>NC_044330.1:68336844-68646237 GCF_007399415.2 Gopherus evgoodei | reverse complement strand
TTAATGGAAGCCATCAAGATTCCAAACCAGCATTAATCGCCAACACTTTGCATAATTACAATAGGCCCTCAGAGCTATAGTTTGTATTTCTAGTTTCAGATACAAGAATGATACATACATACAAATAGGATGATCACACTCAGTAGATAAGCTTTGTAATGATACCTTACAAGAGACCTTTTACATGAAGCATATCTCAGTTACATTATATTCACACGCATTAGCATAGTTTCATAAAATCATGCAGACTGCAACGTCACAAGCATGCGTGGGTGTTTGCACTCGCCAAGGACAGGGAAAACTGAAAACTTGATCTTTAAGCAAATTCACAGCTCCACTCTCCTGAGTTTTCCCCTTTGCTCCATTTCCTCACCTGAGCTCCTCCTAGTGTACATCTATCTATCTATCTATCTATCTACAGTATTTGTACAACACCTGCTCTGTACACTTAACCCTTGCTACACACCCATGTCAAGCTCTCATCCTTCCTGGTGTCCTGGTCTCCCTCTCTCCATTTCTCTTTTAATCGTTATTTTGTTCCCAGCCTCTCAGATGTTTGGAATGCTGGACATTTTGAAAAATGGAGTTTCCTGAGTTAAAAGAGCTTTCTTTTAATAAGCAAAGGGCTGCCCAAGCAATTACCCAGGGTTTTGGATGGACCCATGCAGCCACAGCATCACTACTCCTTTATACAAGTTAGCTAGCTGCAAGCTAGCTCAGCTATGTCTACATGAGCTGCAATCACATACCTTGATTGCAATGTAGACGTGCCCTGAGATACAGAAGGCTGACAGGAAAAGTAGCTTCTTAGGCATGTGGCTGCAAAAGGGGATTGGATAGCAAGGCAGCTAAGGGGGAAAAATTAGATGGGCACACATTTCATTGCTTCTGTAGGCCAAGTTCATGGCATCCACTAGCGATGCCCAGCATCCCATCACCCTCAACCCCTCCACAAGCTCCCTGGGTGCCACC
Organism: Gopherus evgoodei; assembly: GCF_007399415.2. Classification (NCBI taxonomy): domain Eukaryota; kingdom Metazoa; phylum Chordata; order Testudines; family Testudinidae; genus Gopherus; species Gopherus evgoodei. The sequence continues at coordinate 68,645,265 of NC_044330.1, read as the reverse complement.
TCTCTGTTATCTCCTGGGAGCTCATCCTGGAATTTATTAACCCCCTGGGATGTGGCTGGATGTTTTCCTAACAGAGATGTCAGTCTGTCCCTTCTCAGGCAATACACCCTCATTGCTCATGCGGAGTCCCTGGCATGGGGCCTTCTGTTGGCTTGTTTCAAGACAGGAGCCAACTGCTCTTTGAAGCGCTGGGAAGATGTAACCACCTCTTTCCCTCCTGCTGGTTCTTCAATTCCAGAGATGAGTCTGCAACAGCAAGCAGGTTTCCATCCAGGGAAATCTATGCCAATGTTTTCAGCAATGATTAGATGCAATAATGTGAGCTCAGTATAACTCTCTGGGCCCTCTAAGGATACATAATACCAGCTGCATGCTGTATGGGCAGAAACCTAGCACTGCACCCAAAGCCATGGAAAGATGTGGAGAGGTGGGGCTGAATTGCTCCAAAGCAGGAGTGCATGGGTGCAGTGAATGCTTGCAAACACTACAGAAAGCATAGGGAAGGAAAGGACAGGGAGGTGGAAACAGGATGATGGAGAGCTGTTACAGTCTGTGCATTTGTTGTGTTGTTTTGGTAAGTGCTCTCAGTTTACATGTATATAGATGGGAGGGAGAGGTTCCCCCTAGTCGCCAGCCCTGCAAACTCCACCTGGTACTTGAGTTAAGCTTGTTTTCTTCATCCTTGTGCAACATCAGCTGCAATGAAACATCCGTGGGCCAAATTATATCTTCAGGCCAGTGTGTGTAATGCCTCGAACCTCCAAGGGGTTACGTGGGTGTAACTGACTGGAATGTAGTAATTCTCTTGATGCACAAAGAGGAACAACTCCAGCTCACTCCCTCTTAGCAGTGTCAGCCCAGAATAGGAGCCCCGTTTTAAGCCCTAGGACTCAACACAGCCAAGTTGCAGATCTGGGTTGCAAGAAGATGTATTTTTTTCCATAATTGCTTTTCAGCGAGGAGCCATCCTTTAAATAACGAATCCCACTTTAACCCACCTGCTTCCTTTCTGGAAACTCAAATACATAACCTGTGTCCAGGGAGCTTGGAAAGACCCGCAGACATGCTGGGCCCAAGGAGTAGCTCCACCAGGAAAGAGTGGCTGTTGAGTCACTTAGCCAGTGCCTTTTTCCGGAGCACTTCTGGACCAAGTTAGAACACAGCCACCACAGTGCATCATGCTTAAGAAACCGCTGTTGCTGCCTGGGGAACTGTCAGCAGTAGGGTGACCAGACAGCAAGTGTGAAAAATTGGGACAGGGGGTGGGGGTAATAGGAGCCCATATATAAAAAAGCCCCAAATAATGGGACTGTCTCTATAAAATTGGGACATCTGGTCACCCTAGACAGCAGCCATGCCAGCAGGAATAGACCGAGCAAGTGAATTGTCACAGGGGTGTGGAGCTGAGGGAACAACAGCCCAAGCAGCTATAGGTGGTGGCCCACCCTTGAAAAGGTGGTCCAACTGGCTCCTATCAACCACCAAACCCCTCTGAGGCTGCAGGGAGTGGGAGGGGCCTGGGGTCTATATAAATCAGACCCAGGGTAGTCCATGGCTGGTAAGAGGAGAGGCAAGGCTGGGTGTAGTACTGCTAGAGAGGTGTGTTCTAAAAAAAAAGACAGTAGCAGCTCAGTGTCTGAGGAGAAGTGATGCCTTAGAAATGAACGTACTGGTTTTAGGCACAGGATGGGGTCTTCCTCCTTATAAACGCTTTTTGCTCCCAGAGCGTGCAGACTTTATGAGGATGTGGGACTAAAAGTAAATGGGTGCGGCTGTTGGTATAACAAATCCTGATGCACCTCTCTCTTGAAGAACTGCTACTATCTCTGGTTTCCTGCGCCTTTTCCATGCTGGCCAGGTCATCCTTTCCCAACAGGTGATAACCTGGTGATAAATACAGGGAAACTAAGGGGAGAGCAAAATACTCCTCCTTCCCCCCGTGAGAAACACTAGAGGTGAAAAGAAATTATTGCATCATGGCTACCAAGCCAGGGTTTCGGCAATGAAGGCCCTGGAAGAGCCTGTCTGCTGATGCTAATGTTTATATTGGAGTGGTGCGAAGAGGCTGGGGTGGTAGTGCAGAGATCTGCACTCAGCCTTCATTGAGTGGGCTGCTCTGCCCCAACCCAGGATATTAGGACACCTTCAAGGGGGTGGAGGGTCCTTGCAGTGGTCAAGCTGGAAGGGAAGGCAGACTGGTGGGAGGCTGCATGAGGCAAGAGTGGCCTCTAGCCAGCTTAGGAGAGAGAGAAGAGACAGTATTATTCAGTGTGACTCTGGGCAAATAACTGCATTGCTCTGTGCCTCAGTTTCCCCACTGACAAAGTGGGGATAACATATTCTTACCTGACAGAGGTGTTGGAGGGGAGAAGTAGCTCATGTGTAAATGTTAAGTAATTATCATTATAATCTCTCTAAGCACTTGATGTCACTGAGCTCTGATGCCCAGCAGGCCTGGGAATGGATAAGTCAGGCATATGCCTCTCTATAGGAAAAGGTCAGCATAATCTAGAAGGGGGCAATAGTGCACATTGTCAGGCTGCGGGATTGCTGGAAACATGATCCCAAAGTTATTTTTTCTGCTTACAAATTACCTATGACCATGCTGTGACTCTTAATGTATCTGTTCCTCCCTTGCAGTTGGCTGCCAAATTGGTTGCATGAACAAATTTCATCCCATGCATTTGCTGAGGGTTCAATTATCTTTATTGATAAGATGCCAGATAATTTGGCTCAGTCAATTTATTAAATACAATGCAGAAAGGCAAATACATTTCCAGTTCTGGAGAACAGTCTTGCAGCAGGGTCAGTCTGTTCCAAATGTGAGCTCAGTTTGGCTCATATTTATATAGCCCTTGTTTACAACTGCAAACTCCTCTGTATCATTACAGGCCTTGCTCGCCATTTCTTATCTTGTTTCATTCCTATTTTTCAGGGTACAAAAACATCTGCACTGATTATCGCTAGCACATTGTAATGCTTGTATCTAGCGCAATGGCAAGTCTCAAGAGAACATACCTCGGCTCTGGCAGTTCCTACATGTACTAGGAACAGGGGGTTTACATGTTTTACCTACTCACACATTTCCATTATAAAGCCTAGTATGAGTACAGGGCATTCTGAGAACACCGTTCATAGTTATACAACTTAGCATCAGTACAAAGCCTTCTAAGAAAGATGGTATTAACTAACACGTTCCCAAAGTGGCTGTTCTGAGTATTCATTAACTGCATCATATCATCGGCTTTCCAAGTTGCATGGTATTGTTGCCATCTCCTGATTGGATGACAAGCTTTCTACACAGTAGAAATTCTCTTTTCTGTTCTCATGTTCCCTTTGAACAAGCAGAATTGTTTGTACCACTTGTGGGAATGATTTAAAAAAAAGAGGAATTTTTCAAAATGGGCACGTGAGCACTTATGTGAATGGACTCGTGAATACATGTTTGCACCAGCATTTGTGATAGCTAAGTGGGTCACAGCCACCTGCAAAGTGAATCAGCAGCTTTTTGTTAGCAGGAATGCTCACAAATCCATCCTTGATGTAATGACCCAGTTCAGCACAATCTTGTCCTCCAAACTGCAAATACCTTTCAAAAAAGGAAAAGCGAAGCAGGAGGGAGAAAATAATCTTGTACTTGACTTTTTTAAAAGCCTCCCTCTGAATGATGGGATGAGTCCCCTCTTCCAAGAATGCAGATTGTTGATTGATGGAATTTAGTCTGTAAAGGTATTAAGTGCACTCGCTGGATCAGAAGTGTTCCTGCTCTGCATACACTGACGATATTGCATCTCGATCGGCTGGAACAAGGCCGGTTTTAATGTGCTTTCCTACGAAGCAGTCATTATGTTCCCCCTTTAGAACTGAAATGAAAGTTTTCTCCATAATTCAGCTGCTGCTGAATTGACTTAGCGAAGATCGCTGCAGGCATTCGCTTTGGAACTGGTTAAATTACCCTGCCTAATGGACTCCAGACGTTAGGTTACCCGAGCGTAAACTGTGCCAGGAAGGTCCCAGGAGCTGTGCAAGCTGAACGGCAAGTGGGTTTCCACTTGGTCTCAAGGCACAGCGGAAGCAGAAATTGGGGAGAGAAGGGGTCTTTTTTCTCCCTTCTTCCTTTCTCCTTTAAGCTAGCTGCCAGCTGACCTCTGGGAAACACTTGACTATGAGCCTGTCTCTGCCCCGTCAGCAAATGCTAACAGTGCTGCAGCTGGCTGTTTTCTCTTCCTGACTGTGCATGGGCAAAACTGTCTGCTCATCCGGATCACTCGGCAGTTCTTCCATTTCTGTGCAATGGCAGAGGGCTGGTGCAGGGCTAGGGTTCTGGTGGTAAAAGCAGTGGGAATGTGAATGAGACCAACCACATGCTCTCCAGCCCTACCTGGTGTTGGGATGCTTGGACTGGATCCAGAGGCTTTGCCTACATTTGTGTCTCTTGGTTAAACCTCTCACCATAATGATTGTTGGAGCATCTCCTTGGAATGGCCTTAATGGTGGGATGGCTGGCTCTGGTGGTGGCTGGCATCTTGAACACCATTGTCATGTAGACCTCTGTCATGTGGGCTCTGAGCAGGCTAGACCACATGTGCTTCCACACTAGGGGCCCTGTATGTACTATTGCCACTGCTGGGGGAGCTAAACCAATGGGGGAATGTTTGAGGAAGCAAACTGTTGACCTTGGTGAATGTCAGTGGGGGAGTTCCTCAGAGGACTATGTGGCTTCTGCACAGTTCTGAATGCCTCACTAGATGGAAGCTGCCCTTGTGGACCATTTTAGAGGCACCATTGCATTGCCATGACCGGACTCATCACGACACACACAAGGGTTACACCGATGGTCCCAGAGTGCTTTGACCCAGTTCCACTCTTGCTATGGAGCCTCTCCATACCTGCAGTTGCACCTCAGTTTCCATTTTAAGCCCCCTCTAAAATCCATTTTACAGTCCTATCAGCCTCAATTGCTAGCTTAGGACTGGGGTCCAGAGACATTTTTATATCTAAAGTGAGTCAGTTGAGGAGCCCTTGAATTATGATTCCCTAGAAATAGCAGGGTTCACCAGATCTCCTGAAGGCTGACTTTTGGTTCCTGACTCTCTAGCAAATGGGAGAGAATGAAGGAGGAAAGCCAGTTACTTGGCTCTTGTGTCCAGCACCAGCAGGTGCTTGATTAAAACCCCATAGCTAAAGTTATTGGTGTCACGGAGTCCCCGGGCGATGCTCTGGAACAGCTCCCCATCAAGCCAGTCAGGACTTTGGGGAGCCTCCTCTCCCTTGGAGCAGACTTGTTCAGGGCAAGAAGCTCACACGTCTTCACCTCCTGGGTCTCTCCTTGGAGCATTCAGCATCCTCTGCCCCTCCGTGCGCTTCCCACAGCGAGCCTGCCCCAGCGGGTTCCTGGGGAAGCCACCAGGTCCTGCACCCCCACTTTGCAGTCAGACGTGACTCAGCCAGCCAGTAAAACAGAGGTTTATTCAATGACAGGAACAGGGTCTAAAACAGAGCTTGTAGATACAGCGAACCAGACCTCTCAGCCGGGTCCATTCTGGGGGGCAGTGAGCCAGACCCCCCACATCTGCCCTCCACTCCTCCACCCCAACCAGCTCCAGACTAACAACCCCTCCCAGCCCCTCCTCTCTGCTCAGCTCCTTTCCCTGGGCCAGGAGGTCACCTGATCCCTTTGTCTCCAACACCTTCAGCTGGCACCTTTGCAGAGGAGGGGCTCAGGCCATCAGTTGCTAGGAGACAAAGTGTCAGGCATTTAGGTGCACTGGCCCTTTGCTCTGCCAGATACTTAAGAACTGCCTAGGGTACACTGAGGCACCAACACAGTATTCAGAGAAAACATTAAGAACATTCCCAGTTCGTCACAATTGGGTCAGATCCTCAGTTGGTGTAAATCTGCATTGCTCTATAGGGCTTCACTGGGGAGTTATCCCAGCCAAGGATCTGACTCTTTACTTGAATTAAGAATGTTGCTGTAGGCTCTTGGCTCTGGTGAGCTATTTTTGACTTGCAGGAGCTCTACCAGCTGGGCCAGGGAGCAGCAGCAGGACATGAGTGAGGGGAAGGTCTTATTCAGCATGAAGCCATTTAGGATAGGCAAGATGTGGGGGCAGGATGTACCTGCAAGGGGTATGAGCCCCACAGCCCCTGACTTTCAGTGTGTCCCACCTCCCTGAGGAAGGGAACTTAAGAGCAGTGCATCACTTACTGCTCCTCCCTCAGCCCCAGGCAATGAACACCCCCTGTCCACCGCCCCTTGGGGGAGGCCTGGGAGCCTCAGGACATGGCTGAGGGAGCAGGGAAAGGGGTTCTTCACTTTCCTAGGACCCCCCTCCTCCTACCTCCATCCAAAAAGCTTCACTGGCCTCTTCAGCTGTCAGACTAGGCTTGTCAGACCTGCTGAGTCTGCTATGTCTGAACAGCCATGAGGGACTGAAGACACAACTCAGACTCTGATTAGATACTGCAAGAGGGGATCTTTGCTGCCTGAACCTCCATCCCCGAGGCCAGGAGCCATAGGAGGTCTGGGTGCACTGACATTTTTTTTTAAATTACAAGCTATTTGTTTAAACTTCAGAGGTTTTCCAGCTCTGCTAGGAGTCTGTAGCAAAGCAAGTGATCTGAGTCTTGTGCAGTCAGTCTGCAACGAGCCAGGTGGGGTGGATTGTGCCTCCATTTTAGGGAGCAGCCAGCTTTGTCTTTTTTTGCGGGAGGTTCTTATGTAGTTATCAGTCTGGATTCTAGGAAACAGTCTTCTTACATTGCAAGTTCCTAGCAAAAGTATCGGATGGGTTTTTAATGCAACTTCTCTTCATATGCTGTGAACATAGCAAGAGGCAGGATCAGGTAGTGAGTCATCAAAGGGGCAGAATAGAGCTGGGTTGAGCACCTTAGCTGGAAATTTCCATTCCTTCATATGGTTGGGTTGCTTGCGAATTTAACTTCAGTTCTGAACTTTCAGGATTGGAATAACTTTTCACATCCTAATCTTACAAGGTAAAGCTACTAAACCCGCAAGCCTGCAGCTTGAATTCAGGTTGAATGGTGACATTGCTTAGGGCTAGAATTAACAGAGAGGGTGAAACCAGAACTGCTGAACTGACCTCCACCCCCAACCTCCAACTTTTAGGCAGCTTGGATAAAAATGGGACTCAAATCTGGGGCCATCCCTTTGTTCTGAAGAGTGAAAAATCCAGAGTGGTCTGCCCGTTCTAACAGCCTATTGGACGGCTGGGTGTGAGCCCACCAGAACAAAAGGACTACCCCTCACCTGGGACCTCAGGAACCCATGAAAGTCTGTGGGACAACAAAGGAAAACAGATTGAGGGATGTGGAGGTCTGAGGTACAAGTGGAAGGGAACAAGAAGCAGAGAACCTGACTACACACCTTTGCGCTCAGTAAGAATAAGGTGAGTGTAATGAGTTTGATTTACAGAGGTGCTGAACAGCTTCTATTGACTTTACTCAGCAATCCAAATAATAAATAGGGCTTGTGTGCTCAGTGCTTACCACTGGAATAGCCTGTGCTTGCAAAGAGATTTCACCCTTAGAAGGCAGCTGCTCCTCTTGGATGGATAGTGTCCCCCTAAAGCAGTGGGAGCAGGGTCTGGCCTGGGGCTAGCAAAATCCCAAACATATGTCTTCCTAATATTGCTGGTAGGCAGAAGAGAGTGAAATTAATTCAGCAGAAATGGGGTAACCCAGCAGTAACTTATTCAACAGAGCAATCATCTTCAATTTGCTATTTGTAAGGCCTTGGCTTTTAAAGCCACAATTACCCAGGCAGGCTTGCGAAATCCCCTCAAGCACATAAAATACTAAAGCATAACAAGATCCTGGGTCTTGATTCAAGGTGAGCCACCTTCAAAAGAGGTAAGGTAATCTTCCTGATTTACTCCAATGACTCTGAGCTACAGCAGACCCCAGAGATTTCTGGACCTCACCACTTGGTAACTAGCTCTTTGTAAAACACAAGTGAATAGTGTTTTAGGAGCATTTCAAGGTGAAATAATTAACAGGCAAGAAAACAACACTTACCAGCCTCTCTACACCATACACTGAATAAGTATTTCTATTTGTTTGTAGGCTCTCCTATGGCACTCTGGTATGTGCTTTGCAATCAATGATTAAACATCACACCACCACTGTGCCCATATTCCCATTTTATAAGGAGAACTGAGGCAAAGGTAGGCTAGTGACTCATTTATGGTTGCAGACAGGAATATGCTATCAGAGTTAAATTAAGACACCTGTGTTTATTTTTAGTCTAAAAATAACTTAATTATCTATGTGTAATATCCTATGGAACAGACCCTGCTGAGCTAGACATTAGACAAACAGAACAGAGTCAGTGCCTACTTTTGGGCTTTCTGTTCTGGTTTCTGTTCCGTTAGGGTCCATTGGGTCATGCTTTGAAGCTTTTCTCTGCAACCAAGAGACCTAGAATCATTTTTTTTGTAAATGAGCTCTGTGATTCTCTCTTAGTCACTTGACTCCAGGAGCTAGAGCTCTAAGACAGAGCCCAAATATTTCAATAAAATCACAGGAGTTGGCAGCACTGAACCCAAGTCACCTGCTTGCCAGTCAAGGTGAGAACAAGCACAGCCTGACAGGAAGGCTGTATTTGACAGGCTGCAGTGCTGTCTGATTAGTGATGAAGGTAACCATTGCCCTGAGAGAAACACTGATAGGGCCGGCTCCAGGCACCAGCATTCCAAGCAGGTGCTTAGCGCGGCAATCTGCAAGGGGCGGCAGTCTGTGTGTTTTTGCGGCCCCAAGCAGCTCGTTGAATTGCTGCCGTGGGTGGCAGGGGGAATCCGTGTGCTGTTAGGGTGGCACGCATGTTTCTGCAGCGACGGCAATTCGGCGGCAGCTTCTGTCTTCAGCTGCCCGTGGTGGCAATTCAGTGCATTGCTTGGGGTGACAAAAACAGTAGAGGCGGCACTGAAATAATGTGCACCCGCTCCCCCCCAAAAATGCCACTGCAGAGCGCTGCAAACTTTCCTTTCTGAGCTAACCGACAAAATGGCACCTACAGTTACATCTCCTCACTTCCAGTGTTGCGCAAAGATACCCACTAGGACATTTCATTTGGTGGTCATATTGAGAAATAGTAGCTAGGCAGGATGGGACAAACCTGCAGGCTGCTACCTATTTGCTGCTGCAGAGCATGAATTCAAAAGTCCCAGGTGCTGCTCTGTTCTGTTTATGCAAGCATGTAATGCTCTGAGTTGGTTGAGGGTTTGCTTGATGTGTATTTAAAGTAACTTGTTTGATTTCTGCAAAAATACACCTTTGGGTTGTTTTCACAGCTAGCTGTAGGTTTAGTGTGGGGCTAGAACTGTAGGTAATAAAATCATCCACCTTGCTGTTCCAGTCCTCCACCTTTACATGGTTCTCCAGATACCTCAGTCCTTTCCTGCACCATTTCCTGCAATTCTGGTCTCTATTGGTCTTGAGCTGCTGTGCCTTTAAGTTTGGGCCACCCTTTAGCTCCGCAAATGCATCTTTGTCCTATTTTCCAGCAGCCCCTGCTATTCCATTTTTGGACCCCTGTGTCCTGCAGCTCTGCCAGTTTACCTCCTCAGGTTTTGATTGCACCTTTCAAACATTTCCCTCGGAGAGCTGCAGACCCAAACGTGTTTGTCTGGCTGCTATAAATCTCCCCTTGCATCATGCAAAAGTTATTTCTTTGCTTATTAGAGCTTATCTGCTGCGAAACTCTGCAGCCCCTCCTGGCTTCCCTGGTACATTTGTGCCATCAGTCATCACAAAAGCTCATCATATAGATGCTAATCACAGTGAGAGGGGTTCATCATCCCTGGTGCTGGAGCATACGGATTCTTGCTTTAACACTGCCCCATACAAAGGCTTCTGCATTCAAAGCAGCTGTAAGAGGGATTAGTGGATTTCCCCAGAGAAAGAAGAGTGTAATATCTGTGAAGAAACTGCCTGGACAATTGCATGGCACTGGCAAGAGGAAGAGGAGCACAGGCAGGGAAGATGTTCTAGCAATAGCATTTTACATTTATATAGCACCTTTCATCCCACTGTCTTGCACATTACATGCACGACACCACTGAAGTGAAACCACCTCTGGGGCAGAGGGGTTCAGCTAACTGAGCCATAATACAAAGGTGGAGGGAGAGAGAACCTTGGCCAGCATGTCGGGACTAATACCTATCATGCAATGGCTGAGCTGCAACCCCGGGAGCCTGTGGAGCCTTCTGGATGGAGCAGTTCCACTGAACCTGGGGGATGTGGTCCCTTCCTTAGACCCTCCTGGATTCCCCCAATGCACAGCCCAGGCATTAGGGGATGGTGGCCCATACACTCCTGTGTGGTGGAAAGTGCCCTCAGCAGCTCCTACTACCCCATTTCATCTCAACCTTATTCAGCTGAGCTGGACCTATCCTGCTAAGGGGACTGCCTCTTGAGGCAGAAGCAGCAGAAACAACAAAGCCAGGCTGGGTGATAAACAGGTGCCATGGGTCAGTCATCCAAGCCCTCCATTGGCACCAATTCCTCAGCAGCCTGGTACTTCCTTGTACCCAGATCCCCTGCTGGCTCTGATGAGAAACATCCTATCTGTTCTCATCACCAGGCGAAGGCCACACCAAGCAGAGGAATGCAGTGACGGTGCAGGATTGTCAGAAGGAGATTACCAGGCTTATCATTTCAACTCCAGCTGGAAAACTAATTATAAAAAAAAATTCCCTTTGCATCTGGTAAATGCTCAAGGTGGTGTGGGTCTGATTACTTCTCACGCTCTAGCACTCGTGGCATGAAAGACAGAAGAATGGAGTGTGACAAGGCTGGGGAAGACAGGCTGGAGCCATCGGAGGCTCACATGGATGTGAGAGGCAGTAATTAAAGGGCGGCAGATTGGTGCGTGCCCTGATTGAAGAGAAGTCTGCAGGTGACAGCTGCAGAGAGGTGCTCTCAGATGCTTTGTATGCTGCTGATGGAAAGATGCCCAACACGGCCTGGAATTCATGCTACGGTGCCCCATGCCTTGTGACCTCCCTGGCAGAGGCACCTCAGATGGGAGATACTGACATGAGTTCTTCTATTGTCCCTCTGAACATCTGCTCTCTTGGGCACTGGACAGAACACACAAGCTAGAGCTTGGGCAAAACTTCTCAGACATTGAAAAACTGCAGTTTTGGGTTGACCAAAACTATCCAGGAATTAACAGGAGTGGTTCTGGCCATTCACAAAATGGCAAGAGGAGCTAGTGCTGCACTCACTTGGCCTTTCAGCCCACTGGTAAAGGCACTTACATGGGACATAGAAGACCTAGGTTCAAATCCTTGTTCTGGAAGAGACCCAAAAGCAAATTCCCGAGTCACTGAAAATTCTGAAATATTTGAGATTTGGTTTGACCCAATGTCATAAACAGATAGTCAAGGGTTAATAGAACAGGAGTACTTCATGTCTCTTTTGACTGTAAAGGGTTAACAAGTTCAGTGAGCCTGCTTGTCACCTGATCAGAGGACCAATCAGAAGACAGGATACTTTCAAATCTTGAGGGAGGGAAGTATTTGTGTGTGCTGTTAGGATTTGGTTGCTGTTCTCTCTGAGTTCTGAGAGTGACCAGCTGTGCAACCAGGTTTCTCTCCAATCTCCCTGATACAGGTTCTTATAGATTCAAAATAGTAAGTACTAGGTGATAAGGTGAGTTAGGCTTATGTTTGTTTTCTTTATTTGCAAATGTGTATTTGGCTGGGAGGAGTCAAATGTGTATTTGGCTGGAAGGAGTTTAATTTGTACTTGTATACTTAGGCTGGGAGGGTATTCCCAGGGTCTATAGCTGAAAGACCCTGTAACATATTCCATTTTAAATTTACAAAGATAATTTTTACTGTTTTTTCTTTCTTTAATTAAAAGCTTTTCTTGTTTAAGAACCTGATTGTTTTTTTATTTTGGTGAGACCCCAGGGGGCTGGGTCTGGATCCACCAGGGAATTGGTGGTGAGAAAGGAGGGAAGGGGGAGAGAGAGGTTAATTTCTCTCTGTGTTAGGATTACTTTCTCTCTCAGGGAGAGTCTGGGAGGGGGAGAGAGAAGGAGGGGGGAAGGTGAATTTTCCTCTCTGTTTTAAGATTCAAGGAGTTTGAATCATAGTAATCTTCCAGGGTAACCCAGGGAGGGGAAGCCTGGGAGAGGCAATGGGGGGGAAAGAGTTTACTTTCCTTGTGGTAAGATCCAGAGGGTCTGGGTCTTGGGGGTCCCCTGGCAAGGTTTTTGGGGGACCAGAGTGTACCAGGCACTGGAATTCCTTGTTGGTGGCAGTGCTACAAGTACTAAGCTGGTAATTGAGCTTAGAGGAATTCATGCTGGTACCCCATCTTTTGGACGCTAAGGTTCAGAGTGGGGAATTATACCATGACACCCAAACACTTTTGCCACCAAAGTAAAAATCAGTGAATCATCTCACGAGCCAGGCCATCAAACTGCCATTGTAACCTCCCAGACTTCCAAACCATCTCTCCCCTTGGTTTTACTCAGGTGGAGCCAGACCAGTAGCTGGTGTAAACTGGTGCAGCTCTCTTGTCGATTCAACTGCTGGTGCACACCAGTTGAGGACGTGGTCCTGGGGGTTTGGTTCACTTGTGGTGTTGGCCCCTGTGACACTCAGCACCTGGCCCTGAGCTCCACCTGTCAATGTGAGCCCTCTCGCTGGTACTTACTTGGCAGAACTGTGCCTAAGGAAGATATCTACTTGTGTTTCACTCTCCAGCTCCTGCCTTCTCCTATTCCTGCTTGTTTGTGGTTGCCTAGGTTTCAGTTCCAGGCAGGGCAAAGGTGACCAAGTTTTAGAAAACAGTATTTCTAGAAATGGGCATGTCAAACACTCAGTGTCTGGTAGCTTCTGGGTAAGTTTGAGAGTCTGGGCTTCAGCCCCATGGGGTGAAGGGCTCAGACCTTCAGTCCAGCAGGAGGCACCTGCTGGGCTTGGGGTTTCAACTGAAGCCCTGAGACACTGCTCCCCATTGAGCAGAAGCAGGAGGCATGGGGGTCACCCCTCACCCCCTGGATTTTTGCCAGGGTTTGCTGGCCCTGCTTGGTCACATGGTGCTGCTGGGCGCCCTCAACTGCTGGAGCTGGCAAGCTGGAAGCTGCAGCCCTGGGAAGAGGCAGTCACAAACAGCTGGGAGCTGCAGAGAGAGCTGCTGCTTTTGCTGTTGCCTCTCCCTGCGGCGCTAAAGCAGTGGCCCCTCCCTGCAGTTCCCAGCTGTTTTCTGCTAACTTTCCACACGGAGCTAACACCTGGGATCTGCAGGGAGGGGCCTCTGATGGTAAGGGGGGGGCACGACTCAAGCTGTTGGGGGCAGATCTTTAAATTGTGTCCCCCCCTCAGCAGGAACTAGTGATCTCTGGCAGAAGCCCCTTGCCCCAGGGCAGAAGCCCTAAGTCCCCCCCTCAACTCTGATAGGTGGAGAAGGCGGGGCTGGAGGGCTCTGCAAGCCACACTTTAACTGTAAAAGAGCCGCATGTGGCTTGCAAGCTGCAACTTGGCCACCCCTGGTCTATGGTCTTATTGCACCTGCTTGAAAGCCTCCCGTTTCCGCCTAGCATCCCTTCCTCTGCCACTGGTCTACAGTGCTCACCTCTTCTCCTCTGTATGTTCCTGCTGCTGGCAGTGCCAGAGATGTCTCTGCAGCTCTGGGTGTCTGGAAGAGGAAGGAGTGGTGCAGAGAGATGGGGGCAGAAGGGGTAGTGGTGGGGAAGCTGGATTGTCATAAGCTCTGAGATGGCACCTCCGGGCAGTTCTCATACATCCTACAGAAATGTGTAGGACCAGCTCTGCCCAGCACAGGGACGCTCAGAGGGTGGTGGAGCTCCCATAGCAACCTGTGCTGCTCCAAATCACTCCTGCGACTGCATTACCCATCCTCGCTCTCTCACGGTATAGGGTGTGGCTTAGATGTTAGGACCACTGTTGTGTATGAAAATCCCACCACTTTGAGCTTGTCTATAGTCTTAGCCGTGTTAGTGTGACCATTTCAAGGGGCCCAATGCCCCGGTGTGTGAGCCCCCCTGCTGGCTCCGGTCAGGTAGTGCAGTTCATTGATGCTGCTGTGTATGTTACTGCTGACTTTGCTGAGAAGCAAACAAAAAGGGAGACATGCTGCCTTCTGCTTGAGTTAAAATATGGTGGGGGGAGGGGTGGCTGCAAGGAGGTTGAGTGTGACGAAACTGACAGAATGGCGAAGAAAGGGAATTATATTTTTGATTGCGGTGCCCACGCTGGGTGCACGGCCAGAAACAACTCACCATGCATCGTATTTGAAAAGCAGCTGGCAAGCCCCCTTCATAAGAAGATTGGGGTCAGACCCCCAGGGCTCTGGTGGGGGAGTGATCCCGCCCATGCCTCCAGCTGAGGATGGCTGTGTGTGGAGGACAAGCCAGAGCTGTAGGGCTTCACAGAGACTCTTGCATCCATTTAAAATCAATGCAATATTATGAAAGCTTCGCTGGATAAGCACAAAATCCTCCTGAAGGAAGCCTGTCACTTGCTGTTGTGTTCAAGCACCATCATTCAGGGCCATCTCCTTGGAATGCAGATGAAAGCTGGCATGAAAGTGCACACATGTGGGCCCGGATCACTTGCAGAGATGTTACCCTCTGTCATGACAAAGGGCCTCTCCCTCAGTCTCCTGGGAGGCTATTCCTTTCCCCAGAGCTAGTACTGAAGCTAGTGGTTTAGAGGCATGCTATACAGCCAGCTGGGTCGTGTGTCAGAGCACAGCACAGATCTGCAGCTGCAGGGGAAAACCTACAATGTGTTCACCAGATGAATAATTTAGTGATCAATTGGGTGGAATTTTTTAATGCAAATTTACACCGATGGTGCCAATTAACAAGCCCCGATTGATGACATGATGAGTCATCCTCAGGAAATAGAATAGTACAGGATGTGGGGTCTCTGAGTGGCTACCTTTCCTGCTCACTCCACTTTCCCTGGCAAGATCTTGTAGTCCCATATGTGGTCCCAAACCTTTTACAGCCCATGAGGGTCATGATGCACATCCCAGGGGGTGTGACATCCCGTAGGGTACAGTCTGGATTGTTGAACAGCTGTGTTCCCTCAGTTCTCCAACCTGGGGTGCAGCTTACACTATTTTGCTGTAAGAACATCCACTCCTGACCTGTTCACACACAACCTCCAGCAAGTAAAATAACTCTTAGCTCCATAGTACTGAATGCCACTAGCTAGTCTCTCATGTATTAAACTGCAGAGCAACATCAGCAAGCTCCCTAGTCCCAGACTTGTGTGTCTTGTACTGCTTAGCACCCACTGGACAATACAAGCTCATAAAGTCCATCGTTTCATCAATTCACGTCACACTCCCCATCAGGCCCCAGCCCGGGGAAGCTAATGATCCAACCAGCAGACCAAATTCAGTGATGATTCCTGGTCATGTGCTACCTGGGGCACATTGTGTATATGCTAAAAAGATTTCATCAATGGCAAATGATATGCACCAACTTTGTCATCCTAAATGGAGTTTCCCCACACACTTGAATCCAAACACGCTGGTTAAGATAAAACAATAAGATAAGTTTATTAACTACAGAAAGATAGATTTTAAGTGGTTAGAAGTAATGATGCATAAGAGTCAGGATTGGTTACAAAAGAAAGAAGAGTAAAATGCAAGCTAATACCTAACTTAACAAGCTAAGTGAACTTAAAAGCTAAAGGGTTTTGTCTCCTCGTATGTTTCCAGCTGTCTGTACCGCCCAAAAAGCCATCCGGACAGGACAACTCCTCCCCCAGCTCTTTGCCTTTGTGAGCATTGTAGCCACCCTAAGCAGAGATGAGGGCAGTGAAGAGAGGTTATTTGGAGGCCACTGTCTCTCGTTCTTATACCACTCTCTCCTCTGAGGATTACCCCCAGCAGGGATGCAGGTGACAAGTAGTTTCTTGTGGATCTTTGAACTGTCCCTGTGGTTAAATGTAAATTTCTCATTCATACCTTCACATTGTTGGAGAATGGCTGTTTAAGCCAGTGATACCCTTTAGTGTCTGGCTGGGGTGCCAGCATGTCTTTGTCTCTGAGGCTGGTTCAGGTCTGCTTTTCTTAACCTTAGAGTGTGTTATAACAATATTATACAATAGAATCTTGTGACTTTCCATGCAATACTGATACCCATATTTTACCAGGACAATAATGTTCAGCCCAAATTGATCAAATGATACCTCACACATTGTATCAAATTTATCATAGCGCCTTATAAAAGTGTTGCACGTAATAGTATAGACACTCACATGGGGCAAATTCCCTTAAGAGTCAACCCTACTAGTGGGTCACTGAGTTAGGATGGGTGATAATGGCTCAGGCTACATCTGAGCTAGGGATATGAGTCCCAGCTTCTGTACACAGTCTTGCTAGCTCTCCTCAAGCTAGTGTACCAAATAGTAGTGTAGCCCCAGCGGCAGAGGTGAGAGGCAGCATGATCTAGCTGCCATGAGTACAAATCCATCTGAACCCCATCAGTATGTACTCGGGCATCCTAGCCCAAGCTACCCCTCATCACTGCCCTTGCTACTGTGGCCATGCTATTTTTAGCATACTAGGCTGATGAGAGCTAGCGCAGGTATGTCTGTGAGCTGGGAATTGCATGTAGATGTAGTTGCTGTCGGCTCCCTGGATAGTTTCCCATCTCATTTCGGTAACGCAAGGTAAAATAGGCTGATTCCCAACACTAAACCATCCCCCTTCCCCACAAGCTGGCAGAATAGTGTCATGCTAATTGGTATCTGCAGAGGACAGGGCCAGGACACGAATAACAGAGGCGGGTGCCAAGTTCAGGATAGAAACTAAAAGGTAGACCTGGATGGGGAGGGTAGACTAGAAGAGCCTGGGGTACTATGACTCAAGAGGAAAGGAAGGGCAGTCTTCAGGCAGGTGGCTACGACTCAGGCAATCTTGACTCAATTCTCTGCTTTGTCAAAGAATCTCTGTGTGGTCTTGGGAATATACAAGTGGACATATGGGTCAGACCACGATTCGTCTGTCCCACAATCATGTCTCCAGTAGCATCCCATACCAGAGCTTCATGGGGAGTGTATGGAACAGGGCAATTATGGAGTGATCCATCCAGGAATGGTGGAAGCTCCCTAAAAGTATGTGTGTGGGGCCAACGGCACCCAAACCGAGGCCCTGCTCCCATGCTGCCCCTTCCCCTGAAGACCCCCCCCGATCACTACTCTCCATCCCACCCCAGTTGCTCACCCTTACGGCTGTTTAAAAAGTGGGAGGGCAGTGCTCTGCCCACTTTTAAAAGTGATGGCACCAAGGTCCCCTGCCCCCCCATTCTAGTGCCCCTGGATCCACCTCTGTTGTCTGCGTCTGTCTTCTGTATTGGAAGAGCCCCCAGCACAGTGGGGGCCCTAATCACCATTGGGGTCTCTAGCTTCTATGGCAATGTGAACAGTACTAATGCTAAAGGTGCATTGGCAGAGCTGTGGGTGGGAGCAGGGTGTGCTGTGGTCATGATGCAAGTGCATTGACAGAGCTGCTTTGGAGAGGAGAAGGAGCAGAACAGAGGGTCTGTAAATTAGGGGACCCAGGACTGGAATAGTAGCGGTACAGGTGGACTGCGGGTCAGGTTTGACAGGCATTCACAGAGTTGGGAGAGGGGATGGCTCTGGAATGGAAGAGAGGTTGCTGAGGATCACTGTTAAGGTATGTTGTGGTGCAGGTAAACACTAGAAGATGTCTCACTTAGCCCACTTCTACTTGCTCTTTCTTTTTATAACAACAAGGAGTCCGGTGGCACCTTAAAGACTAACAGATTTATTTGGGCATAAGCTTTCGTGGGTAAGAAACCCACTTCTTCAGATACAGGGAGTGAAAATTACAGATGCAGGCATAAATATACTGGCACATGAAGAGAAGGGAGTTACCTTACAAGTGGAGAATACAACCGAATTTGCTCCAATCTCTCAGACGGAGACAAACACCTACAAGATTTTTATCAAGTATTCTTAAAACTACAATACCCACCTGGAGAAGTGAGGAAACAGATTGACAGAGCGAGACGGGTACCCAGAAGTCACCTACTGCAGGACAGGCCGAACAAGGAAAATAACAGAACGCCATTGGCCATCACATACAGATCCCAGGTAAAACCTCTCCAGCACATCATCAGTGATCTACAACTTATCCTGAAGGACGATCCCTTACTCTCACAGACCTTAGGAGGCAGGCCAGTCCTCGCCTACAGACAGCCCCCCAACCTGAATCAAATACTCACCAGCAACTACGCACCACACCACAGAAACACTAACCCAGGAACCAATCTCTGTAGCAAACATCGTTGTCTTCTCTGTCCCCATATCTGCTCTAGTGACAGCCTCAGAGGACCCAGCCACATCAGCCACACCATCAGGGACTCATTCACCTACATATCTACTAATGTTATATATGCCATCATGTGCCAGCAATGCCCCTCTGCCATGAACATTGGCCAAACCGGACAGTCTCTATGTAAAAGAATAAATGGACACAAATCGGATATCAGGAATGGTAACATACAAAAGCCAATAGGAAAACACTTCAATTGCCCTGGACATTCTGTAACAGATTTAAAAGTAGCCATATGTGAACAAAAAAGCTTCAGAAAATGACTTCAAAGAGAAACGACAGATCTAAAATTCATTTGCAAATTTAACACCATTAATTTGGGCTTGAAAAGGGCCTGGGAGTGGCTGGCTCACTACAAAAGCAGCTTTGCCTCTCCAGGAATTGACACCTCCTCATCAGTTATTGGGAGTGGTCTACATCCACCCTGATCGAATTGGCCGTGTCAACACTGGTTCTCCACTTGTGAGGCAACTCCATGCATCTGAAGAAGTGGGTTTTTACCCATGAAAAGTTATGCCAAAATAAATGTTAGTCTTTAAGGAGCCACCGGACTCCATGTTGTTTTTGTCGATACAGACTAACACGGCTACCCCCTGATACTTTCCTTTTATAAACATCACTTTTTTTTAAGAGAATAGCAAATTTTATAGCCATCTCTTAACACATGCAAATTACTTGGGCTTCAATACACGTTCTTAATTTTACTAAAGCAGAGAAATCGAGAAATGACGTCCAGTACATAATATTTTGAAAGTGAAAGTATTTGGGAGGAGGACACTGGATGGCTTGGAGGAAGTGGCAAGGAGGAGAGGAGGAGTTCCTGGAAAATTCCAGAACCTGTTACCTCTAAATCATCAGCTGGCCTAGTTTAGTAGAGAGTGAATGGTCATTGCCACCTGAGGGCCTGTGTGAAATGAGCTGGTGGCTCTTTCAGTCCAGGGTCTACTGGACGCATTGCCCTTGTGTTTTAATGTCTTCAGATCAAGACTAGATGCTTTTCTGGAAGATGCTTTGATCACTCACAAGTTACTGGGCTAAATCCAGGGGTGACTGGGTGAAATTCTGTGGCTGGTGCTATGCAGGAGGTTCCAAGGTAGGCTGAGATGTTCAAAACTGCCAAAGGAATTAGATCCATTACAATTAATGGGAATTGGGGGCTCTGAACATCTCTGGCATAATGGTCAGTCCTTGGGATACCAGCCCAGTGGCTGAAGAACCATCACAAAGGGGCTGGGGAGGAAGCCACCCAGTAAGTGGCTGTCGGGTAGCTGAGTCATATGTACAGTGGCTCTGATCCACAGCTGCTGTATATCTGCACCCTTTAACCTCCATGCAACTATGTTCTGCTGACTTACACTGGCTGAGAATCTGTCCCATTGTGTCCCTTTTCCACTGTCTGGACTACTAAGGCAGAGAAAATAGGGCCAGCTAAGCAAAGGGGTCTTGTCTGGGCATTCTGCAGATTGATGCTTGTGTCTTTTATTTAAGATTTGTCCTGTTGATCTGCTCTCCCCAGTCCACTATGTGAAGCACAGAGTCTTTTGCTTTCAATGCAGTGTAAGATAGCTGCTCCAGCTCTAGGGCTTCTAGCTTTCCCGATGCAGCATCGCAGCTGACTTGAGACATGGCTGACTTATTACTCCTTAGAGATATTAAGGAGCAAGAAATTGGATGCTTTTTATACTTGAGGCAGAATTGTCTCTACG
The DNA here is from genome assembly GCF_007399415.2 of Gopherus evgoodei. Taxonomy (NCBI): domain Eukaryota; kingdom Metazoa; phylum Chordata; order Testudines; family Testudinidae; genus Gopherus; species Gopherus evgoodei. The sequence goes on along the minus strand of NC_044330.1, from coordinate 68,625,181 downwards.
GGGTGATTTCAGTTCACCTGTGAATTACAAGCTCCCCTAACTGCAGCCTTCCCTGAAGGGACTGGTTCAGCAGCTCATCTCTAACAATCCCCTCCCTCTCACGCCACATGGTGGGAGGCAATGGGGTTATTCCCGCTACAATCCACCTCTCCAGCTACCTAGGCCAGCTTGGCTCCTTTCATCCCAGTGAAATCACTGCAGCTGAACCCCTGAGAGATCCTGCAGAGCCTGCTTTTGGGCAAAGATGAGTTTTTTAAAGTACCGGTAACTTACGTGAATTTGCAAAACCAGTAAGAATAATCAGCTGAGGCTTTGAGTTGACAATGGCTGCTCTGTAGGCACCTATCAGGGCTTGATGATACCTAGATCACAGCATATTCTCAAAGACTGACCATCTGCCGGGTGGTTAAGTGGGAATCTGCTGCCAGAGTTCAAGGCAACTGACCCTGTCTTTCCCCCACATGGTTCATCAAGGGCACCCACCCTGCTCCTAGCCATCACAGCCCTGGAGCCGAGAACCACATCTCTCTCCTTTCTGAGTAGGCTTTTTCCAGGCTGCACAATTTCCTGCCTATACTGATATGTCCAGCAAGCCAGACTCTGTAAAATGGCCAGTGTCTGTGGTTTGCTTTCTCTTTGAAGGCTTATGAATGGTATAATTTCAGCAGTTACAAATTATCACACAGCTCTTTATAAGTAAGCACATTTATTCTTAAGGCAAAAGTATTAGAGAAAATATTAAAAACAATAAACAAACCTCTACATATGCTAGTAAGCTTACCAGAGATCACCCCCATTCCAACAAGGGTTCTGGTAGGAGTCAGTCCTTCAGACTCCACCAAGGGGTTTTTCTGTCGTTACAAGTTCATAGTGATTTTAGCTCAAACCTACTCATGGGGGTACCAGTTCTTTCCTTTATGCAGCTGGGCCCTTCTATCTTCAGATTCCGGGAACGGGTAATAGGATGGCAGTGAGCCCCTCCCCATGGTGTAGCTTCAAAAGGCTGGGTTTTTGCATAACCAGAGGCTGGAATTTGCATTCACCTCTCTGTGGAGATTCTCCAGGCAAACCACTTGACCCTGTTTGTCCAGAAATCCATTCTTATCTGACCCACTGTTCATGTAGTCCTTTTGAAGTTCATAGCATTTCCCAGGGCTCACATCCCATCTCCCTTTAGGGGAGTTAATGGAGTTGAGGCCCATAACAATATATAACCTTTGCATTTAGTATAGTGGATTCCAATAGTACTTGAACTTATTGAATTACCTTTTCCCCCCCCCCCCCCTAAGGACATGGCAAGGAATTGACGGATGTGTCACAACTGCCACTTAGCATCGACTTTTGAGCTGCTGCTTTCACTTCCTTGGAGACCAAATCTCCTGTAGTGTGTCTGTGTGGGCTGGGAGCAGGGGAGTGCATGTGTCTGGGAAGGTGCTGGAAGGGAAGTTCACGTCTGTGCTGGGAAGAAGTAAAGAGGTGGGGTGTGGGAGGTGGGGGCCCATGGGAAAGGTAGCTTCAGTGAAACATTTTGCCCTCCTAGTTATCCAACCTCTTTGGTCTGTTACCCCAGAAATCACAAGCCTGCAGTCAGTACCCTAAGAACCAACATGGAAAGTGGGTTCCATTCTGAGCTCTGGTTCACTGTGGGACCACACACAAGTCATGTAACCTGCCTGGCTAATAACACAGACATGCCTCAGTCACAGGGGTCTCGCAATGATGAAGGATGGTCCAGTGTTCAGGATACTAGGCTGGGACTTAGGAGACTCAGGTTCAGTTCCCTGCTTTGCAACAGACTGTGAACAAGTCTCTTAGGCCTGGATCCTCAAAGGTATTTAGGCACCTAACTCCCATTGACTTCAATGGAAGTCAGTAACCTAACTACCACTGGGGATCTGGGCCCCTATGCCTCAATTCCCCATCTATAAAATGCCCAACGCCCTGTGGGGTGTGAGGTACTTGGCTATGACAGTGATGAGGGCCAGGTAGGTACCAAAGCTTGGTTAGATAGTGACACTGTGTTTACACAAGAAAACCCTGTCCCTGCAGTTAGGGGAGAGAAAGTAGTGTATCATATGTGTCCACTCCAGTACCTGTGGAGGAGTTCAGATACCACGGTGATGGTTGTGACATATGAGGATACAATTCAGACTAATGAGCACCTGGGTCACCCCTGCCCTGCAATCCAGGGTGCCTTACAATGCCTCAGTGAAGGAGGTCCCACCTGGACTGCTCACGAACAGCCTTCCAGCATGCTAACTACACTGTGAGTGTCTGTGTAATGGCAGCCTGCTGGCCACACTTGGGTTACACTCTGATTCTCACCAGTCTTGGTTCTACTGCAAGTTGACCCCAACAGACCCCCAGTGTCAGATTTCCTCCCCCAAAATGTATGTCCTGTAGTGCCCAGCCCTCTCCTGGACAGTACAAGTTATATGAAGTCTGTTATTTCTTTAAAATATGCACACAACTTGTCTAGCAAACTACATTTGGGGTGGCACTTCAATTTAAACACAATGGAGTAGATAAAACAAGTATACTAACAGATCTGAAATGAATACAAGTAATAAGGCATAGGTAAAAATTGATTAAAAAAGAGTTTATATCAGATTCAAGCAAAGTTTCTCACCACATATTTCCAGGATTCTTACTGACCTAAGCGTATAGATCAGGACCCTTCACCCAGAGTCCAGCGAAAGCTTTCTTTGTTGCTCCAGATGCAGCAGAGGGGTTGGGCAGAGAGACAGAGGAGTGCCTTGGAGTATTTTTGCTCCCTTTTTGTAGTTTCAGGTCCCCTCTTGAAAAAATGTTTCCAGATGGGCACCAGGAGACTAAGTCTGTGTGGTAGAATGTTTCTTGCTGCTTTTTTCCTCACCTGTTTGAGCTTCCTTTGTTTCCCTTTCTGCTTGACTCAGTTTACTGCTTAAATGCAAATTAAGCAGCACACACATTATTTTATTTAGGACAGACCTGTTCTGCCAATCTGCATTTGAGCAGGGCTGTGGAGTTTGGAACTGTTAATATCATACAGGGAGATCTTATAACTTCATATACAATGTTGTCACACATTTTATCAGGACTATACAGACCAGTAAATCATGAATTTTCAAATGATACCTTACAAGGTATACTTTGTACGAAGCTTATTGCAGTAGTGTGTTAAGGTGTGAATACAGAGGTATATCCTGTCACAATTGATCTCCTGTAAGAACTCATATGCTAGATCTTGGGGGATTTTTGCTTTCAAAAGGCCAAGGCCTCTGCACCACTTGCACCCTGTTTGGATGGCTTAAGTGAGCTTTCATTGGTGCACAGACTCTCTGCACAGGGCTAAATCTTGCCATGTGAGTGCAGAGCATCGTTGGCTGAGTAGCTGTTTGGGGTTCCATGGGGTCAGTCACGAAAGGCTGGGATCTGCTCCCCTGTCCGTCTCAACCCATGCTCCACCCAAAAGGCCAGGGATCTATTTGTGCAATGGCTTAGATCTCGCTTGTGAACTATATCCTGCCGTAAAAGTGTCTGACAGAGGGGCCCTGCAAGTGGTACAGCAGCAGATGCTAACAGTGCCACTGGGGCAGGTCACCACTGGAGCTCTGTGGCTGGAGCTGCTGGCTGGTGCTTAGTTGACTTTACACTCTCAGTTGGCGCCTTTTCATTGCAGGCTCAGCAAGAACTTGACTCTTCCGAATTAGCTTCATTTTTTCCTCCCTGATTAATCCTTCAGCGTTTTCTAGGCCAACTGTCCTCCTTTGTTATCCTCATCCTTTCTGTTTATCCTCTCCGTCCCCACCTCCTCTCCCACTCTTTCATTCCACTGCTCTCCTTCCTCAGGTCGCCTGCCTGCTGCCCAGCTCTCTTGCCCCCAGCAAAAACCAGCCATGGGACATGACAGGCCATGCCACAGACACAGCGGCCTTGACAGCCCAGGCTGGCTGACTCAGCCAAGCAGTTTGTTCCAATTGCTGCTCCCATGTATGAGGAAATTCGAGGGACCCTGGCACCAAACGGGTAATGTCAGCCTAAACAGCGGCTTTCCCTGTGCTCTGTGAGGGGCCGGAAACTCTGCCCCCTCTGCCTTCTGCTTCATTCAGTCTCAATCACTCAGTCTCTGTAAGAGTCACCCATAAACTACGACCTTCCACAAAGCCCCTTCCCTCTTGTATTATAGTGGCACCCAAGATCCCCAGCTGAGATCAGCCCTGGCTGTGCTAGGCATGAGCCACGCACTCCTAACCCCAACAAGCTTAGTCTAAATAGGCAAGACAAAAGTCCTTGACAGCAGAGGGCCTGAGGTGCAGGTAGACTTGGAGAGGTGCCAACTATCCTCCGCTCCAACTGAAATGGCAGATGCTCAGCAGCTGTGAAAATCAGGCCTGTGAATGACTTCCCTAAGGTCACACAGGAAGTCAGTGGCAGTTAGGAACTGAACTTAGCCCCAGGCCTTACCCACAAAACCATCCTCCCACTTGCTGTGGGCTCTGGGCTGAAATCATTGGGAGCGCGAAATACCTTCTGTAGGTCTCCTCCAAATGCAGCACTGCTGTGGCGCCGCTTCCCAGGCTGCTAGGGTGTTCTGTTATTTACTTGTGTCACGGTGGCACTGAGGAACTGCAGTCATGGACCAGGACCCCACTGTGTTAGGGGCTACACAAATACGCATCATCAGTGACCCATTCCTTTGGAGCCGGTTACAGTGCAAATTGTTTTCCTTAGGGGAATGAGAGTGGGAATGAAGTGAATGAACTCTTTCCTGTTTACACTCTTTCTGGCCTTGTCAGAGTGCTCAAGACAAAGCGCTGGAGGAATAGCAGTAAAATATTCCCTTAACTGCTGGGAGTGAGAGGTAGACAGCAAAGCCTTCGATGCGTCCCGCTCCACATAACTTTATGACTCTGCACAGCTAGAGACATACAGGCAGCAGTGCCTGCGATGTGCTGTGCACCACTTTACGGAAAAAGAGTGGGCACAAAGGACCATGCAAGCAATGGGTCCCTGCACCTGGAGTCTCAAAGCAGCAGATAAAGTTTCAGCAGTGTGAGCCCCATTAAAGTCAATGGGCTCCATGTAGCTAAGGCCCGACGTGCCACTTTGAAAATGTAGGGCATAGATTCCAGGTTCTTGTCTTAGAATGGGAGGGAGGACAGTATAGAGCCTGTGGAGCAATTGGAAGTATAAATTTGCATGTTCTGAAGGGAAGGGACCATCAGAGAGCTGCTATCATGTGTTATATCCTAGGTACGCAACACTGCAGGGGATGGAGGCTGGCAAACCAAATAGAGGGGCAATACATTGACCCCATACCAGGGTTTGCAGGACAACTAGAGGTATAAAACGTGCAACACCATGACTACACCACACAGGAGGAAGCAGAAGAACGAGTTGTAGGAACTGTTGTGCCCTCAGTCACAGGGAACTCCTTAGACTGAATCACTGCGATTCTACAGTGACGTAGAAACTCAATGAACCCCGTCTGCACTGCATGAGTACTCCTACCACACGGACTAAACTCGCAAGTCCTGACCCAGCATGCACTGGTCTCAGAGTGAAACCTAGGGGGTGGTGGGTGGCTTGTCTCTTCTGTTCTCTAACTTTTATTGATGTTGATGCTATAGTAAAAAGAGCACCATTGAGGCAAAGGAGATTGGGGAAGCTATGGACTGCGTGCAATATCTCCAGCAGATATAGAGCAGTAGATCGCCACTAAAATCAGTATACACCAGCGAAGGATCTGACCCTATATCGTGTATTTGGATAAACTTCAGACAACTGGTACTAATTAGTTAGGACACAGGGACACAAATCTATTCTAGCACTTAATAGCCCTAGTCAGAATCATGGCCCTGTTGTGTTAGACACTGTCCAAACATAGCAAGAGATCATTCCTGTTCCAAAGAATTTACAGTCTACCGTGACACCAGGTGCAGCAAGTGAGTGAGACAGAGTACAGGGAAGGGAGGACGAGGCAAATATGTTAAAAGGTACAACGCAGCAAGCCGTTTCTCAGTAAAGGTCTTCATCCTGAGCAGCACATCTGGTTATCTCTGCTTGGCAAGAGGCTCCAATGGGAACCACAGCTGTGAAGATGAGTATGGGTGCTGCGATCCAGTGTTTGAGAACACATTCTAATGGGAGGGAAATGCATTTCTTTACAGGTACTGCAGTCTGATTGCTCAGAGCAGTGCTCAGAAACAGTGCATCAGAACCATTTCTCTGCTACTGGTGTTCCTCTGGCTTTAGGACATTGCTGTTCTAGGATTAGATAAAGTCTTGGCCCCCAGAGTTTGATAAAATGAAGAGTAACATTTTTCAAAACCACATGGGTGACTCAGGAGCCCTAGCCCCATAGACTGTTAGTGGAACGTGTGTACACTTGAGAATCTTACCCAAAACACACTTCCTTTGCTGACCTCTGGCTCTTATGGGAAGATTTTTTTTTAACAGTGCAAAGGGTGGTTAGGCACTCAATTTTCTTGTGCGCCTTGAAAATCCATCCCCTTCAGCCTCATAGTGAGAACCTGATTCTCTGTTACCCTGCCCCTTGTAGAGTTTTTTACACCAGTGCAGTGTGATATCAAACACCACAATAGTGGCCAAAACACCAGAGATTGAACTTGGAATCTCCAGATGCCAAGTTAACCTACCTGTGTGGCTGCAACAAACTCTGATCCTTTGGATCACGCACAGAGGGAAGCCGGCAACACACTGAGCAGTAGTTACACTGCTTTGATACATTTCACATTTTGCATTGGTGTAACTGACTGCGCAAGGTGCTAGGCAATGAGCAATGCTTTTAGTAGGAAATCACTGATCTGATTTTTGTGGAATGAGGTAGTTGCTTTGGTCAGAAAGGATCTAGTCTTTTCACTTGAAAGCAGATTACTATGCTTGTGAATTCCCTTCTAGAACCAATCCTGGAAAATGGGCTATTCATTCTCCATGGAAAAGATGGATGACTAATGCTTGTGTTAGCCAGAATTTTGTATCGGGGGTTTAAATAGCTTCTGTGGAACAAGATTCAGAACGAGAGTGCCATACATCACAGGGTTTCACCTCACAAAGTTATAGGGCAGGGATTGTTTGTGCAGTGCCTAGCACAATGGGGCCCTGGTCCATGACTATGGCTCCCAGGCACTATACAAATAACTACCGTAGGAAGTAAGGTAGTAACCATCTTTACCCAGTGCTGTTATGTGCTGCAATTCAGCTGGCACAGGTTCTGAGAGCCCAAGGAGTAAACCTTGGGAATGGATAAGTTGTGACAGTTTCATTAGCAATAAGCAATGTGTGAAGCTGGCAGAGTTGTAAGATGCTGACGGCTTTTGCAGGTTATCTTTAAGGAACCGAGACATCTTGCAAACGCCGAGCTAGGGCAGGTTTGACTCTTGATCCCGTGCTGTCAGAGGTCTGAGGGGCTTGGCTGAAAGGGGCTGCCTCTGGCCCCTGCAGTCTTTGTGCTGGAGGCTCCTGCGAGGGAAGCTTGTACCCCCTGGCTCCTGGGGTTTGTTTCTGCCCAGTTTGATGGTACCAAATGTGGAGGTAGCTGTAACGGATATTAAAGAGAATGTGGCAAGGACAATCCTGAGTTTGGATGAAAGTTATTCAAAAGTCCTCCCCCCGCTCACCATGTCAGCCAGCTCTTTTCTTCAGGAGCGCTTAGGATCACAGATTCTCATGGCCACATGGTGCATCTGGCTGCCATGGAAACAGAATGCTATTAGCAGTGACATGGTCCCCTAATGGCTGCTCTGTTGCTGTATTAAAGGGACAATCACTCAGCGTTTGTTCAAAGCCTGGTTAGTTCGTTCCAGCGCCCAGTGAGTTCACTTTGGTTTTATAGTTTTTAGTAAATGTGGTCCAGAGCTTCAGCTTTGCTGGAAATGTCTTGGGCTGAGGCTTTCAAAGACGACAAGGGGACGTTGCCACTGAACTGTCATTGATGTTAATGGGAGGCAAGCAGTGTTTGATTTGTGCTCTCTGACATGGTAACGAGCCTAATTCTCTGCTCAGGATTAGCTACACTGGCACCCCAAGTCACTGATCCTTCTGAGAATGATGGGGGACAAAGTGGCAGCAGTGGCTGAACTGGGAGAAAGAGCATGTGCAAAATTGCCTGGCGCTCCTACAGGGTGCAGTGGCTTTTAGCACCTGTTAGACCCCATCCTCAGCTTTAGCATTATCAAGCCCTCCCTGATTTCAAAAGTGGAGCTCTGAACACTGCCTAACTCCTCCATGGGCATGTTCAGAGCCATGTTAGTGCCCTTCCTTCCAGGCCTGCATGCTGTTCTGAGCCCGGCTAGAGGGTTTAGACTTAGGTTAGGGGCCCATAGTTGCAAATTGGACTTCTCTGTTGCTTTTTTGTCCCCCTTCCAGCACACTATCTATGTATGTATGTCAATCTAACTGTCAGAAGCGATAATGTTACTGATCCTATCACAGGGTGAAGAGGATAGTGGGCGTGTCCTGGTGCAGGTGTAGGCTCCTGATGTGTGAGTAACAATTCTTAGAGCTCTTGTTACAAACAGAGACATGGCCCTCACCGCTTCTATCTCACTTCACCCCCGCTGGCCAAATTTGCTCCTGGGAGGAGCTCTGAAATGAGCTGTAAATTTAAATATGAAGAACAATACTCAGCACAGGTGTCACACACAGTGTGGTGTAACAGAGACAGGTGAGGCCTGATGTAAGGTGATCCTACCCCTGTGAGAGAGACCATGTGGGCTGTAAGTGAACCCTAAAGGTCTTGAAAGCTGGGTGCCTGGATGATCTGCCAGAAGAGGCTCTAAGGGAGAAAACTCCAGACTGAGAGACTGACACTTACTCTAACAGAGATGTGGTGCTTGGAGGAGGTGGGCTTTTGACTCTTTAATCTCCTTTCCCTGGGAAAAGAGGGAAGGAGCTTTCAAAAACAGAGTACCCAATTTTTCACTTTGAATTGAAACACATATTTTGTTTCATTTCTGTACCCTTTCTGCCAGGTGCAATGAGCAGCAATAAGGGATGGATTCAGTATATGGGGCTTCCTTTTTAACAGTACAACACAGAACCAGCATGAGTCCCCACTAAGTAACTGGGCACCTCTAAGAAGCAATGCTTCCCCTCTCGTAAGCATTGACTCTGTGTGTAGGAAAGAAACTTTTTATTAAAAAAGGGGAAAGTAACCCTGAATTAACTTAGGAAAATGGCACAGGCAGGATCCATAAGCATAAGACCATGAGCAAAACACCTAAGTCAGAGTACTTTGAGCAGTGTCCTTTGCCTCAGGTTCTCACCTTGCAGTGAAAAAGTCCAACAAACAAAAGTTCCTTTAACGTACCCCTCCCCTCTTCCTTCACTGCACCCCACTCAGTTGTTCTTGGTCAGTGAAGACCCAGAGTTCAGAGGTGTATTTGCGTGAGTTCACCTCCCACCCCAGGTGTGGGGGAAGGCACCTTGCTTACCCTGCCAGTCGGTCGTTCACTCCACTGCAACCTCTGGGATGTCTTGAACTCCTACCACTTAACACAACTCTCAGTGATTTCAGCTCTTAGTGGGGGTGCCTCACTGCTAGTGCAGTCTAGGCAGTCTTTTTCTCCAGAGACACTGTCCCATAGCAGGTCTAATGCTTAGACCTGGTTATCAGTGATTTCCGCTTTATTAATCTCCCACACAAAAGATGCTCACCTGAGTCTTAATCAGCTCTATCATTACACAGTGGGGAAAGGAAGGGTCAAATGGTATCTGGGACCCTTAGGCAGCATCCAAACCCCACCCCTTCTCATCTCCACTGGCCTTTGGCACCCCTACCCCCTGCTTAGCAAGCACAGTTCAGTTGAGGGTAAATCCCTGAATTAGAGCATGCTAAGCACAGTTCTGCTCCTCTTGGTTCACGCAACGAGGTAAAGAGCACTTTATTACCCCTGCACTCAATAACAAAGTGACTTGCACTCCAGCACCCGCCAAAAGTGATCATTTGGGCAAAGCAGATCCATCATGCTTCAGAGTAGTAGCCGTGTTAGTCTGTATCCGCAAAAAGAACAGGAGTACTTGTGGCACCTTAGAGACTAACACATTTATTGTAGCATAAGCTTTCGTGGGCTACAGCCCACTTCATCGGATGCATGCACACCTCAGCAGAGTGGGTGAGTCTATGCATAAAAGGTCAGTTTCTAAAGTCTTCTACCCAGCTTATCACTAGATGTCAGCGGAGAGCTCATTCAGACCCTGGTTACGCATCTATGAAAAATCAAATGTTCAAACAAACGGAATATGTTCACAAACTCTTGAAAAGCCACTTTCCACAAAGCTTTTTGATTTTAAAATAATTTGGCCAGCTCCTATGCTTACATGGAGTATATAGAAAGCTAAACAAAAGCGTCTCTAATTTATGTGCCCAATACTCATGCAAAACTCAGGCATCCCTAGAGACCTGGGGTATGTGGTCACTGCACAGGGTATTTGTGCTCTGTATGCAGTACATGTTGTTTGAGGAGTAGTTTTGCTTTGAAAAGTGACTTTCTACAAAAGGGAGCTCCTATGTTGGTCTCGGTGATCCTAAATCAAATGTACCCACCTTTCCCCTAACTGCCAGCCCTGCATGTTCACCCCAGGATCTGAAAGTCAAACTGATCTTTGTGGCTTGTGAATCATCACCAGTAAAGAATAATGATAACTGTTTTTAAGTACGTAAAAGGTTGTTACAAGGAGGAGGGAGAAAAATTGTTTTTCTTAACCTCTGAAGATAGGACAAGAAGCAATGGGCTTAAATTGCAGCAAGGGAAGTTTAGGTTGGACATTAGGAAAAGCTTCCTAACTGGCAGGGTGGTTAAGCACTGGAATAAATTGCCAAGGGAGGTTGTGAAATCTCCATCACTGGAGGTTTTTAAGAGCAGGATAGACAAACACCTGTTAGGAATGGTCTAAATCCGTGGTTCTCAAAGCCGGTCCACTGCTTGTTCAGGGTAAGCACCCTGGTGGGCCGGGCCGGTTTGCTTACCTGCTGCATCTGCGGGTTCGGCTGATCGCAGCTCCCACTGGCTGCGGTTCACTGTGTTAGGGCAACAGAGAGCTTTAGCAGCTACCTTGGGTCAGCCCAGAAATTCAAAACTCAGGCCAGTTGCTTAAGCATCCCACGTATTAACTCCTGAGGGGAAAAATATTCCTGACATGAAAAACTAATGCTGGTCACTTTTGGGGCTGTTAAACACTTTAACTTAGATTGTGGAATTGTCACCTTTCGATCGTCAACTCTCTGCACTTCACAATACAGTTCTTGTTATCAAGCCAAGTGAAGGAAGGAAAAGTATCAAATGCAAGATTAACCAACGGGGCACTGTTACAAGATAGAGATGTTACAGCAAACCTAACATCTGGAGCCTTGTTATTGGCACATGGCCTATTAAGGGAGACTCACATGAATGTCCTTTGTCCTTTGCACATCTCCATTTAGAGCTATGGCCTAGCAACAAATAAAACACAGTCAGGCACTAACGTTTTCATAGATGGTTCAGCATCTCAGGAGTGCAGTCCCAAAGTGGGGTTTGCTATTGAGTGCCAACTTGGAACGACACAGGGTGGAAACCAACTCAGCCCAGTTTGCTGAACTGGCAGCAGTAGTGCAAGTGCTGGAGATTTTTCCTGATTGCCTATTAATCATTTGGGAGTCACAATGGGTGTGCGTATCATTGACTGAGCAGGCTAGAACCAAGGCTGATGTAGCAGCCAAAACAGTAACTGTCGTTGCTCTGCTTCGGAAACTGCCATTCTGAGATTCCCATTGGGGTTCTTACATTTCAGTGGGAGAATATTGATTGGGTCAGCTTGCAAAATCAAGCCCCTGCCATAGCTAAATTGAGCTCAGCCGGAGACTCAACCAAATATAACAGAGTTCCCTTTGAGATTATAGAACCCCCGGGTGAAGAATCAATCTGGGTAGTCAAAGCCAGTGATCAGTGGGTTTGGATTATACCACAACAATGTAAAACTAACTTTATTTACACGTGTCTATGATTTATTTATTAAAGGGGCACCAAGTTGTTACCAATCTGCTGTATTCTTGACAGTGTATTTTTAAGGATAAATCAGGCTGTTAGGCAATATGTAGAAAGTTGTCTAGCATGTGCATTAGTACATTCTGAAACTGTTCACAGAAAAGCAAAATTGAAACCCCAACAAGTTGAAGGTACATGGATTTGACTCCAAATTGATTGTATTAGACTGTTGCCAAAAACAGCCGGAGGAAATCTATAGGCCTTGCTCATTGTGGATGCTTTCTCCAAATGGGTAGAAGCAATCCCTATAAGAAAAAACAAGGTAGTTGCTACTGCTAAGGTTCTATTTGAGCAGATCTTTACCAAATGGGGTCTTCCGAGAGTAACTGATTTAGATCAGTGAACACGTTTCACTGGTAAGATAATGCTGGGAGTGCAGCAGAAATATGCTATCAGTTGTCCATAGTCATCAGATCTGGTAGAAAGAAGTAATAAAACTTTAAAGGTTATGATTACTAAAATGCCTTAGAGAAAATAAAAAGATTGGAGCATTAAATTGCCCTGAGTACTGATGGTTCTTCAAGGTACTCCAAATAGAACAGGAATGGCTCTCTTTGAAATCATGACAGCCTGTAACATAGTGTTGCATGAACACCTGCTTTTGTGCTGTGCCAGGCTTGTTACAACACACTGTTGTAATTGATCAATGGTTGCTACAGCTAAAAATGCTGACGTTAATCTCGGGGCCAGACAAAAACATGGGTGTGAGACAGATTGTTTGAAGCTTTGATGCCACAACAATGCTGCAAGAGTGGCAAATAGGAGATCAAGTAACTGCAGTGAAAAAGGAAACACAGGACAGGGTTAATTAGTCAAAATAAGGATGAAGTTGGAAATCATGCTGTGATGCTGAGCCAGCAAGGGTTAAGCAGGCTGGTTGAACTAGCAGCAACCTTTAAGGACATATTAGAGGAGTATTGTGTTGAATAGACTAGAGTTCTTGAGATTCAGGCCTGTATTGTTAGAGAATCCAAAGTAGATACTAATTGCATTTGTCTGTGTTTACCCATATCTTGTTAGATGTTTAACAATGTGATCTAATTATCTTGTAGATGGTAAACTTCTGTTCCTGTCTCTAACATTTCATTACTGTATTCTTTTGATTCAGAGATCAAAAACGGATATTAACATATAGATGGCACTTGTGGTATAATAATAATAGTATCGTCTTTATTTCTCTTTGAAGTTTGTAGTAAAGTACCTATGAATTGTTTTGAATGGTTAATTGCCTTATGCTAATGAAGGCAACTAGTTATCAGAGTATGTCTACGAAACAGATTTACTTCAAAGCAACAATGTACATCACCTATTCTTCATCCAAAAAATGCCTGATGTGATCATTTGCCACCAAAAGGCTTATCAACCGAACTTCAGCTATAAAGGATCTTTCGGGCCTGATCCTTACTATCCCAGATCTGCTTAAACTTTGTCAGGGGAAGTTCAAGTTGCAAGACTGAGGTCTCCAGGTCTATTCTGGATGGAATTCTTATGGAAGAATTTGAACAAACTCTGCACGTGGACTGCCTACTGGACTATAATTTTTTAAATTAATTCCAGAAGGATTTCTACAAATCAGCAGCCTCACCATCTCTGATATGAAACTGACCTAAGGACTTTATTCATATCTGTATGTATAATGATCTTTTAACTATTCTTTTCTTTTTTATTAATAAATCTTAGATTAGTTAACGAGAATTGGCTGCAAGCATGTGTTTGAGATCTGAAATATTAATTGACCTGATGGGTAATGTGTTCTATTTCTTGGGATTAGCTGAACTTTATATATGATGAATAAGGTTTTCACCAACCCTCACTATCTTAGACTTGGCTATCTGGATGGGAGCCAAAGGCTGGATTGCTTAAAGGCAACTGCATTTTAGGTTCTTGGTAATCAGTAAGGTATTACAGAAGCAGTTTGGTTACTGGCTTGGTGAAATCTCATTATAGAAGAAACCACCAGTTTTGAGAATTGTCTGCCCTATTCTTTGCAGTTTGCCCTTATTGAGCATGCTCAGTGTAGGCCCCACAGCGACCATGGTCACACATGCAATGGGTAATATACACATTCAAAAAAACTTCAATATGCAAATAGGGAATATGCCTAACCTCATTACCAATAAATATTTACTGGACTGGGATAGGAATTGAACACTAGTCTCAGAGGCTGATCTCCTCTGAAATCTAGCTGTGATAATATTGTCACCTCTTCATTACTAGGCAGAAGACTTGCAAGTTTATTTCTCACTTTCCCTGCCAACCATTGCGCAGAAGGATGTGAATGAGACAACAGTATGTAAATAAGTGCCATCAAATCGAATCTGCGCAGGTATCTCAAATACCGGTGAAACGCTCTCAGGGATGGTGACAATCCCACCTGCTGGACTCCTGCACAGAGGTGCAAGCCAAAGAGAACTGCTGATGTGATTTGCTAGGGGCCAAACCACCCAGCTGTGGTATAAATCACAGTAACGAGATGAAAACCCAAGAAAGAGCTTATCTCAATTGACCACTGCCAGGAATGGACATCAAACACGTGTGCGGGAGATGGAGCAGTCAGAATAGTTAAAATACAATTATGAAGGGAAAGTGTGCCCAATTAATTAGTTCAATTGGTATTTTTATTCCTAAATTTGAAACTCATTGGACCAGTCAAAATTATACCTAAGCCCAAATTTGTTAAACAAGTAGTGATAAAAGGTTAACCAAGCTTTGAGTCTAAGGCTATACAATTACTCATTAACTTGACAATGCATATTGCTAAATTGAAACTAAACTTAGTCTTTGCTCAAATTAAATCCAAATAATTTAATTCACATGCAAGAAAATTAAATGCAGTTAGACCAGATGACCTTTGTGGTCCCTTCTAGCCCTATGATTCTATGACATAATCAAATCAAATCAAGACAATTGGGAATATCCAGCTATCACTTAGTGCTAAGATATTGTTATGGATACAAGTGTTGATTTTAGTAATGCTTATGCTTTATTCTATATCACATTGTATGTTAAAGCAGTAGTTCTCAACCAGGGATATATGTACCCCTGGGGGTACGCAGCGGTTTTCCAGGCGGTACATTAACTCATATAGAGATTTGTCAAGTTTTACAACTGGCTACATAAAAAGCACTAGTGAAGTCAGTACAAACTAAAATTTCATACAGATAATGACTTGTTTATACTGCTCTATATACTATGCACTGAAAAGTAAGTTTGCTATTTATATTCCAACTGATTTATTTTACAATTCTACGGTGAACATGAGAAAGTAAGCAATTTTTCAGTAAAAGCGTGCTGTGACACGTCTGTATTTTGATTCTGATTTTGTTACAAGTAGTAAAGTAAAAAAACCGAAGTGAAACCTGGGGGTACACAAGACAAATCAGACTCCAAAAAGGGGTATAGTAGTCTGGAAAGGTTGAGAGCCACCTGTGTTAAAGGGTTGGCTAAAGAAAGAAAAAAGGAAACAAGCATTGGAGTATACACTCTTACTCCAGCATGTAAAATAAGGTGATACCCTTGAAAACCATTATATTTCTCAGTGTTGGGGGTGTATGTGTAACTTGAGGTACCATTGAAAGCAACTAAATATCAGGGGCCTAAAACTGAGACACCCCTCAAGATGCATTAAACAGGAGAATATCTGATGAAGTTCATGTAATGATTTGCAAGGAAAAGCGGACTTTGAAGGAAAAATCCATCTTTAATTAAGATAAGAAGTGTAGACATTTAAAGAATCATCAAGTTTTTCTGTAACTCTTGCTCCCATTTCTAATAGACTAAGGGTAGCACAGAATTACATATACTGACTCATAACATTGCATTATAAAATGAAGACTTGATAATGGTAAGATTCAGAGCTGTGATAGCTGTATATTTAATGATTTGTAATTATATAGAGTGAATGAGTACAAATGGGGTAACACTTGCTGGCATAAGTGTGGCTTTGCCCATTCTTTTACACAGAATTGCTAATCTGCTTTAAATGTTGTTACCTTTATTCTGTCAGCAACATATGTTGGAAGGTGTAAGTAGAAGATTCACAAACATGTAATGGAAGATAAAACCCTCCTTTTCTTGGGAATTCCTAGGATTGGGTGACACAAAATCAACATGCCCCAGAAACTGAAAACCCATCAGAAAAAATACAGAAATTCAGTAACTGAAGTTTGCTCAGGCTTAATGTTCGGGTTATCTGAAATCCAAAGGGCTGATGCACTAAAAAGCGATTGGCTAAAGATTACTTAAACTGTAATGAAAATCTGTATAAAAGATCTCAGTGGACATAGGCCCCAACTGGGGAAACACCAGACCAGAAACTGAAGAATGGGACTGAAAGGCCAGACCAGGAAATCAGAGACAGCAGTAGCTCTCATGGAATGAGGAAGAACTTCCTGATGCCCCAGAATGCTGTAACTTGGGCCCATTTACCAAGTCTGTCTTGTGGGCTACATTTATGTCCGACAACTATGTCCAAACACTATGTGACAATAATTCTGTCTGAAACGGTATAAATAAAGGTGAAATTTATTAAGCCAGAACTAGGAAGACTTGTGACTAAGTTTTCCAACTTTTAACCCTTAACACACCCTTTCTCCACTGCTCCCACCACAAAAAGGAAAACCAGGGCAGTTCTTAGTACAAAGTAAAAGCTGTTGATTCTGTCTAAGGCACCAGCAATCCAGCTCTAGGAACTGACTCTGCTCTGTCACAGATGCCTCGTATGGTCTTGGTCAAGTCACTTAGTAGCTACGTGCCTCAATTTCCCTGCTTCTCATATGCAATCTCTGCCTTGTAGGGGTGTTGTTAGGATAAATGTTAGACTGTGAGGCACTCAGATACTGTGGTAATGGAGGTCATATGGTGCCATAGAGAGGAATCCTATGTGTGTTTGTGAGGAGAGGCTGCTAAGGGGACATGGGAGGATGGTCTTGTGGTTAAAGCATTGATCTATCACTTAGGAGATCTCAACTCCATTCCTGTGTGAGGTAAAGCCTGTAATTTAATCTGTGTCTCCAATTCCCTACATGCAAAATAGGGATTATAATGCTAATCCACCACCCAGGGTGCTTTGAGAGACTACTGCTGGTCAAAACTCTGGATTTCCTCTTTGCTGGAGACTTTGAAATTTGGTTTCAGTCCAATTAGAATAATAAATATCTTCAAAAGTTCCTGCAGCCTGAAAAATATCAGTTTTGGGAGACTTCCATTTTGGAATTCCAAAATCTTTGATTTTTGTCTCTCTTTTTATACAACACGTGCATTACTACTATGTCATACGACATCATAGCTGAAATATTCTCTTGTTTTATCTTATTAAGGGCAGCTGCTACTTAGTACTAATTGAAACATTTTTATCTTCTTTTCAAGATCAAAGGATCATTTTGAAATAATTCTTTCCTGCGGGAAGACTAGCTGCAGCCACCACGTTTTTGAAGAAATTCTTCTGCCTAGTTCTGGTGGTGAGTATAAATTCACTAATGTTTTTGTGATGTGCTCAGATACTACAGTGCCAAGCACTCTGGAGAGGGGATGGGGCTGTGATTCAGCAATGATTGGAGCACCAGCTGCTGTGTCCGTTTCATGATCACTTCAAAGGCTTAAAATATCCTTTTGATATGATTTTTTGTATTAAAATTTCAGAACCCCCTACGTGTATGGGGGGCACTTTGGTACCTTTAAGGCATGTGTTGGACAATCAATACTGTAACAATACAGTCACGTATACCTGATCACAGGCCCCATCCAGCACCTTCATCCTTTATTGATGTGCGTCTGCTTTCATCTTTCTTTTCTCTTTTGCTTGGGTGGGTTTTTGTATTCTTGGTTGCTAGAGCAAAAAGAGAAGCTATAAGGGAAAGAATTTAGATCAGGGATATGGAGGAGTGCTCAGTAAGTTGGATGCTTAGCTCCTTTGAGTCTGCAAAACTGGCCTGGGAATAAACCGAGAACTGGCTTTCTCATGAGGTTTCAACACTGCCTGGCTCAGCCAGAAACTAGAAAGGGGCCCCAACCAAACAACCCCTCCAACTGACATACCTCAGGCTTTGAGCAGTTTTAAACCTAAACCTACCTTCAAATTGGTAACTAGTCCTTATATCTGTTATCAAAATTATCAACCTTACTGAGCCCAGAGGCATGTTTGGGATGTTTGTAATTCAGGACTTAATAAGATGTCTTGGGCCCATCTTTACCAGAAGCTCCTTGAAGGGTGTTTGTGTGTGCTGTTGCCATCTACTGAGTAGAAGCAGAACTGCTCTTATGTCATAGGTATGTGTCATAGGCTCCGTACCGCTAAATGAGTGCTCATAGGGACTTCTCTGTGGGATGTTCCGAGTGGCCCTAAAGTGCAGCCCAGTGACAGGCACTGATCAGAGCCCTGGAGTCCATTTCCCCCACTGCAGGACGCTGACACGGGGCTCACAAAGGAACAGAGGAGGAGAAAAAATTGTTCCGAGTGTTCCACCTTTTAAAACATGCCAGCATGACAAGGGCTAATTCCTGCCATGAGGTACACCCCAAGTGACTCCGCTATGCCTAGTGGGACTGAGGCAGGGCAAGATTTGTCTTCTGTGTTTAAGAGCGCTCAGCTGCTGGTGCCCAAGCCTGCCAGAGGGCATTCACACCTCGTGTTAATGATGACACGTTCCCTTTCTGGAAGGTGACGCCGTAAAGCAGCCGTGAATATGTCAGACTGACTTCACACAAAAGCACAGCTGCTGATGGTGGAAAAGCCCTAATTTAGGTCACCTTGTGCATCTCCCCTGCTGGTGCAGGACTCTTCCCAAGGGGGTATCCCACAGCACTTGACCCTTTCAGTTTTAATTCCCATGGAATAAATATATATAAAGACTTAACAATACTTTTTTGTGCTCTCTCTTTATTTCTTGAGCCATTTTTAACCTCAGGCTAATTCAGCTGGAAATATTAATAACCAAATATGGACACCAGCTCCTTGTAATGAAGTGAAAAGGCCACTTCTGTTCAAATTGCACAACTCTTTCATTTCGTTCTCATCTAGGAGCGTCTCCTCTCTTTAATTATTCAGTTGGCTTTTATATTCCTCTTACATCCACTCCCTGTTCTCTTGCCTTTATCTCTCTGTTGTGCTGTCTAATCTCTGACATGTCCCCCATTACACATGTGCCTGTGAAGTGGCACAGAGCTGGATGACTTTGCCTGACCTGTGTATCAGCTCATCTCTTGATGGGCTGAGCTGGTGAGCATGGGGTTTTTAGAGTTGATTTGGAAAATTTCAGCTAGTGAATTGATGGTTTCCTCTGCAATCGCTGACTGTGGTGGGTTGTTTGAGACTCGGTGAGGTGGGGGAATGGGTATGTTGCAGTGACTGAGAGTTGGGGAATAGAGTGGATAAATTTGGGCAAATCCACCACCTAGGATGTGCATATTCAGAATAGCCATTTATGAATGTTAATGGTCAGACCCTGGTTGGCCCTGCAATCCCTTTGTGTGAACTTTTTGGTGCAAGGCCCATGGGAAGCGCAACACTCAGCACAGCTCAATGAGCCCCAGTGAGGCTGCAGCTGGCTGGGGCAGGTGCATGGCAGCTTCCTCGCCTCAAGCTCTGTCTGGCACTGTGGGGAGTGTCTCTAAAACTAAACTGGCTCTTTATTAGGAGAACTATTTACAGAGGTGCTGCCACTGCAGCCAGCATTCCAGCCATGGGCACACAGACTGACTTCCTGGTGCTTCCTCCAAACTCTTTCCTCCTGCAACCTGTGCTCATCCCTCCTAGTTCCATGCAGGCTGCTCTAGAGAGTGAACGGTGCACCTCCAAAATGCCATAAGAGTCTCAGCTGCCTGTACTCCCTGTGAGTTCTGCTGTAGACATGCCAGACTCTCTGAGCTCTGCACGGGACATACCTCTGCCCATTGCTGCAGGTGCGGGACACTGCCATGGTACCATCCCATCTCTGGGGCTGAGCTTGCAAAAGGCACAACAATGTGTGAGACTGAGAGGGGATGAGGCCACTAGGGAGAATTTGTGCAGTGCTGTGGGATCAGTTGGGGCTATATATAGGCATGTAATTACTATTTAGGGATAATTATTTGTATAGCCTCCTAAATAATTAATAACTATAATTAATGTTATAGACTGGAGAAGGACAGAAACACCCTCTTAGGCAGCTATAATCACTCCCTCCCCCAAGGAAAGCTCCCTACAGAATACCCTGCAGTGTTTTCTTCAGCTGAATGTTAAATGACTCAAGCAGCATGGGGCTTTCACCATTTCCCTCAGAGATTACCCAGCCCACAGGCTAATTATAACACTACAGCAGCTATTAAAAACACCCACCAACAACAAGGCTCCCTGGCAGGAGGGGTGAGTAAAGGTTTACCCAATCCTGGGAATACTTGAGCAGACGAGCCTGTCTCTGCGCTCGACATAAATATCTTGAAAGCAAGATACGAGTTGTCATGGTATAATCCCCCACTCTGAACCTTAGCGTCCAAAAGATGGGGTACCAGCATGAATTCCTCCAAGCTCAATTACCAGCTTAGTACTTGTAGCGCTGCCACCAACCAGGAATTCCAGTGCCTGGTACACTCTGGTCCCCCAAAAACCTTGCCCGGGGACCCCCAAGACCCAGACCCTCTGGATCTTAACACAAGGAAAGTAAACCCTTTCCGTCACCGTTGCCTCTCCCAGACTTCCCCTCCCTGGGTTACCCTGGAAGATTACCGTGATTCAAACTCCTTGAATCTTAAAACAGAGAGGAAAATTCAACTTCCCCCCTTCTTCTCTCTCCCCCCCAACTCTCCCTGAGAGAGAAAGTAATCCTAACACAGAGAGAAAATTAACCTCTCTCTCCCCCTTCCCTCCTTTCTCCCCACCAATTCCCTGGTGAATCCAGACCCAGTCCCCTGGGATCTCACACCAGGAAAAAAAACCAATCAGGTTCTTAAACAAGAAAAGCTTTTAATTAAAGAAAAAAAAACAGTAAAACTTATCTTTGTAATTTTAAGGTGGAATATGTTACAGGGTCTTTCAGCTATAGACACTGGGAATACCCTTCCAGCCTAAGTATACAAGTAAAAATTAAACGTCTTCCAGCCAAATACACATTTGAACTCCTCCCAGCCAAATACACATTTGCAAATAAAGAAAACAAACATAAGCCTAACTCGCCTTATCACCAAGTACTTACTATTTTGAATCTATAAGAACCTGTATCAGGGGGATTGGAGAGAAACCTGGTTGCACGGCTGGTCATTCTCAGAACGCGGAGAGAACAACAACCAAAATCTAACAGCACACACAAAAACTTCCCTCCCTCAAGATTTGAAAGTATCCTGTCCCCTGATTGGTTCTCTGGTCAGGTGACAGCCAGGCTCACTGATCTTGTTAACTCTTTACAGGCAAAAGAGATATGAAGTACTTTTGTTCTATTAACTCTTACTTATCTATTTATGACAGGAGTGTTGGGGCTAGAAGGGTTTTTATTGTGAGTGGCTGTTGTAGCCTTGGAGCACACCAGTGCTGCCTGAGCACTGTGTGTCCTGCTGGAAGCCAGAAATCCAGGCAAAACCCGGTTCCTGTTAACTCGTTCAGCTCTGAGCATTGCAACTGTAGGCATAGTCCAGTTCTGGACCTTAGCATCCAAAATATGGGTATTAGCAAGAAATTCCCTAAGCTTAATTACCAGCTTAGATTTGCTAGGCTGCCACCAATCAGGACTTATTTAGAGCGCCTGATAAACTCTGGTCTCCCCAAACCCTTCCCTGCGGACCCCCAAGACTCGGATTCCTGAGTCTCACAACAAAGGGGAATAAATCCTTTCCCTTTCCCCCTCCTTTCTTCCTCCCAGCTTTTTCCCGCCCTGGGAACACTAGGAGATCGCCTGATTCAACTCCTTGAATCACCACTCCCCCCTCCCTTCTTCCCCGGAGAGAGATACACAGATAAACGCTGAGAGCAGGTTTCCCTTCCTTTCTCCCACCAATTCCCTGGTGAGTGCAGACTCGGTTCTCTGGAGTTTTACAAAAGATAACCAGAAAAATCAATTAGATTCTAAAAAAGAGGAAACTTTAATAAAAGAAAAAAAACATAAAACTTGTCTCTGCACTTAGATGGTAAAAAGTTACAGGGTCTTTCAACTTATAAACAATAGAAAGAAACTTTCTCCAGCAGAAACACAATTTAACCTACTTCCAGCAAGTACACACATGCAAATGAAAAAGAAAACAAATTAAAAGACTATGACCGCCTTTTCTACTTACAATTCTGAGCAGATAAGAGACTATAGCAGGGAGATTGGCAGAAACCTGGTTACACCTCTAGCCCTGTCCAGGACTGAGAGAGAACAAAGCCAAACCCAAAACCCACAAACAAAGGCTTCCCTCCCCGAGAGATTTGAAAGTAGCTTGTCTTCTGATTGGTCCTCTGGTCAGGTGTTTGGGGTCCCTGTTTGTTAACCCTTTACAGGTAAGAGAGATATTAACCCTTAACTATCTGTTTATGACAAATGTAAACAAAGTATTATTGCCATCACCACTTTACAGATGGGGAAACCGAGGCACACGGATTAAATGACTGTCTCAAGGTCACACAGTGACTGTGGGAGAGTAGAGAATTGATCCTGTTTTCTCTTGCTAAAAGGAGTCCACTTCTCTGGCTGGCTGCTAGCTGCACGGCAATGTGCAGGGGTGCTGATTAGAGTTGTGTGAAGCTGAGGGCACATGATGGATTTCAACTCCCTTTTTTCCCTTGCAGTTGGCATGCTTTATGCACCCCTGGGGTTTCACGTGAATAGCCTGCTCCTTAGAGGCAACAAGTATTCACCGCTCTCACCAGAGTCATTAGCTGCTCAAGACCACCCACGAAGAGGCATTAAGCATATGCTGCTGAAAAAAACAAAACCTTACAATACCCTGAGGCAGCGAGTCTCATATCCCGGATCAGCTGACTTGGGCAAGTGGGGTTTGTGCTTTGGGGCAGCAGCGTAGATGTTCCTACTCAGGGCTTTGGAACCTGGCAGGGGAGGGGTGTGTGGGTCTCAGAGTCTGGGCTCCAGCCTCAGGGAAATGCTTACACTGCTGTTTTTAGTCCCTACCAAGCCTGAGTCAGTGGTCCTAGGTTCTGTCACTCGTTGCCATGGATCTGGTGTTTTGTTTTTGTAGTGTGTTGGGGTAGTATGAACCCAGGTTACAAAGGAGAAGATTCAATTATTTTTCCTTTCTAATATGGCTAAATAGCACTTTAAGTTTTGCTACAAAACCAAATTAGACCATGAAACTCTGGAAAGAAAAGTTTGTCACTAGTTAGAGGCAGCAAAAATGTTTCTTCTTTGCATTTTTAATGAGAAGTCAGTTGGGCTGGAGACAGATTTCCTTAGGATTTCACGGCTTGGGTCCTATGTTCAAACCCAGAATAAGCTTTGAATATTACAGGGCTTGGGGTTTGACACAGCTCTGAGCTCTGCCCCTGATGTTCATATTCAGTGTCTGACACTAAAGAGTTGGAGATGACACGAGTTTAAAAATAGCTTGAAAAAGAATGGAAATGTCTAATAATATAGGGTGAGGATTGAATTAATGTTAGGCTAAGGCCAGGCTCTGAGAGATGTCAGTTTCCACTGGCTTCATTAAGGCTGATCCCAGATTTTTGATTACTGATGGATAAATAAAGAATATTTGGATGAGGACAGGAAAAGAAGGAAATGAGGTGGCTAGCTGAAGATTCTCAGAGGAGTCACTTGTAGAGGTGTTAGGGTAATTCTGTTCCTCTGCTGCATCTGTGTTTGAAACTGCCAACCCAGGTATCATCACCTTAATGATCTGTTACAATAAATTCCATTCCTAGCAAAAGGATGTATATCCCAGCAATGGCTATCAGCATTGTGAATACTCTAGATATATCTCAGGCAATAGCAGCATGATCTTTGTGGATCATCCATGCAGCACGGTGATAGCCTGGACTCGACAGAAATGCTAAGCCTGAGCATTGAGGGCAGTTGCTATAGAATTCGGTAGCCATTTTTTAACGTCAGGGAACAGATGGTGCTGTGTGACAAATGCAAATGGTTTCCTCCCCCTTTTGCTGCTGATGGAGAATCTAAAAGGATGAATGGTGATAATAATGACCTTGCCTGGGATCGCTGGCCTGGGGATTAATAGCTAGCTGGCTGGGGTTTGGTTTAATGGTCGAAGGAGATCAGCAGCCTCAGGTCAGTTTATTAATCAGCTGGGGCTAGAGTCATTAATATGGCATAATGACAGCACTCAGGTTGCATGGGGTGGGGGTAGAAGCTCAGGGTCTGCATAAATGGGGATGACAGTTTAAAAAGCAAAATGTTATAGAGTGTGATCCAGAGCCCATTGAACTAAATGAAAAGACACCCTCTGACCTTAATGGATTTTGGATCAGGCCCATAGCAATTACAGCTGGGATTTGCAAAGGAACCCAAGGGAGTTAGGTACACAAAGTGATCACTTAACTCCCTTGGCCTCTTTTAAAAATTCCTAGCCTACAGCTCCACACAGTACCAGAGCAGGCCAATGGCCCATCCAGTTCAGGTTCGTGTCTCCAATATTAGCAAATAAGGGGTGCTTTATCTTTAACTCCCCACCATGCACCTGGCTGTACAAAACAATGCCAGGAGGAGTAATTTCTTCCTGGCACCTCTCTAGCAATTAGTTTATGCCCTGAAGCGTGAGGATTGAGATCCTTATTATATTTCATCCCAGCTAGACTAACAGCAGAAGCTATTCTTATTCATACAAATATCTAATCCTCTTCCGATTCTCCTTGAGCTGTTGCATGTGCTTAGATTACATTCTACAGCAATGACTAAAATAAATTGTAAAATATAACAATCTTCACCATGCAATAGTCAATGGGGTGAGCAGCTGTTGGTGTGTAACCCCTCCAGTGCTAAGGCATGCAGGGGGATTCTGACTGTGTACCAGTAGTATCTAATGGTCCCAACCAAAGTCAGGGTCTCATTGGCCTAGGTGCTGTACAAACACTTAGGTTATGTCTAACTACCACTGCTATAGTGGCACAGCTGCTGTAGTGTAGATGCTTCATACCTCTCCAAAAAGGGGTAGTTAGGCTGACGGCAAAATCCTTCTGTCAACTTTTCTGCCTCCACACTGGGGATTAGATCCACCTAACCGTGGTGCTTATAGTGTGAACATTTTCACACCCCTGAGTGATGTAGCTACATTGGCCTAAATTTTAGGTGTAGACCGGACAAGAGACAGTAACCGCCCCAAAGAGACCACAGGATAAAGAGCCAGAAGGTAGGGGAATGGAGCCATAGGAAGATTAAGGTTTGTAAGAAAGTGCCCCTTAGCTGACATAGGTGTCACCAAAACCTGCAGTGTAGATTCAATTCTAGGGCTCCTTGCTAAGAGGTCAGCCACTGGTAGAGACTTCCCTGCTGCCTATTCCATTAATTTCATCAAAGGCATGAGTAATCTCTAGCCTGTAAAGATCTCTTTCCCTGGGACTTTACTGTCATTACAGAATGGCTGGTGATCTGTCATATGATTCTATGATTCTAAGGGTGAAAAGATCAAGACCCTGCAAATATCTTGTGAACCTCTCACATTCCCATATACTTGCCAAACCTCTTCATTGGGATTTATAGGCTCTCAGACTGATAGCCTGTGGAACAATTTGCTCTAGACTTACAACCTCTCTCTGTAACAGGAGAAGCACCCCACTGAGACTACAGCTGCCAGCGTCTCCTGAAAAGGCGGGAGATTAGGAAACATAAGGTGGGGCATGGTCAATAAATGCTCTAGATCCCTGAAAATGGGCCTTTGTGGTTTATCCTCACAGGGGCTACTTTAAGCCAAGATCGTGACCTTCTGAGGACAGGTTTAAATTTGCTCCAGAATCTGTCCCCTAGAGGGATTGCTTCAGTGCTGATACATTTTGAGATGGTAGAGTCTCAGTTGCAGCTTTAGCTTTTCCCAGCTCTGCCTTCCCCCACCACTTTAACAGACCCAGAGTTGGATTGGCCAGACAGATTTTCCCCTGTGCTTAATTTTAGTTCAGCAGCCACTTTTACCATCTAAACTTTGTACGTTCTTCCTCTGACTTCCCATAACCTCAACTGTATAAACGTCTGCTCCCTATGGGTCTTGCAGAACCTGGCTCATTTCCCTTAGGAAGATTGCTTGAGTGCTTGTCGTTCTTCTTGAGCTCTGAGAGTGAAACTCATCATGCCCTATTCACCACCATTGTCTCACCTCGCTGCTCTGCCTTTGAAAAACATCATGTACAACACCCTGAGTTGCTGTTAGCTCAGTGTTTCAGACATGTCTCGGTGTCCTCCACTGGGGAAGAGCCCATCAGATCAGCAGGAGAATGCTATTTGTGCAAGAGCTTGTCAGTGGGTGGAAAAAGGGTTGGTGGGGAGTTGTGGAGGGGGGTTAGACATTCTCACTCCTGCCTAGGTTACTGCACATCTCTGAATAGAGATTTCCAGTTTGCAAGATGATGGCAGGCTGGATTTAATGAGCCTCAGAACAGAGGGAGGCCAACATTAATGACATGCCGAGGGCTCGGAATTCCTTTTCCAGAGTGCTGTGACTGGAACTCTATGCACTTTATTTGCCTTTGCAGGCTGGAGGCATCGGGAAGATGCATAGGGAAACTTTTAAACAGCTTTCAGGGCTTGTATCATACTGGAAATGTCTAGTTTCTTTGCTCTTCTGGGAAATCATTTTATTGTTACACATGCAAATAAAAGTCCTTGTTCGTGTTAGCTGGGGATCTCCTCACACCCCACGCCAAGACTAAATAAAAAATGGGTCTCTTTTAACCTTTGTAACAATCCAGGGCTACAGATGTGCCAAGCCCCCAATTTTCTCTACAGCGCTTGCGCAGAATTCATATCCATGTGCTCCCAAATCAGATGTGTCTACTGCTTTAGCTACCAGAATGGGGGGCCATCGCGACCATGTATGAAGTGTAATCCTATCAGGCCTCACAAGCTCAATATGATTGGATCTGGTCAACACTTGCTTAGGAGACCTGCAAGGATGAATGAAGCAGAAAGGGGTGTTGGTGATTCAGTACTGGTGGAGATAAGCTCTTCTTTGGAGTCCATGCAGACCAATGACCTAAGATGGAGGGATGGATGGAGGGAGCTGTGAACATTGCGGACATTAAAATCATAGTGGTACTTTTTGGGAGTGTCAGGGGGTGAGTAGGTGAGGAAGCATAATGGGACCATGGTCTCTTGGCATCAGCTGAATTAACAAAACAATTCATGGAGCAGGGACTTTAATTACAGCATTTGACAAAACATTGTGGAATAAAATATATAAAGATATAAATAAATCAACTGTGGACCTGAGGTTAAAATTAATCCAGCCAAAGAGAATCTGCTGGGCTTTGATTCATGTGCTGAGGATTGTGTAAGCACACATGCTAGCTGAGAGAATCAATAAGCAGAGCTGAGACATAGGTTATACCCATATCTGCTGTGACCTGCGAACATTCTCTGTCAGCGTAATTAGGAGAGTGCACCTCATCTACACAGATCTGGGGGCTGTGTTTAGAGACTGCGTTTAAACACCATTGTGTCTAAGCCAATTTCTAAGGTCCCTTTGGAGATAGAAGGCATCCTCTATACTCACTGACCGAAGCATGTTAGGAACTGGATGAGCTGAGGCTAAACATGAAGCATGTTAGGAACTGGATGAGCTGAGGCTAAACATGGGACTCTCACCACTAGCTACATTTTTTTCAGTGTGCAAACCCCGGGGATGCGGAGTGTAAATTCAGTTCCTAAATGCTGTAGAACTTTCAAGCTTTCCAAAGGCCACATAGGTTACTGAACTTAGTTTTCCTCCAGCATCCCAGTATCTTTGGATTCTGTTGTGAATATTAACAATGATCAAAGAAAACTTATTTTAAGAGCAAAGAAATTAATTCTTCAAACTCAGCCATTAGCCAAGGAAATCAGCACTGTTCTTTGTGTTGCAGGTCTTTTGGATACGTCTACGCTGCAGTCAGAGGTGTGACTACACTGCAGTCAGATGTGTGACTGCAGCAGATGGAGACACCCCCGATCTGGCTTTAATCTAGCTAGCTCAGGTACCCATAGCAATGATGCCATGACAGCACAAACTACCTTCTTGGGTAATTACCCAGCATCCCAAGCAGGCTTGCATAGCCTGCAATGAAGCTCATAGTGCTGTGGTATCTGAGCTAGATAGATCAAAACTATGATCTCTATGGGTACGTCTACACTACAGGGTAATTTCAAATTAACATAAACCGGTTTTATAAAACAGATATTATAAAGTCGATTGCACGCGGCCACACTAGGCACATTACTTCGGCGATGTGCATCCATGGTCCAAGGCTAGCATCGATTTCCGGAGCGTTGCACTGTGGGTAGCTATTCCGTAGCTATCCCATAGTTCCCGCAGTCTCCCCTGCTCCTTGGAATTCTGGGTTGAGATCCCAGTGCCTGATGGGGCAAAAATCATTGTCGCGGGTGGTTCTGGGTACAGCCTCACCCCTCCCTTCCTGAAAGCAGCAGACAACCATTTTGCACCTTTTTTCCTGGGTGAACTGAAAGCAAACGCCATAGCACAGCAAGCATGGACCCTGCTCAGATCAATAGCGCAATCGTGGACATTGTAAACACCTCGCGCATTCTCGTGCAGTCTATGGTGAACCATGAACTGCAAAGGCAGGCGAGGAGGAGGCAGCTATGGCAGCGCGGCGACGAGAGTGATGAGAACATGGACACTGAATTCTCCCTAACCACAGGCCCCTGCACTTTGGAGCTCCTGCTGCTAATGGGGGAGGTTCTACCCATTGAACGCCGATTTTGGTCCCGGGAAACAAGCACAGACTGGTGGGACCACGTAGTTTTGCAGGTGTGGGACGATTTGCAATGGCTGCAAAACTTTAGCATGCGTAAGAGCACTTTCTCTGAACTTTGTGACTTGCTTTCCTCTGCCCTGAAACGCCATAATACCAAGATGAGAGCAGCCCTCACAGTGGAGAAGTGAGTGGCAATAGCCCTCTGGAAGCGTGCAATGCCAGACAGCTACCGGTCAGTCAGGAATCAATTTGGAGTGGGAAAATCTACTGTGGGGGCTGCTGTGTTGCAAGTAGCCAAAGCAATCATTAAGCTGCTGCTACAAAAGTTTGTGACTCTGGGAAACGTGCAGATCATAGTGGATGGCTTTGCTGCAATGGGATTCCCTAACTGTGAGGGGGCGATAGTTGGAACCCATATCCCTATCTTGGCACCGGAGCACCAGGGCACCCAGTACATAAACCGCAAGGGGTACTTTTCAATGGTGCTGCAAGCACTGGTGGATCACAAGGGACGTTTCACCAACATCCACATGCGATGGCCAGGAAGGGTTCATGATGCTCGCGTCTTCAGAAGCACTGTTCTGTTTAAATGGCTGCAGCAAGGGACTTACTTCCGGGACCAGAAAATAACAGTTGGGGATGTTGAAATGCTTGTCGTTATCCTGGGTGACCCAGCCTACCCCTTGATGCCATGGCTCATGAAGCCATACACAGGCAGCCTGGACAGTGGTCAGGAGCTGTTCAACTACAGGCTGAGCAAGTGCAGGATGGTGGTAGAATGTGCATTTGGCCATTTAAAAGCCTGCTGGCGCACATTACTCACTCGCTCAGACCTCAGCCAAACCAATGTCCCCTTTGTTATTGCTGCTTGCTGTGTGCTCTACAAGCTCTGTGAAAGTAAGGGGGAGACCTTTATGGCAGGGTGGGAGGCTGAGGCAAATCACCTGGCCACTGATTATGCGCAGCCAGACACCAGGGCGATTAGAAGAGCTCACCAGGAAGCGGTGCGCATCAGAGAAGCCTTGAAAACGAGTTTCATCATGGGCCAGGGTACGGTGTGACTGCTGTGTTTGTTTCCTCTTCATGAACCTCCCCCCCTTTATTGACTCCTCCTGTAAACAACCCACCCTCCCCCTTCGATTACAGCTTGCTTAAGGAAATAAAGTCACTATCGTGTAAAAAGCATGTATTCTTTATTAAAAGTCATTCCCTGTAAGCAACCCACCCTCCCCCTTCGTTTAAAAAGCATGTAATTATAAAAAGAGGAAGTTAATTAACAAGGTGTCCCGGGAGTGGTTTGGGAGGAGGATAGGAGGGAAGGAAAAGGCCATTAAGCACATTTCAATGTAATGACAGCCTTTTGGTTGGACTGTCCACGGTGGTGGAGTGGGCTGATGCATAAAGCCTTCCCCCACGCGTTCTTACATGTCTGGGTAAGGAAGACATGGAACATGGTGAGTACTGAGGGTGGTTAAACATGGGCTGCAGCTGCACTCTGTGACCCCGCTGCTCCTCCTGAAGATCCACCAGACGTTGGAGGAAATCAGTTTGATCACGCAGCAGCTCCAGCGTTGCATCCCGCCACCGCTGATCTTCCTGCCTACACCTCTCATCTCGAGCGTCTCTCCTATCCTCACGTTGGTCCCTCCTGTCCTCACATTGGTCCCTCCTGTCCTCACGTTCACTGGCATCTTTCCTGTACTTTGCTGCCACGTCCTTCCACTACCTCAGATGAGCTCTTTTGTTGCAGGTTACTTCCATGATTTCTGAGAACATTTCATCTTGCGTCCTCTTCTTCCTCCGCCTTATCTGAGCTAGCCTTCGGGATGGAGTAGGGAGGCTTGAAAAATGTGCAGCTGCATGAGGGGGGGAAAATAGGGAGAGAAGGATTTAAAAAGATACATTTTACAGAACAATGGTTATACTCTTTCACAGTGAACAACACTATTCACCTTACATAGCACATGCGATTTCACTACAAGGTCGCATTTTACATCTTTTAATATTGAGTGCCTGCGGCTCTGGTGTTACAGATCTCACAGATGCAGGTCCGGGCATCACAATTCAGCTTGCATGCGGTCATGGTAAGGCAAAGCTTCTCCAGCCTTCATAAACACAGTTCCCTATGCTGCTTCTTTCCTGTTAACAAGGAGCAGCAGATGCCAACTCCTCCCCTCCCCAATCCAATTCTCTAGAATTGCTTTACCCCTCCCCCCACCGCATGGCTGGTATCATGGAAGATCACTCCTAATCACCCCTTTCTCCCCCCCTCACCACGTGGCTGGTAGCTGGGAAGATTCCTGCTGGCCAAACGCTAAAAAGCTCAGCTCTATCCTTCCTCACCTCCCCCATCTCTCTGTCCCCTTACTTAAATTCCTTAATTTCAACCAGGTTACCATGAACGATATCACTCTGCTGAGGATAACAGAGCGAGATAAAGAACGGATGTTTCTTGAATGCCAGCAATCACCGGGACCATACGCAGCTATGCTTTGTCATGCAATGATACTCGATTACTTGCTACATGCATGGCGTGGTAAAGTGTCCTACCATGGTGGATGGAACAAGGCTGCGTTGTCCAGAACCTTCTGCAAAGGCTTTTGGAGTACCTCCAGGAGCGCTTCATGGAGACGACCCTGGAGGATTTCCGCTCCATCCTCAAACATGTTAACAAACTTTTCCGGTAACTTTACTGGCTGCGAATGCATCCAAAGCCCTCATGGCAAATCAATCATTAAAAAATGTTTGCTTTTAAACCATGTTTTATATTTACAAAGGTACACTCACCAGAGGTCGCTTCCATGGCTTCACTGTCTGGGCTAGTGGTTTGGGAGGGCTGGGAGGGTAATTCCGTCTGGGTTAGAAAAAGCTCCTGGCTGTTGGGGCTAACGGAGTGCTGTGTGCTCTCTGCAAGCTCATCCTCCTCTTCCTCCTCCTCATCTTCCCCCTCCACTGAATCCTCAGCCATGGTTGAGATTATAACCCCCACCTCGGAATCCACAGACAGGGGTGGGGTAATGGTGGCGCAGCCCCCTAAAATTGCATGCAGCTCAGCGTAGAAGCGGCATGTTTTTGGCCCTGACCCTGATCTTCCCTTTGCTGCTTTGGTTTTCCTGTAAGCTTGTCTGAGCAAATTCACTTTCACTCTGCACTGCACTGAGTCCCTGCTGTGGCCTCTCTCCATCATGGTCCTGGAAATTTTTTCAAAATTTTTTTCATTTCATCTTTTGGAACAGAGTTCTGTTAGCACTGAATCCTCTTCCCATATAGCGATCAGATCCAGTACCTCTCGTGCGGTCCATGCTGGAGCTCTTTTTCGATTCTCAGGAGACTGCATTGTTACCTGTGCTGATGAGCTCTGCGTGGTCACCTGTGCTGATGAGAGCTCCACGCTGGCCAAACAGGAAATGCAATTCAAAAGTTGGCGGGGCTTTTCCTGTATACCTGGCCAGTGCATTAGTGTTCAGATTCCTGTCCAGAGCGGCCAGTGGTGCACTGTGGGATACCGCCCGGAGGCCAATAACTTCGATTTGCAGCCACACTAACCCTAAATTGATATATTAATATCGATTTTAGCGTTACTCCTCTCGTTGGGGAGGAGTACAGAAATCGATTTAAAGAGCCCTTTAAATTGATATAAAGTGCATCATAGTGTGGATGGGTACAGCGTTAAATCAATTTAACGCTGTTAAAATCGGTTTAACTGCGTAGTGTGGATCAGGCCAAAGTGTCTATATGTGCTGCAATCACCTCCCTCCCCGGACTGCAGTGCAGACATATCCTTAGGGGTATTGTTTACAGTGCAATTAAATACCTGCGTCTGGGCTGGGTTGACCTCTAGGGCCTGTTTAATTGTGGTGTAGATTATTCTGGCTGGGGCTGCAGTCCGAGCTCTGGGACCCTCCCACCTTGCAGGGTCCTACAGTCTGGGCTCCAGACAGATATCTACACTGCAGTTAAACAGTCTCATAATCCAAGCCTGAGTCAGCTGGCATGGGTCAGCCACGGGTTTTTAATTGCAGTATATACATACCCTTAGTGACCATGTCCAGTTAGTAAAGATAAAAGGCTCGATTCTCCTCTCAGGCTGCCGAAAGTGCAAAGAGGATTAAATCCAAGATTTCATCTACGTGGTAGAGTAGAAAGAAATCAATAATAACGGCCTGGTTATTTGGGAGTATGAGGCTTTGTCAAAGTAATTGATATTGTGTTCTCTGCTGTGCACACCTTGTGCTGTTTTCCTTTCAGTTGAATGTATGTATACTTAGTCTGACTGTTTGTGCTCCCCCCTCTCTTTGCTGCATCCACCTGTTTTCTCAAGACATTCTTAGACTGTAAATATTTTGGGGCAAGTATTGTTGTTTCATTAGAGGTTCCTAGCACAAAGGGGCACCAATCTTGGAGCTGATAGATACTACAGTTATAATAAATTGGTGATGCAACTGCTGCTCTCCTCCTTTGTTAAAATAAGAAAACATTTAAATTTTATTTTAGAAAATGCTTAGCATTTCTTTTATTTTTCTTTTTCACGAGTAGGACTGGTAGACGTAGCATCTGAACCTGTTTCAATTGGGATAGTTACTTTCTGGCTCTGTAAATTGTTCCTGCAGCTTCTTGTGGAGACTGTTTCCTTCTCTTTCTGTCTTAGACTGCTGAACAGTGTTTGGCTGCTGCTTTCCACCTCAGAACTGGCTGCATTTCTGTGAGGGAAAGGTCTGCATACAGTTTGTTGGTTGGTCTGATCTAAGGCCCTAAGTCAGGAAAGCAGTTAACCAAGTCTCCAACTTTATTAGGACTTCAAGTTAAGGAAATGCTTAAGTGCTTTCTTGAACAGGGATGTTTTTCCTGGACAGGGTTATTATTATGATTAGTGTAATTAACCCAAATTAATAATATCACAAAGTCTGCATCCTGTTTCAGGCCATTGGCCTCTAGATTATGAGGCAATTTTAAGTGGATTAAACTAGGAATGGGCGTGAATCAGCCCTAAATCAGAACCCATTTGAAATCGGAACCTGGATCGGGTTTTGGATAGTGTAAAGGCCTCCATTCTTTATGGTGGGCAGAACCCAAATCCTAGACTCTGCCAGCCCTGAACTTCATGGGTTTGAAATCTGGATTGAGATCTGGATCCTAGCTGTGTGGCTGTGGATCAGGTCTGACATATTTCTCCCAGCAGAGGACAGCAGCACATACACAAAGAAGCCAGTATATTGCACCCAGTCAGAGTGAATATACTGCATCCTTCCCTCTGTGTGCCTAGTTGGATCTGACTTAGGGTCAGCTGCTTACCCCATGGTGACAAAAACACTGAGAAAAGCACAATAATTGGAGGGGAATCACTGAGTTTCATCTCATGCATTTGGAAGAGGTGGTGGCAGAAAACGTTGCTGGGACCCATAACAGAAGACCCAGAAATCAGCTGGGTGATGGATTGGAGATGGCTCACTATCTCTGCACATGCTGTCAGTCCTCCCTGGCTTCCCTGCACAGCCAGCGGTTTTAGCTAAGCCTGGATTGCTATGTTACTGATACAGCATGGGATTCTATCTTCCACCTCAGGCTTCTGATGAGTGGGAACAAGACTAGCAGCACTGAGATCATGGCAATAGGAGAAGGATTATTATTCCAACTGCTCTGTGCCTTGTATTTCACAGTGTTCAGAATCGGCGATCAATCAGCCAAGCTCAGTAACACCAGTTCTCCAATACTGATTGGAATTCCAGCTCCATCTGCTCAGTTGCAGGTCTCCTATCTCCTGGCTGGAGCTGGCCAATGATTTGTGGTTCTATCATTTTTTCATCGATATATTTTAGTTTTAGATGAGCATTTGGAAACAAAAAATGTTGAAAATTTTCCCCAAATGTTGAGCTGTTCTATTTTGTTTTAGCGGGGAAATCCCACTTTTTCTCTTGGTTTTACGCCTGCCTCTGTTCATTCCTAGTGGGGAAAAGTGGGGAAAGAAAGAGATTTTCTGTGAGAGAAAAAGGGAGGTGAAGGGGAGAATAAAAAACTGCAAAATATGTTTGTGGGCTTACACTTAGTTGTGTGAGATTTTGTTTGTTTTACTAGCTCTGCTTCTGACTGCTCACCTGATCAAGTCTCTTCTCATCTCAAGGTGAGGACCTTTGCTCTTCAGCTGCATGGAGAGTATTTGGGGCCAGATTTTCTAAAGAACTCAGTTCCCCTTTAAGCAGTAAAATGAGCGTCCAGAATTTGGCCCATGGTCTCTGTTTCATGCTAACTGCTGTGCTGAGATCCTGTTTGTGGTATCTCCGACGTTTGCTGTAGAAATTAGGATGATGTCCCACACCTGGTGTGGTGACTTCGCATGTGGAAGAAAAGAAAGGGAGACCCCACTTCCTTCCCAGGGTCACTAAGAGAGAAAGACATGTGGGTTAGAGAAATCTGTGAGCTCTGTGATATGTGAGCAGAATGATTTCTGAACAAGAATGAGTATGAAAATTTCTTTAGACCTCTTGGCTGGGCATTTGAATGGCAACTTGGAGAAGTCCCACACTCTGGACGTTTGCATCTATCTGTGATTCCCTATTCGTCAACGCTGCCTTGGCGAGGACTGTGACTTCAGGAGATGTGCTGACACCCGAGGGACTTGCTGAGTACTGGGCAATGGAGCCTAGGTGCTGATGTTTCAGCCAGGGTACCCTTCCGTGAGTCAGAAAAGAAAAAATGTCTCAGCCTGGTGTTGTGGTGAGCTGTGCTGCTGGAGTTACTGGGCCTGATTTTCAGTTTTGCAAGACTTATCATGCTGCTTTGGCACTACAAAGGAGCCTTAAAGTGAGTAGAAACACAGAGAATACACAGAGGTGTAGAGTTGTTGCCAGGGCTCTATGCCCATCCTGCTCCCAGCCCATGGTGTAGGGGTTGAATCACAAGAATATCACCAGTATATTGAGGCATGGCTGGAGTGCACTGTGCTGAGATGGTCTCTGCTTCTTGGAGATCACAGGGGCCATAAGCACCAATTAGAGCAGCCCTGGGGCTTCTCTGCCTAGTAAGTGAGAATTGGGCCCATTGTCTTTTGAATAACACCTGAAACTGAGGTCCTGACAACCCACGCTCATTAAACTTCCCATGGCAATAGAGGTGTTATTCCTGGTTTCCTCACCAAGTTTCAACTTGGACCATTCTGTCCTATCCAGGTTTATTCCCCTAACCATTCCAGACTCATATGACATTTTCTGCGTCCTGACCTCAAGTGCCAGGAGGTGGTGCTGTGCACAGTTTAACAATTGATGCAGTTCATCCCAGAGGTACTCCATTTCTGGGGCTGTCATAACATATTTCCCAGATTTGGACCTTAGCGTCCAAAATATGGGTGTTAGCATGAAAACCTCCAAGCTTAGTTACCGGCTTGGACCTGGTAAAGCTGCCACCACCCAAAAATTAGAGTGTTTTGGGGCACTCTGGTCCCCCCAACAACCTTCCCTGGGGACCCCAAAGACCCAAATTCCTTGAGTCTTACAACAAAGGGGAATAAACCATTCCCCCCCGCTTCTCCCTTCCAGGTGTTCCCTCCCTGGGTTCCTGGAGAGATACACAGACGCAAGCTCCGTGAATCTAAACAGAGGGACTCCACCCTCCCCGTTTCCAGTCCTGGAAACACAAGTACTTCCCTCTTCACCCAGAGGGTATGCAAAGTCAGGCTTAGTAAATCTAACACAAAGAGATTTTCCCCCTGACTTCTTCCTCACCCAATTCCCTGGTGAGCTGCAGACTCAATTCCCTGGAGTCTCCACTAAAGAAAACTCCAACAGGTCTTAAAAAGAAAGCTTTATATAAAAGAAAGAAAGGACATAAAATGGTCTCTCTGTATTAAGGTGACAAATACAGGGTCAATTGCTTAAAGAATATGAATAACAGCCTTATTCAAAAGAATACAATTCAAAACACTCCAGCAACTACACACATGTAAATACAAAAAAAAAACACCAAAACCAATATAAATCTTATTGCCTTACTATTTTTGTACTTACAACTTGGAAACAGAAGATTAGAAAGCTGGAGATAGAAAAATCACTCTCATAGCCGAGAGGGTCAGACCCAAGACAAAGAACAAAGAACTCACACACAAACTTCCCTCCACCCAGATTTGAAAAAGTCTTGTTTCCTGATTGGTCCTCTGGTCAGATGTTTCAGGTTACTCCTTTCCAGGTGAAAGAGACCTTAACCCTTAGCTATCTGTTTATGACACGCCCCCCCCCCCAAATTGCAGACAGTGGGGAACCTCACTGGCGGCGATTTCCTCCTAGAACTTTAAAATAAACAGATTAATACATCACATGCACCTTTACATATACCACTAAGTATATAAGTAACAGACTTTTACATTTTAAGAACAGTTTTTAACTACTGGATTCTGGGAAACTCTCACGGGAGAGTGCATCAGCTACTTTGTTAGAAGCTCCTGAGATGTGCTGAATTTCAAAATCAAAATCTTGGAGAGTTAAACTCCAACGAAGAAGTTTCTTGTTGTTCCCCTTGGCAGTATGAAGCCACTTTAGTGCAGCATGGTCAGTTTGTAGCTGGAACCGCCGTCCCCAACGTATGGGCATAGCTTTTCCAGGGC
Organism: Gopherus evgoodei; assembly: GCF_007399415.2. Lineage (NCBI taxonomy): Eukaryota > Metazoa > Chordata > Testudines > Testudinidae > Gopherus > Gopherus evgoodei. The sequence goes on along the minus strand of NC_044330.1, from coordinate 68,587,749 downwards.
ATACACAAGGCGTAGCATTCCTTTCACTGACTGACCAGTGACTTTCCCTCTCAGACAGTTTCTTGCTGAGAAACACGACAGGATGGAAGTTGTGATCCGTTGCTTCCTTGCATGAGAACTGCTCCTATACCACGCTCAGATGCATACCGTGGTTACTAGGAATGGCTTGTCAAAGTCCGGGGCCCTGAGCACAGGGTCAGACATGAACATCGCCTTAAGTTGGGTAAAGGCCTTTTGACACTCATCAGTCCACTTAAGTGCATTTGGCTGGGTCTTTTTGGTCAGGTCGGTCAGTGGGGCAGCGATTTGGCTGTAGTGTGATACAAATCGCCTGTAGTACCCGGCCAAGCCTAAGAAGGATTGGACCTGTTTCTTTGACTTTGGGACAGGCCACTTTTGGATAGCATCCACCTTGGCCTGTAGGGGGTTTATGGTTCCTCGACCCACCTGGTGTCCCAGGTAAGTTACTCTGTTTTGGCCTATTTGACACTTTTTGGCCTTAACAGTTAGTCTGGCCTGCCTGATGCGCTCAAAGACCTTTTCCAGGTGTAGTAGGTGTTCGGGCCAGGAGTCTGAAAAAATGGCCACATCATCGAGGTAGGCAACTGCATATTCTCCCAGTCCTGCTAGTAGACCATCTACCAGCCTCTGGAAGGTGGCGGGTGCATTTCGCAGCCTGAAAGGAAGGACATTAAATTCATACATCCCCATATGGGTGACGAATGCTGACCTTTCCTTGGCAGGTTCATCTAGCGGTACTTGCCAGTACCCCTTGGTTAAGTCTATCGTAGAGATGAACTGGGCATGTCCCAATTTCTCCAATAGCTCATGGTGTGCGTGGCATTGGATAGTTGTCCGGACTAGTTACCGCATTTAGCTTACGGTAGTCCATGCAAAAGCGTATTTCCCCATCTGGTTGGGTACTGGAGATGCCCATGCACTGGTAGATGAGTGGATTATACCCATCTGTAGCATGTTCTGGATCTCCCTTTCTATAGCAGCTTGGGCATAAGGAGACACCCGGTAGGGTGGGGTTCTAATGGGGTGAGCATTACCTGTGTTAATGGAGTGGTATGCCGTTCAGTCCATCCTGGGGTGGCTGAGAACAATGGGGCGAAGCTAGTGCACAGCTCCTTGATTTGTCGCTGCTGCAGACGTTCCAGGGTGGTTGAGAGGTTCACCTCTTCCACGCCACCGTCTTTTTTCCCATCGTAGTAGACACCTTCAGGCCACTCAGCATCATCTCCTGGACTGTAAACTGACAAACCTGTAAGTCTCTGGAATAGAAAGGTTTGAGAGAATTAACATGGTACACTCTGGTGCTTTAGTGAGGAATTGGGAAATGCTATGAGGTAGTTCACAGTTCCCAGGCGCTCTTGGACCGTGAATGGCCCTTCCCATGATGCTTCCATCTTATGGGCCTGTTGCGCCTTTAAGACCATAACCTGGTCTCCTACTTTGAAGGAACGTTCTCTGGTATGTCTGTCATACCAGGCCTTTTTGCTCTTCCTGAGCATCCTTTAGGTTTTCTTTAGCAAGGGCTAAAGAGTGGCGGAGGGTGCTTTGTAGGTTGCTTACAAAGTCCAGAATGTTAGTTCCTGGAGAAGGCGGTAAACCCTCCACTGCTGCTTCACCAACTGTAATGGCCCCTTAACCTCGTGACCATACACAAGTTCAAACGGTGAAAACCCTAAACTGGGATGTGGTACAGCCCTGTAGGCAAACAGCAACTGCTGCAACACTAGGTCCCAATTATTGGAGTGTTCGTTGACAAATTTACGTATCATGGCCACCCAAAGTTCCATTAAACCTTTCCACCAGGCCATTGGTTTGATGGTGGTACGGGGTGGCAACCAAGTGGTTCACCCCATTCATTCCCACAGTTTTTGCATGGTCCCTGCCAGGAAGTTAGATCCTGAATCTGTAAGGATGTTGGAGGGCCAACCTACCCTGGCAAAAATGTCTGTTAGGGCCAGGCACACAGTGTTAGCCCTGGTGTTGCCTAGAGCTACTGCTTCCGGCCATCGGGTAGCAAAGTCCACGAAAGTCAGTACGTACTGCTTTCCTCTGCGTGTCTTTTTTGGGAAAGGACCCAGAATATCGACAGCTACTCGCTGAAATGGGACCTCAATTATGGGGAGTGGCTGGAGAGGGGCCTTGACCTGGTCTTGGGGCTTTCCCACTCTTTGGCATACCTCACAAGACCGGACATACTTGGCAACATCCTTGCCCATCCCCTCCCAGTGGAAGGACTTCCCCAACCGGTCCTTGGTTCTGTTCACCCCAGCATGGCCACTGGGATGATCATGGGCTAAGCTTAAGAGCTTCCCCCGGTACTTAGCTGGAACCACCAACTGTTTTTGCAGCTGCCATTCTTCCCGGTGTCCACCAGAAAGAATCTCCTTGTATAAAAGTCCTTGGTCTATAACAAACCGGGATCGATTAGAAGAGCTGAGAGACGGTGGGGTGCTCCGTGCCGCCGCCCAAGCTTTCTGAAGGTTGTCATCTGCTTCCTGCTCAGTCTGGAACTATTCCCTTGAGGCTGGAGTCACCAGTTCTTCCTCAGACTGGGGACTTGGGCTTGGTCTCTCTGGAAGCGATGTAGGTGATGGGTTGTTTCCGTTGCTGGTGAACTGCTCTCCGCTGGTGCACCAGGGGGTATTTCAGGCTCTGGCTGAGCCTTTTGGGTATGGCTGTCTGTTGCTTCTGCCAGTTTTGGCTTGCTGGCGCCCTCTGGCGTTGAGTTTGAAGATGTGGTTGCAATTGCTGGTGCTGGTTGCTGTTCCAGTTCCGGGCCTGGGACTAGAGGTGCTGTGGCTGTTTCAGTGGTTGGCATGGAATCCAGGTCCACTACTTCTGTCTGGGTCTCTGGTAATACAGACGGAGCGTCTGTGGACGGCTCAGGAACAGGAATAGGTCTGGAAGCTTGCCTGGTTTGGCTACGTGTAACCATACCTACTCTCTTGGCCCGCTTCACCTGGTTGGCCAAGTCTTCCCCGAGTAGCATGGGGATGGAAGAATTGTCATAGACTGCAAAAGTCCACATTCCTGACCAGCCTTTGTACTGGACAGGCAGTTTAGCTTTAGGTAAGTCTACAGCTTGTGACATGAAGGGGTAAATTGTCACTTTGGCCTTTGGGTTGATGAATTTGGGGTTAACGAAGGATTGGTGGATAGCTGACACTTGTGCCCCCGTGTCTCTCCACGCAGTAACCTTCTTTCCGCCCACTCTCAAATTTTCCCTTCGCTCCAAGGGTATTTGAGAGGCATCTGGGCCTGGTGATTTTTGGTGTGATGGTGGTGTAATGAACTGCACTCGGCTGGCGTTCTTTGGGCAGTTGGCCTTTATATGTCCCAGTTCATTACACTTAAAGCATCTTCCAGCTGACGGGTCACTGGGTCAAGGTGGGTTACAGGAGACTGGTGAGGTAGAAAGGTAGAAGTATAGGGCATCTGTGGCTTTACTTGGGTTGTAGGTGGGGTCTTTGGTTGCCCTCGGTTGTAGGGTTTATTGTCGGTGTGCCCTTTGGGGTATTCGCTTCCCTTGACAGTAGCTTTCTTGCTTTCTGCCACTTCCATCTAGCGCCAATCTCCCCCGCCTCGGTGAGATTTTTGGGTTTTCCATCTTGTATATACTGTGTTATGTCCTCAGGAACACCATCCAAGAACTGCTCCATTTGTATGAGGAGGTACAGTTCTTCCAAGGATTTAACATTGTTTCCTGATATCCAGGCCTCATAATTTTTCCCAACGTAGTAGGCGTGTTTGGGAAATGACACATTTGGTTTCCACTTTTGGATTCTGAAACGCTGACGGGCATGATCCGGGGTTATCCCCATTCTGTATCTGGCCTTAGTTTGAAAAAGTTTATAGTCGTTCATTTTCTCCTTAGGCATTTCAGCTGCCACCTCTGCTAAAGGTCCACTGAGCTGTGGCCTCAATTCTACCATGTACTGGTCTTCAGGGATGCTGTACCCAAGACAGGCCCTTTCAAAATTTTCTAGGAAGGCCTCAGTGTCATCACCTGCCTGTAGGTGGGACATTTCTTGGGATGTGGAACCCATAATTGGAGGAGGGTTGTTAGGATTGGCTGGAGCATGCTGCCTAGCCTGCGCTAACTCCAGTCATGTTTTCTCTGTTTTTCCTCTCTCACTTTCTTTTTGTTGTTTTTTCCATTCTCTGTGGTGGGCTGCATTTTTGGCATCTTCTTCTCTTTTATGGGCTGCCTGTTTGATCTGTTCTTCTCTTTCTTTCAGCTCCACCTCTTTTTCTCTTTTTTCCAGTTGTCGCCTGTGTTCTGCTTCTTTGATTTGTTCTTCCAACTCCATTTTTGTCTTGGAAGGCATGGTTCCTGTTTTCTTGTGTTGGGGTGCCCTCTAGTGTTTATTGTCTGAACTGCTGGCTCTGTTGCCTCCTGGGGTCTGCCTAGCAACAGTGCCTTTTTCCCTTTCTTCCTCTAGCTAATCTTTTAAATGTAAAGTAAACCAGAAAAACCACTTTATTTGCATATGTATTGCTGGATACCTGACTCTCAATGGGAGTGCTATTGTCTCACAAAAGACCCGTAATAGTTCCTTAATGGTTCCTTGCTTAATATGCAAGCCAAAAACTGCAAGAGAGAGCAGAAAAAAAATTATCTCTTGTTCCTTTTAAAACCAAACTGTTTCTCTCTGCTTAAAAGCCCTAGCAGAGATATATATATATTATATATATATATATAATTCCTACTGGCTTCTGGATTCTATCAACTATCCACACCGCTATGCCACCATGTCATAACATATTTCCCAGATTTGGACCTTAGCGTCCAAAATATGGGTGTTAGCATGAAAACCTCCAAGCTTAGTTACCAGCTTGGACCTGGTAAGCTGCCACACCCAAAAAATTAGAGTGTTTTGGGGCACTCTGGTCCCCCCAACAACCTTCCCTGGGGACCCCAAAGACCCAAATTCCTTGAGTCTTACAACAAAGGGGAATAAACCATTTCCCCCCCCGTTCTCCCTTCCAGGTGTTCCCTCCCTGGGTTCCTGGAGAGATACACAGAAGCAAGCTCCGTGAATCTAAACAGAGGGACTCCACCCTCCCCGTTTCCAGTCCTGGAAACATAAGTACTTCCCTCTTCACCCAGAGGGTATGCAAAGTCAGGCTTAGTAAATCTAACACAAAGAGATTTTCCCCCTGGCTTCTTCCTCCCACCAATTCCCTGGTGAGCTGCAGACTCAATTCCCTGGAGTCCCCACTAAAGAAAACTCCAACAGGTCTTAAAAAGAAAGCTTTATATAAAAAGAAAGAAAAGGACATAAAAATGGTCTCTCTGTATTAAGGTGACAAATACAGGGTCAATTGCTTAAAAGAAATATGAATAAACAGCCTTATTCAAAAAGAATACAATTCAAAACACTCCAGCAACTACACACATGTAAATACAAAAAAAAAAAACCAATATAAACCTTATTGCCTTATTATTTTTGTACTTACAACTTGGAAACAGAAGATTAGAAAGCTGGAGATAGAAAAATCACTCTCATAGCTGAGAGGGTCAGACCCAAGACAAAGAACAAAGAACTCACACACAAACTTCCCTCCACCCAGATTTGAAAAAGTCTTGTTTCCTGATTGGTCCTCTGGTCAGGTGTTTCAGGTTACTCCTTCCAGGTGAAGAGACATTAACCCTTAGCTATCTGTTTATGATATGACATTTTCTGCGGCCTGACCTCAAGTGCCAGGAGGTGGTGCTGTGCACAGTTTAACAATTGATGCAGTTCATCCCAGAGTTACTCCATTTCTGGGGCCAATTGATTATATCCTCTCTACATCCAATTAATTTATCACTCATCTCTCTATTGACGGGGAGACCGAGAAAGAGAGCTGATGGGCTGGTATCACAGAAATGTTTTACTGGCACAAGTCTGGAATGGCTGCCTGACTTATGAGTAGGTAAGTCTGTATACTATGTGTTTTACAGAATGTTTTAGAGAGTGTATAAAAAAATAGTACCAATAATTTTTTTTATCCTTTTCTTTGCAAAGCTAGACTCCCTTAGGATGGTAAATCCAGCTGTGCAAGGCTCAGAAGGAGAGCAAGAGATAATAATGAGTACATTTTAGAAACGTGTAAAAATGACTCCACATAGCTTTTTCCATTCATAGTGCCATGATTTTAACATCTAATATCTTGGGATCTGTCAGGGCTAGAAGCAAGTACTGTGTGCCATTGGGAGCCCTTCTCTTTTTAGCAGTATAAAATCCCTGTGGCAAACTCTCTGCTGGTATAAATGAAAGCTAGTAGAAAATTTCTCCTCCTGGTTTTAGATCTCAAGGGTTGTTAGATGTTGAACTTTACACCTGTCACAGATTGATGACTGAGAGTTGTCCACTCTAAATTTCAAGCCATTGAAGTCTAGAAGGAGAAATTGCTTATTTAAACAGCAAGAAAACATTTCTTAGGATTGATTGTATAAAGGGCATCTCTCTGAAGTTATTCAGAGTCTGAAATGTTTGAACAATTCCTTTAGAGATGGATTAGTGGGCTGAGGTGGTAATAGGCTGGGACAAATGCCATGCTTTGGAAGCAGGGAATATTCAAAGGCTATTATAGTGAGATGTGACAGATGCTGTGGACACATGGAATATTCAAATACTACAACATCAAACTATCTTTTTGAGCATTAGTCTGTATTCTTGGCTCAAAGGGTGAGCTAAAAATGTTTCCTCTAGGAACCAAAGTTGCTGGGGGGGTAATTATACAAATACCTAATGCAGGTAAGTGGTCTGTGGAAATTTCACCTCGCCTCCCCCAGGGAACTAGGATACAGTGGTTCGACCTGGTTTCAGAGGCCTGACAAACAAAGAACAGAAAATGGCATGAAGAGACATCCCTTCTCTGGGACCAAGAGAGGTAGGTTCTGAGGAGGGCCTGAAGTACTTAAAATCCTACCAAAGTCTCCATGTGGAAGATGGGTAGCACCTGGCAAGCCAGTCTGGTGTATAAACTGTTCATTGTTTTATGATATGTGTTCTCTGTAATGCTTTTGTTCTGAATATACAGTATCTTACCTTGTGCAGGGTGGCTGGTCACTGGTTAACCCCCTCATTGTCGCTGAGAGAACAGGACTAGAGGTGCTGAACTGATGTCAGACCACCTGAGATAATCACAGTGGATTGCAGGGCTTTGCAGCCCAAGTCCCCGGACTGTAGGAAGTGGATTGCAGGCTCCCACCCTGAGAAAGGGGATGGCTGGATGCCTCAGACCTGAGTGAATTGCCCTTAAGAGGGCCACAGGTGACATAGGCATGGTATAAAAACCTGAATAGAGTAGAAATAACATGGTAGTGAGGACCTTGTGTTTTGCTATGATTTGTGAGACACAGTGGCATTCTCCAGAGTGAAGGGTGTCCACCAAACAAATGCAGAACTGAGAAGCAAGACTCCCTGAACAGAGACCATGAGCATCTGATTTTATATCACTTCACGATTCCAGTCCAGTCACGTCAAGGTCATCTGCAATAGTTCATCTGATGCTTGGGTAAGAAATATCCTGGAAGAGTGGTTCTACTCTGAAAAGCGGCAGTAAAAACGTCCCCTTCTTATTCAGCAGGCCTGCCCCCTGTGTGTTTCCAGAGTTATGTGTGCTAGCATTTATGGACTCGGAGTATGTTCCATTCTGTTAGCATGGAAGAGCCAGCAAAGCAAAGGGAGAATGAGCTGGAGTCTCTTTCAGCTTCTGCATTGTCAACAGACCTGTTAAATAAATTCTGACTGTGGAATCTTTCTCGTTGTTGATGCAGAGAGAACCTAACTTGACTCTTAGTTCCCAGGCCTGATTTTGCATGGAGGGTATTTAGGAAAGTTGTATTTTCATTGAGCAAATTTGATTGGGAATCATTGTGCATCAGCCTGGAATCCCACAAAGTCAGTTTGGAATCCCACGATGTCATTATTATTAGAGTCACTTGCTCCATTGGAACTGCGCTTCAGATGAAAAATAATAACTCTGCCCCCAGCTCTGAAAGGAAAAAAAAATCCCATTAAAATCCCAACGCCTTTATAGTTCAAACCCTGCTGGCTCCAGCTTTGAAGGCCTACTGGTTTCCATGGTGACCATAAGGGTCCCAGTGCCATGCTGTTCCAGAACTTGACCATTTGGAAGCAGGTGTTTCCTATGGTTGTCCCAGAGGAGACTGAAATCCATGGTGACATTTCAGAAAACTCCCAGCAGCCTGAACACGAGGGAGGGAGAAAGCCAGGGGAAAAAATGACTAAAGAGGGAAAAAAAAGAAAGACCAGACAAGGCCTAGTTGATTGCAGCACGTGATCAGAGCAATGCCCCACTTTCTCTTTCCTTGGCCATCCCTTTGACATGCCTTTGTGATGTTTAATAAACAACATCTGGAATGGCAAACCTCAAGCAGTGTCGCTAATTACAGCAGCATATTTCACCTCTCTCTACTCCCTTCTCTCCTGCAGGCCGGTGTGAGCAACTGATTTTGGTGCCCTTTGGGTCACTGCCTGGCAGTCTGTCACTGGGAACTTTCCCAGCTTCTCCCTAGTCAACCACCAGGCTATCAGCTTCATCCAGGCTGAGCAAGGTCTGTGAGAAAACCCATCTGTGAATACAATGAAAGAGACATGGAGGGAGAGGTTTTTCTTTCCACATTCATAGGAGTCTGTTCTGTTTTGGAACACAGGCTGCTATGTTCTTGAGGCCAAGGATCACACAGCAAAAGCTGCATGTCCACATCTCGTTGGAGATCCAACAGGTCATTTTACACACTGTAACGGCATGAGAACTGTCAACGCAAAGCTGGGTAATGGTGCCGCTCTCTGGCTGGTCAGCTGATACTCCCAAGGCTGTGGGGGAAAACATACCCACTAGTCTTACAACAGAGTTTTATCCCTTTGGTTTGGGGTTGACTTAAAATTTGGGCGTTTTTTAAAAACTTTATTTTAACCTTGCCTTTTTTTCTTCTGTGAATCAAAGATCCCCTAGGTAAGAAACACGAAAGATTCTCCTGCATGACAACAATGCTGATTAACTGGCCAACATGGCCATTTCTAGGGATGCTGTAGTGAAAGTAGGTGTCATGGTATAAACCCCACTCTGAACCTTAGCGTCCAAGAGATGGGGTACCAGCATGAATCCCCCTAAGCTTAATTACCAACTTAGATCTTGTAGTGCTGCCACCAACCAGGACTTGCAGTGCCTGGTACACTCTGGTCCCCCCAAAACCTTCTCATTGGACCCCAAGACCCAGACCCCCTGGATCTTATACAAGGAAAGTAAACCCTTTCCCCCACCATTGCCTCTCCCAGGCTTTCCCTCCCTGGGTTACCCTGGAAGATCACTGTGATTCAAACTCCTTGAATCTTAAAACAGAGAGGAATGCACCTTGCCCCCTCCTCTTTCCCCCTCTCCAAGAGGTAATACAGATTCAAGCTCCGTGAATCTAAAACAAAGGGATTCCACCTTTCCCCCCTCCCTTCTCTCTCCCTGTTTCCCACCAACTCCCTGGTGAGTAGACTCAATTCCCTTGAGCCTCAACAAGGGGAAAAAATCAATCAGGTCTTAAAAAGAAAAACTTTTAATAAAAGAAAGAAAAAAAGTAAAAGTCACTGTAATTTAGATGGCAAATGTTACAGGGTCTTTCAGCTTATGAACACTAGAGAGGAGCCTTCCCCCCAGCACAAATACATATTAAAATAATTCTAGCAAAATACACATTTGCAAATAAAGAAAACAATCAAAAAGACTAAACCGCCTTCTACTGGTACTTACTATTTGAATAGAAAATTAGAGAGCCTGTAGGTACATCTGGTTACTCTCAAAGAATCCAGAGAGAACAACAGACAAACAAACAACACAAAACAAAGACTTCCTTCCACCGAGATTTGAAAGTATCTTGTCTTCTGATTAGCCCTCTGGTCAGGTGGTCCAGGTTTACTGCTTGTAACCCTTTACAGGTAAAAGAGACATTAACCCTTAACTATCTGTTTATGACAGTAGGAGACTGGGGTGTTGTTTGCAGAGGTGGGAAGTTGGTGCAGAAAGAAAAGTGTGTAAAGGAATGAGGGGCTGATAGTGGAGGGGGAAAAGTGTCATTCAAGGTATGGGACTGGAAGTCTGGGATGGATGATGAGTGGCTGGGAGACCAACTGGGGGATTGGAGAATTCCTCTCTTATGAAGTGATGAAATATAAGTACAATTAGTGTTCTGTGCTATATTCAGTATGCTCCACAGCGGTAAATCTAAATGTAGTGAACAGTGTGTTTTGGGAATGTTCCCATAGGCTCCTGTTGTTCTAGAAGTTACCAAGTACAGCCCCGATATGACATTTTTCACACAGCTGTTTGAGAAATGGAATTTTACTTGTGAGGAAAATTTTGACACGTCAAAGTTGCTTTGCATACTAGATCGGAACAAAACATCAAATGTTCACAAAATGAAAAAATTCTGAGAAGTTGTGACTCGGAAATGTTCACATGGAAGATTTTCATTAGTTTTGGTTCAAAATGAAATGAATGCAACATGTTGAAACCACATTTTGTTTCTTTTATTTCAAAACAACATTTTGAAACAAAAAATGTTGATTTGAAACATTTTTCGCTTTGCTTGGAAAATCAAACAAATTTGGTCAAAACTAACATTTTCCCATAGGAAACTTTCAATTCTGAAGACACTACCTTTTCCAGTGCAAAAATTTCATATGCAAGATTTTGTCATACTCTGTTAAAATTTGGCTTATACATGTGGTATAAATAGGACAAGATAGCACTTGGATGAAGGGGTTTCATTTGTGCTGTATTCAGATCCTTTTATTGGCTGAACATTCCCTTCCATCCACAGTAGCAGGACAGAGAACAGATTTCATGGATGCAGACTGCTATTAATACTGTTTATTATTTACATTTACAGTTAACACCCAAGAGCCCCAACCGAGATCACAGCCCCAGTGTGCTTAGGATGACCAGATGTCCCAATTTTATAGGGACAGTCCCAATTTTTGATTTTTTTTCTTATATAGGCTCCTATTACCCCCCACCTTCACTCCAATTTTTCACATTTGCTGTCTGGTCACCTTAAGTGTGCTAGGGGCTGTACAAACACATATAAGAGTCAGTCCCTGCCCCGAAGAGCTTACAGTCTCAAATTGTTCCATTATACAGCATATTTGTGGGGAGAAGTGAAAGGAATAGGAGGCAGTGCAGTGACAAATAAGCCTTTTTCAAAGAAAATGTATAAAACACGAATGCTGGTGTCATGGCTTCAGTACAGTCATTAGTCTGGTGTGCTGTTTGGTCAGCATCTCAGTTCACCCTGTATGGACAACATACAAGGACATAAAAAGTCAGCAGCCATCCCATTTTAAAACAAAAACCAGACCACAGTACATTGTTGGTTGTAATATGAACCAAGGAATTCATAATTAAGGCTGCCGTTTTTACTTTAATCTGGGAAAAAAAGGGAACTATAGGTAAAGGAGGGTTCTACCCCTAGCTCTGCCACGGACTTGCTTTGTGGCCCAAAGGAAGTCAGTTTTTTTTTAAAAAAAAAAACCCTGTGCCTCAGTTTTCCTGATCTTAAAATAGTAGAATGATCCTTACCCGTCCTTGCAAAGTACTTTGAAATTTATGGATAAAAAGTGCTGTAGAAATGTAAAATGTTAATTAATAAATACATTTGTTTATTTATTGTAATAATTGGGATGGACTCATTTTATCAAAGCCAGAGGAAACTCCTTCTCCTACTCTTAGGAATCAGCTTGATTTTGATCTCTTGTGTTCCAGTCCTTGTAATTCTATTTCCCCCTCTAAACACTCCATCTTTCCAGGCCAGATTACCCATTTTTTGCAGTATCTCATCAAATCCAAGTCTTACTCAGCCCAAGTGCTAACCATCTTTTCCCTTCCCTAGACCTCCTGTGTAATATAATAATCCTCAAGTTGAATTGGCCCAAACTGAATGTAGTTCTCCAAGGGCTGGATCCTACCAAGTGCTGAGTGAGCAGCTCTTTTGAGACGTGGAGTAACTTCCACTCTTATTGATCTGAATGGGAATTGAGGGTTCTGGGCACATTGTAGGATCGCCCCCCAGATCAGTATATACCATCATGGACCCAAGTGTAAACAGATAAAATTCCCAGGACACCTCTGCCTACTCACTCGGCACTGATTTTGCCCATTGTTATATTAGCAGAGGAGGAGGTGTATGTGTGGTGGTGGTCATGGCAGGGGAATTCTATCCTCTTTCATAATATACCTAACCATCTATCTTGCTAAGTGCTGCTGCTTACTGGATAATCATGTTTTCCATGACAACCTCCTAAGTCAAAGTATTCCAAATCCAGGGCTGTATCTGAGGAGTTTTCACTGTCTTTGCTGATGTGCATTACCTTTGTCTTCTATCATGTTTAAACCTGCCTGGAGTTTCTACTGGTGCTGGTGTCACTGGCATATTTCACCATCTGCTACCCATTTACTCCACCAAATCCTTGACGAATATATTAAGTAACGCTTCTTTCCAATACAGATCTGTGGTGCCCCCACACTCACTTCATTCTCCTCTGAGAACAGGCCTTTCCTATGATTCTGTCACTTAAGCAATTTTTAATCCATGGCAATCTTTATTTTCTGGAATAGCCTCAAAGAGACCCTACTGGGGGATCATAGAAATTAGTGATGGCAAAACACCTATCTAGTCCAGCCATCTGTCAGGACATGGTTCATTCATACAGTATATTATGTTGCCACGTCCAATCTCATTTTATTCAGTGGTGTAGTGGTAAAAAAAGAAGTGGGTGAACTAGCCTAACCTAAACTCCATATTCCTCAAATGAAAAGTGGGCAAATGTGGGTTACCCAAGTTTGCCCTTGACTACACTGCTGGTTTTACTATGTTAAGTGAGATTTCACTCCCCTTCGCTCAGGACACAGTTCCATAGCCCAACAGACTTCATCGTCAGGAAACTATTTTTATCCTTTTCTTAGACTTCCTTTTTCTACATTAATTTTTTCTAATTAGAACCCCCCCCTTGTACCACCCTCAATAATTCTGCTCTATCTTGTCAAAAGCCATTGGAAAAATCCAAGTAAATTATGTCTGCTGGGAAACCTTTATCTCCTGATTTATTCAGCATTTCAAAGAACTCTAACAGGTTACACAGGCATAATTTTCCCTTCCAGAAGCTGTGCAGGTTTGACCCTATTAGGTTATACTTAGCCAAGTGTTGTACTATTGTAGCCTTAATTAGGCTCTCTGTGAGTCCCCCTGGAAGCAAGGTAAGGGTATATTTATGAATTAATTAAACATGACATATCATTATTCAGATCACATTCAACAGTGTCAAAGTCCATCTTTAAACCAGATCAAATTTGCTCTCTAAGAATACATATCCCTTTTGGCCCTATTAGCTGTCTGGTAAACCAGCCATTCCCACCTACACTCCCTGCAGGTGTTGTCTCTCTACGTGGGACAAGCCTTTAAAGTGACGGGTTTTTCTAAAACATGCTCTTTATAAAAGATTTATTTTTAATTTCACATGGCAAGTAAATATGAATGGGAAGTCACTTTCTGCAAACAGCATTGTGGGACAGGTGCTTAGCTGGTATAAACGGGGCAGCAACAATGTACTTCAGTGGAGAATCCGGCTCTGTGTTTTTCTGCTACAGATGCAGACTCTTCCTGCTTAGCATTGAATGGCATTTTTCCCCAATCCTCACCAAGGAAAGATTGCTTCCCTCCCCAAGTTACATGGCCACACAAGTTCTGTGACAGTATGTGAGCAAGGAAACACCTACCTCTCCATGCTTGACCTGGCTAAGGGCTACTCAACATAGCAGACCTGGCACTTGCGGATGTTATTGAGTTGCTCCACCCCATCCTGAGAGCCACTCACCAGAAAAGAGGTGGGGAGTGTCAGAAAGTGGGCAGAGCCATGGCTTTCTCCTAAATCTTCCAGTTTAAATTTTCTTTCTGAATCGTAAAGATTTAAAAATAGATCTGTTTGAGCTGCCAGGGCCCCCAAAAGGACCTTGCATGTTTGTTATTCTAAATTCAGCAGGGCCTGATTCTGCCACCCTTACTCAGGTTGAGTAATACCTCAGTCCATGAGAAGCCCCATTGGTTTCAACAGGATGATTTGTGGAGTCAGATACTACCCACTGATGGAGGGCAGTAGAACTGGGATCACACTTTGTTCCCCTGAAGCAGAACTAAAAGAAGTCAGACCCTGTCTACACTACAAATAAAACAATATTAGGGGTAGGGCTGTCAAGTAATCACAGTAAATGCAAGCAATTAACATAAAGCAAATTAAATATATTAAAAAACAGTTGCAAATAATTACAGTTTTAATCTCACTGCTGAACAATAACAGAATATCAATGTAATTTTATTATAAATATTTTGATGTTTTTCTGCATTTTAAAATATATTGATTTCAGTTACAACACTGAATTCTGTGTTGTAACTGAAAGCAATGTACATTGACATGACAGAATACAACCTGGATGTAACTGGCCCTTTATAGGGTTGTATTTGTAGAGTAGATGGATCCTCAAAGGCTTATTTAAAACTTTCCAAATGCATAGTTTCATAGACTGACCAGTGTCTTGGTACCATCTGCTACAGCTGGGGACAGCTGTGGGCTACAGTGAGAGTCCCATAGCAACCCTGCAGGTGGATGCTTCAGGGAGATGCACTGGTCCATCCCAGGTCTATGGCCATGCCCCCTTTCTAGCAAGTACCCCCATCCACATTTTGAACAACACTGGCTCCTGACAGAGGGGAGGATGTAGCTATTTTCTCCTCCCCCACCTCCAGTCCTTGTGGACTTTTCCATGGCCCTTCACCAGGGTCTATGTCAACAGAAGCTGACTCAGGAGTAGAGTTGGTCAAGAAATTTATTTGATTTCCTGCAAAAATGAAAAAAAATTTCACTTTTGTCAGCACTTTCTGTGAAATTACTGGGGTTTCATTGGAAATGGAAAAAACATTCAGGTTTGTTCTTTTGCAGAAAACTGGAAATTTTCACAAGAAAATTTCCCATGGGTTGACAACCTGGTTTTCATCAAAAAGTTTGGCCATGCATTTTTTCCCCAACTGGTTCTACTCAGAAGGGGAGGAAGGGGTTAAGGTTGGGCAAGTGTCAAAAAAAAATGAATGACTAAAATGAGAAGCAACACTATTTCCCTTTTTCCTTTTCTGCAAATCTTGTTGGCCTCTGGTTTATTTCAGCACAGACTGGGGAACAGCTAGAGATAGAGATAGGCGATCCAGTACACGATGTTGAAGAGCAGGAAGGCAGTGGGGAAGAAAACCCGGGAGTAGGAGTCCAGGCGGGAGATGTGAATGCGGATGCGGCCCTCCCGCCACGTCCCTGTCTGACAGTCCTCGATGCAGCAAAAAAACCTCTCACATTCCTTCCCTTCTAGGCAAGGGGCACCCAGCTCCTCCTCCTCCTCAACCTCAGGAGGCCAGTGCATGAGGTTGTTGATATTGATGGTGGTGAAGGAGGGCATCATGTGGGCATTGGCAGGTGGCTAGAACAAGGAGGAGAATGGGTTAGAGATAAAGTAAGGATGAACCCTCATTCGCCCAGACAACAGACCCCACAACTGGCAGCCAATCAGTCTCCTGGGATCTCCTGGATGTACTAAGTGCACAGAGATACTAGAGAGCTCTACTTTCCCATCTTTCTGTCTGACTGTAATTCAGTCCTGGGCACAGTTCTGGGCCGAGAAGACCTGAGAGTGCTAATCCCCCAGCGCTGTCTCTGACATTCCATGCCCCACACAGCAGATGGTTTTCTCAGCCTGTCACATTCCTACTGAGCCCAGATGTGGTCTAGGAGTGCAGGATGCTGCCCAGATATGTTCTCTGATTTCCATCGCGTTTTCACATTTGCCATGGGAGGAAAGCGTGGGTAGTGCACTGATTATAACAGCTCACTCTTGGAGAGCAAGTATGTCTTCAGCTCAGCAGCATAGCTCCTCTCCATCAGAGCAGGGTGGGGGCTTGCAGGAGAGATCCAGAATTCAGGTTTTCAGCCTCATGCCACCTAGGAACTTGGGGATAAAGCCCTGTTTAAGGTCAGATATGCAGAACTGGTTGGTGTGTTGACGGCACCCACTGTGATCTTAAGCAAAACCCACTGAAAGGCATGAGTACAATGGCTAGATTGAATACGTTCATACTCAACAGCTCTCCTTATGTGCTCTGAAGGGCACTGTCACTTCCCTGGGCACCCCTTGCTCCTAAAGTTCTGCCTCTTCAAGCATCCCCCCTCCAGGGGCCCACCAGCCCCTCTGATGCCTACAGTCTCTAAGCTTGGCCTCTTGCACCATCACACCCCTTTGGGGTGTTACTGTCTGTCCCTCTGCCATGCCCAGTCTCCAGAGCCCCACTCTCTCCCAGTCTATTGCCATGTGTCCCTCCCTTCGGCACTCTCTGGAGTGGCACCCATAACAACATAGCATGAGAACAGGCTTTGCACCATTATGCCTTGTGAATACAATATGCTGCTGGCCAGGAGCCAAAGAACACAGCAATTCTCTGTGCAGATGGGATGCGGTGACTTCAGGATATAGCAGCGCTAGCTCCCCATCCCCTCCCTCCACCTTGTCCCTGCCTACCAGTCTGGGTTTCTTGCTGTTGTGCTCTGGTGGTTTCTTGTTTCCCACCAGGTAGTTGAGCGTGGCGTACTCCATGAGAGCAGCAAAGACAAAGATGAAGCACACCGAGACAAAGAGGTCCATGGCGGTGATGTAGGAGACCCTCGGGAGGTGCTTGCGGGAGATGGTACTCAAGGTGGTCATGGTGAGCACTGTAGTGATACCTACAAGGGCATAAAGCACTGTCAGGAGTAACAAAGCCAAGAAGAGTTGCTTATGTATAACATTACCGGTCATCTCCTTCCTCCATACGCCATCAGCGCAGAATTCCCCAGCGGCTCCAGCACGCCACTTTCCCTAACTCTCCAAAGGGAGCCAGGTCGTCCTGACTGGCCATCGAGGAGGTGAGCGGCCTGTTCTATTACTGTGTAACAGTTCTGTTGTGGGGACAGTGGAGGGCTTGGGCAGGGGAGTGTGTTCACCTGAAGTGTAAATCTATTCTGAAAGGGATGCTACAAAAATGCTCCTGTAGGGTTCTGTGCCTATTGGGATTCCCATGCCAAATATAATAGAACCATAGAATATCAGAGTTGGAAAGGACCTCAGGAGGTCATCTAGTCCAACCCCCTGCTCAAAGTAGGACCAATTCCCAACTAAATCATCCCACCCAGGGCTTTGTCAAGACTGACCTTATAAACCTCCGAGGAAGGAGATTCCACCACCTCCCTAGGTAATCCATTCCAGTGCTTCACCACCCTCGTAGTGAAAAAGTTTTTCCTAATATCCAACCTAAACCTCCCCACTGCAACTTGAGACCATTATTCCTTGTTCTGTCATCAGATACCACTGAGAACAGTCTAGATCCATCCCCTTTGGAACCCCCTTTCAGGTAGTTGAAAGCAGATATCAAATCCCCCCTCATTCTTCTCTTCTGCAGACTAAATAATCCCTGTTCCCTGAGCCTCTACTCATAAATCAAAATGCTCAGTTTATACGTAAAAGGAAGGTATAAGGGATGGGGCCAACTTGATTCAGGGACTTAACAACATTCTAACTTTCTGTCATTAAAAGCTAGAGCGAAGATTTCCAAGATGGTAGACTGATTTGGGGATGCCTCTGGCTTGAGACATCTATGGGCAGATTTTCCAAAGTGCTGAGCCTCAAATGGGAGTGGCAGTGCTCCACAACTCTGAAGATCATAGACTCATAGACTTTAAGGTACACTCTAAGTGACTCACCTAAGACCACCCCACACCAGTGGCTCCTTTTCAAAGTGCACACACAAGCATGAACAAGACACACAAGTGACAAAGCAGCTCTTGTTATCCTTTCCACAATGCCCTACCCCCACCCCTTGTAGAGTTATGCTGCAAAAGCTTCAAAGCCCAGTGTTTTCTCTCTTGCTGATGTGCCTGTAATGCCATACAAAGAATAACAACATCTTTGCAAATCATGTGGCTGCCCAGAACTCATTTCACCAGAGACAAATGGAGTTCAAGGCGCAAAAATATCCAGTTCTATTCTAAATCTAGAACCACCATTTGGAGAGGGCTCTAACTGTGGGGAAAGGAGTTCTATGGCAGGTTGTGCTCCCTTCCTACATGCTCCTGGTCTGTGCTAGGAAGAGCTTTAGCAGTTTCCAGCTGTGTGCGCTATAGGTATGCATTTACACACATTGTCCTGTCTGGGAGTGTCTTGGAAAGTCCTGGGGAGCAGACGACAGCGTACCAAAGCCATATGGTAATTTTTGTCCTACTCTCTCCCCTCACTCCCCAACCCTCTTCAGTCCCCCTCATGCTCTCCAGGCCTTTACTCATCAGGTTATCTGTGCAAATTAGATTATACATTTCTCTGGGCAATGAACTTGCCTAATTTTTTGTCTGTAAAGTGCCATCTACAGCACCATCTAAATTATTACAAATAATAACACCGCAGGCAGTGTGGCAGGGTTTGTATAGGAAGGTGGACTGTAAACAGCAAATGTTGCAAAGAGACACAAGTCAAAGAGTCTGCTTTTAGATTGTGCATGAAAACTGGTAACACATGGGTGACAAGGTAACCCAAGGAGAATCCATCTTTGGGGCTCTGATGCCTTGGCTTTTCATTGTCTGGGATGTTAGCAGAGTCTCCTTATGGAGTCATAGCCTTGGCTTCTATCACTGCGTATCTGTGACTTGAAGGGTACATCTACAAGTGGAGCTGGCGGGGGTGGTGTGGGGGGGGTGGTTCCCAGCTAGAGGAGACATACCTGCACTAGCTCTCATCAAGCTAGCATGCTAAAAATAGCAGAGTAACTGTGGTAGCACGGGGAGCGGTGGGAAGGGCTAACTACCCTGGGCACAAACTCACCCGGATCCTGTGTGTACATCCTCAGGTTGCTAGCCCGAGCTACTGTCTTTGCTACCACAACTACATTACTATTTTAGGGTGCTAGCTGTCATCAAGCTAGTGTGAATATGTCTCCTTGAGAAGGGAATTACAACCCACCAGCCCCAAGTGGAAATCCTACACTAGCGAGTGGGTCACACAAGTGAACCCTCGTGAGACTATCTCACTGCCACCTGATTTGTGTGGTATAGTACAATGTACTTCCCAATGCCAAGGACTTTGTAATGTTTTCAACAGTTCTAACACATTGGTCAGAGAAAACGCTTCCGAGTGTTCCTTGTACGGTCTTTGTAGTGTGTCTGAGCCTAGTCCTGAGCCTGTTGAGCTCAGTGGCAACACTCAATGGCGGTAGAACTGGTCTATGTGTGTGATACCAAGTCACCAGCACAACTCCACCAAAGTCAGTCTGTAACTGAGTGGAGAATTTGGCTCTGTTTAATTCTGTGATGTAAACATGGCTGCACAGCTCCCAGGATCAGACACCCAGGGGGAACTGTGCTAATAAGGGGGGAGCAATAGGAAACCAGTAGTCTACCAGCCAGATTAATAAAGAGTTATTAATGAGTTAAAATGACATATCAGATGGAAAAATTTAATTGCTATCACATGGCAGGAACATACCATGGTTATCACCAGGGTGGATATAGATGCTGGAAGTGGTGCATTTTTTCTATACCATGCAATGTTTAAACACTATCAGACATTCAATCTGAAAAAAAAATCATAAAATCACAAAAAGGGCCATAACTCGAAGTAACACAGTATAATTTTGGCCAAAATTGGCAGCAACCTTCTAAATATAATTCCTAATGTAACTATGTGTTTTGGAAAGTTTGGGAAATATTTAACCCCGGCGATATATTTTATGCATTTTCCCATATTTTTTTGCCTTCGGTCAAAGCAAAAGTCTGTACGTGACAGTCTGAGCTCGTTTATACCATGTAATACATTAAAATATTTGTCATTAGCTGTAGAATGGACTGATCTGAGAAAAAGGTTTTCTGTCTGCTACTTTATGTTTTATGAGTATTGGTTACTTTCCAATCATTACTGCTCTGGCAAGTGATGTTAATAGAGCGTATTACAATCTGAAATATTTTCAGGTCATGTTCCACTCTCTGGGCCAAGACTGGACCTATGTAATGTACGATGAAGCAATCTACTGCAAAGCACAGTTGATTAAATGGAGGAATAAAAACAAATTTGACACTCATCACTTTGAGATGGGAGTCGTGCATCATGCAATAAATTTCATGAGTGATATATAGGCAGTGTGATGCAGGAAAGTGGGTTTGAAGACATCCTTGTGGAATCAACATCTTCGGTGCTTCCATCAACAGCCATGCTCTAAGAGAGAAAGGATATAACTGTGGTGTTAGAATCCACAAACTTATGAATGAGGCAATGAACTGCTCGAAATGGATAGCACTTGGCGATTCCATGAAAAATGATGGTCTCCCAAATGATGAGAAGAGATGCATCTTGGAGAAAGCTCAAACATGCACTGAAGCATTTGAAGATGTGGAGAAGGCATACAGAGAAAACAGAGTGGCAGACTTCCCAATTGCCCAATCACTCCAACAGCTCATGGACACTTGTGTTACCCAAGGAAAAATCTGTTCAGATACATTTCTGTTCTGTTTTGGGAAAACTATGTAACAGATTTCTCCCAATTACTAATGGATTACATTGCAGCAAAGAGAGATGATAACAACCTGTCATAAACAGATAGCTAAGGGTTAATGTCTCTTTCACCTGAAGCACCTGACCAGAGGACCAATCAGGAAACTGGATTTTTTCAACTTTGGGTGGAGGGAATTTTGTGTCTGAGGTCTTTGTCTGTCTGCCTGCTTTCTCTGAGCTTTGGAGAAGTAGTTTCTGCTTTCTAATCTTCTGTTTCTAAGTGTAAGGACAAAGAGATCAGATAGTAAGTTATATGGTTTCTTTTCTTTGGTATTTGCATGAATATAAGTGCTGGAGTGCTTTGATTTGTATTCTTTTTGAATAAGGCTGTTTATTCATATTTCTTTTAAGCAATTAACCCTGTATTTGTCACCTTAATACAGAGAGACCATTTGTATGTATTTTTCTTTCTTTTTTATATAAAGCTTTCTTTTTAAAACCTGTTGAAGTTTTTTTTTACTGGGAAATTTCAGGGAAATTGAGTCTGTACTCACCAGGGAATTGGTGGGAGGAAGAAATCAGGGGGAGATCTGTGTGTGTTGGATTTGCTAGCCTGATTTTGCATTCCCTCTGGGTGAAGAGGAAAGTGCTTTTGTTTCCAGGACTGGGAACGGAGAGGGGGAGTCACTCTGTTTGGATTCATAGAGCTTGTGTCTGTGTATCTCTCCAGGAGCACCTGGAGGGGGGAAGGGAAAAAGAATTATTTCCCTTTGTTGTGAGACTCAAGGGATTTGGGTCTTGGGGTCCCCAGGGAAGGTTTTTCAGGGGGACCAGAGTGCCCCAAAACACTCTAATTTTTTGGGTGGTGGCAGCAAGTGCCAGGTCCAAGCTGGTAACTAAGCTTGGAGGTTTTCATGCTAACCCCCATATTTTGGACGCTAAGGTCCAAATCTGGGACTAGAGTTATGACATGGTGTGCAGTGGTGAGATAGAATCCAGAAGCCAGTAGGAATATTATATTTTTCTTTTCTCTGCTAGGGACTTTTTAGCAGAGAGGGTTTGGTTTTCAAAGAAACCAGAGGGAATTTTTTTTTCTGCTCTCTCTGGCAGTTTGTGGCTTGCATATTAAGCAAGAAGCCATTAAGGAGCTGTTACAGGTCTTTTGTCATGCAATAGCACTCCCATTAGGAGTCAAATACCAGCACTATATACATGCAAATAAAGTGGTTTTTCTAGTTTACGCTAGAGGAAGAAAAGGAAATAAGCGCTGTTGCTAGGCAGACTTCAGGAGGCAACAGAGAACCTGCAGTTCTGAAGATAAACACCGGAGGGCACCCCAACACAAGAAAACAGAAACCATGTCTACCAAGACAAAAATGAGGCCGAAGAACAAATCAAAGAAGCTGAACACAGGTGACAACTGGAAAAAAGACAAAAAGAGGTGGAGCTGAAAGAAAAGGAAGAAAGCATCAAACTGGCAGCCTACCAAAGAGAACAGGCAGCCAAAGAGGCAGCACACAAAAGAAAACTAGAAGAAGAAGAGGTGGCCCACCGAAGGAAACAAGCAGAAGAAGAGGTGGCCCACAGAAGGAAACAAGAAGAAGAAGAGGCGGCCCACCGCCGAGACATGGAAAAACAACAAAAAGAGATGGAACTCCAGAGGGAAGCCCACCGACAGGCCATGGAATTAGAAAAGGCTAAGCAAAACACAGCCAACCCTAACAACCCTGCGCCAATTATCGTTCCACAGCACAGGAAATTTCCTACCTACAAGGCAGGTGATGACACCGAGGCCTTCTTGGAAAATTTTGAAAGAGCCTGTCTTGGGTACAGCATCCCTGAAGACCAGTACATAGTAGAATTGAGGCCACAGCTCAGTGGACCTTTAGCAGAGGTGGCAGCTGAAATGCCTAAGCAGCAAATGAATGACTATAAACTTTTTCAAACCAAGGCCAGATACAGAATGGGGATCACCCTGGATCATGCCCGTCGGCGCTTCAGAACCCAAAAGTGGAAACCAGATGTGTCATTTCCCAAACACGCCTACTACGTTGGGAAAAATTATGAGGCCTGGATATCAGGACACAATGTTAAAACCTTGGAAGAACTGCACCTCCTCATACAAATGGAGCAGTTCTTGGATGGTGTTCTTGAGGACATAACACGGTACATACAAGATGGAAAACCCAAAAATCTCGCTGAGGCGGGGGAGATTGGAGCCAGATGGATGGAAGTGGCAGAAAGCAAAAAAGCTATGGTCAAGAGGAACGAATACCCCAAGGGGCACACTGACCATAAACCCTACAACCGAGGACAGCCAAAGACCCCACATACAACCCAAGTCAAGCCACAGATGCCCTATTCTTCCACCTCACCAGTCTCCAGTAACTCACCTCGGCCCACTGACCCATCAGATGGAAGATGCTTTAAGTGTAATGAACTGGGACATATAAAGGCCAACTGTCCCAAGAACACCATGCGAGTGCAATTCATTACACCACCATCACACCAAAGATCCCCAGGCCTGGATGCCTCTCAAATATTCTTGGAGCGAAGGGAAAATTTGAGAGTGGGCGGAAAGAAGGTTACTGCGTGGAGAGACACGGGGGCACAAGTGTCAGCTATCCACCAATCCTTCGTAGACCCCAAATTCATCAACCCAAAGGCCAAAGTGACAATTTACCCCTTCATGTCACAAGCTGTAGACTTGCCTACAGCTGAACTGCCTGTCCAGTACAAAGGCTGGTCAGGAATGTGGACTTTTGCAGTCTATGACAATTATCCTATCCCCATGCTACTGGGGGAAGACTTGGCCAACCAGGTGAAGCGGGCCAAGAGAGTGGGAATGGTTACACGTAGCCAAACCAGGCAAGCTTCCAGACCCATTCCTGTTCCTGAGCCATCCACAGAGGCCCCGTCTGTGTTACCAGAGACCCAGACAGAGGTAGTGGACCCGGATTCCATGCCAACCACTGAAACAGCCACAGCACCTCCAGTCCCAGGCCCGGAACTGGAACAGCAACCAGCACCAGCAATTGCAACCCCATCTTCAAACTCAATGCCAGTGGGCGCCAGCGAGCCAGAACTGGCAGAAGCAACAGACAGCGATACCCAAAAGGCTCAGCCAGAGCCTGAAATGCCCTCAGGTGCACCAGCAGAGAGCGGTTCACCAGCAACGGAAACAACCCCATCACCTACATCGCTTCCAGAGGGACCAAGCCCAAGTCCACAGTCTGAGGAAAAACTGGTGACCCCAGCCTCAAGGGAACAGTTCCAGACTGAGCAGGAAGCAGATGACAGCCTTCAGAAAGCTTGGGCGGCGGCACGGAGCACCCCACCGCCTCTCAGCTCGTCTAATCGATCCTGGTTTGTTATAGACCAAGGACTTTTATACAAGGAAATTCTTTCTGGTGGACACTGGGAAAAATGGCAGCCGCAAAAACAGTTGGTGGTTCCAGCTAAGTACCGGGGGAAGCTCTTAAGCTTAGCCCATGATCATCCCAGTGGCCATGCTGGGGTGAACAGAACCAAGGACCGGTTGGGGAAGTCCTTCCACCAGAATTCAGTAGTTAAAAAGTGTTCTTAAAATGTAGAAGTCTCTTAGTTATATACTTAGTAGTATATGTAAAGGTGCATGTGTTGTAGTAATCTGTTTATTTTAAAGTTCTAGAAGGAAATCGCCGCCAGTGAGCTTCCCCACTGTCTGCAATTTGGGGGGCGTGTCATAAACAGATAGCTAAGGGTTAATGTCTCTTTCACCTGAAGCACCTGACCAGAGGACCAATCAGGAAACCGGATTTTTTTCAACTTTGGATGGAGGGAATTTTGTGTCTGAGTCTTTTGTCTGTCTGCCTGCTTTCTCTGAGCTTTGGAGAAGTAGTTTCTGCTTTCTAATCTTCTGTTTCTAAGTGTAAAGACAAAGAGATCAGATAGTAAGTTATATGGTTTCTTTTCTTTGGTATTTGCATGAATATAAGTGCTGGAGTGCTTTGATTTGTATTCTTTTTGAATAAGGCTGTTTATTCAATATTCTTTTAAGCAATTGACCCTGTATTTGTTACCTTAATACAGAGAGACCATTTTTATGTATTTTCTTTCTTTTTTATATAAAGCTTTCTTTTTAAAACCTGTTAAAGTTTTCTTTACTGGGAAATTTCAGGGAAATTGAGTCTGTACTCACCAGGGAATTGGTGGAAGGAAGAAATCAGGGGGAGATCTGTGTGTGTGGGATTTGCTAGCCTGATTTTGCATTCCCTCTGGGTGAAGAGGAAAGTGCTTTTGTTTCCAGGACTGGGAACGGAGAGGGGGAGTCACTCTGTTTGGATTCACAGAGCTTGTGTCTGTGTATCTCTCCAGGAGCACCTGGAGGGGGGAAGGGAAAAAGGATTATTTCCCTTTGTTGTGAGACTCAAGGGATTTGGGTCTTGGGGTCCCCAGGGAAGGTTTTTCAGGGGGACCAGAGTGCCCCAAAACACTCTAATTTTTTGGGTGGTGGCAGCAAGAACCAGGTCCAAGCTGGTAACTAAGCTTGGAGGTTTTCATGCTAACCCCCATATTTTGGACGCTAAGGTCCAAATCTGGGACTAGAGTTATGACACAAGCCCATGGGCTTGAGATATTTGCATAAATGATTCCAGTTGACTTCCAGTGTGGTCATGCTAGATGGGACTGTGTAAATGTAGCAGAAGCCAGATATATATCATGATCTAGTTCAAAGGGAGCAGTATACTGGACTGCCAGACCCTTTAGGGGTGTATGGCATAACTTGTCCATCAGGCAACCTCTCAACAAGGACTGTGGGAATCATCAGCCTCTTTGCACAAAAGGTAAGGCTCTGACCAAACATTAGCTGACTGCACGTTTTAAGCAAGCTGTAACAGCTATGACAAATGTGTGGAATTCAGCCTTCAGCAACAGATTTCCACAAAGAAGCTATCAAAAAGCACATGACTGCTGATGAAATTGCCGTCCAAGATGTTATTAAAAGTTATGACCGAAAGAATGACAAATCCTTTTAGCATTGAACCTGGAACAAACCCATACAACAGAAGCTACTTGTGAACAGTGCAATATTTCTTGTGACCTCATCTGAAACTGCAGAAAGTTTGCACATGGCAAGAGAAAATGGCGCACAAGAAAAGCAGTTTGTGACTAGTAGGCAGTGAAGAGGTGAGGTAGACCTCTTTGATCTCATAAAAAGTCATAATTTCAAATCATTAGATCCTCCTGGAATCTCCCATTGCTTCAATGGATGAGGGTTCAGCTAGTGTTGATTTGAGTTCTGGGTTTATTTGTTTTTAGGGCTCCTCGCATGAGAAGTGAGTCCAAGCATGAATTTGCAAACGCGGTTGCACGCCTTGCAAATGCAGTCATTGTTGGGGGGAGGGTTTGAGGTGTTGGCCTTATGATGTGCGTTCTACTCCTGCAGAGACCTCATGGCACAGGCCTCTTCATCTGGGTTTGTCGAGTGCAAGAGTTCCCAGGTTCTAATATCTACCTTGCATGCTCTGAGGTTGGCCTTCAAGGTGTCTTTCTATCTGAGGATGGGTTGACCCTTAGAACAGGTTCCCAAGCTCAGTTGGCTGTTGAGCACTGCTTTCAGTGTAAGGAAAACCTCTATGCAGATCACGTGTCCCCCCCAACAAAGTTGAGCCCTGATGAGCACACTCTTCATTCCAGGGATCTGGCACCTGTCAAGGACTTCAGTGTTGGGGATCCTGTCCTGCCACTTGATATAGCAGCTGGAGCTTAGGAAGCGAAGGTGGAAACTCTCCAGCTGTTTGATGTGGCACTGGTAGAGCATCCATGTCTCACAGCCATAGAGGAGTGAAGTGAGTACAACAGTGTGGTGAATTTTTATCTTGATTCTGAGGTAGACTCCATGCTCCCTCCAGAGCTTGTTGATGAGTCTGCCAGATGCCAAGTGTGGTGTTGCTGGAAAGTGTGCTACCCAGGCAGCAGAATTTCATGACTGAGCTGAAGGGTGTGTTGTCAATTGTCGTTGGGATCATGGTGCTCACAATGCTGGTGGTCTGGTGCTGGCTGGTACATGACCTCCATCTTTTTCAGGCTCATTCTGAAACTGAAGCATTTCGAGCCATAGGCAAAGCGGTCCACAATAAGCTGAATGTCCTGAGTGCATATACAATGAGGGCACAGTTGTCAGCAAACAGGAGTTCTCTCAATAGCTGTTCAATTACCTTGGTGTGGGCCCTAAGTCACTGTCGATTGACTAGACCCCATCCAAGCTAAACCGGATGTGTGCGCCTCTGTCGAAGTCCTACAATGTGAACAAGACCTTGCTGAGAAGACAATGGCAAACAGGACTGGAGCCATTATACATCCTTGTTTGGTGCCATTGATAAGGAGGGCTTCTGATGAATCATCATGCTCCCCATCACCCTGGCCATCATGCTGTCATGAACAGAGTGGATGACATCAATCATTTTCTCTGGGTAACCAAATTTATGAAGGAGTTTACATAAGCCCTTGCAATTCATTGTGTCAAAGGGTTTGGTCAGGCCAAAAAACATCATGTACAAGTCCTTGTTCTGTTCACCAGCCTTCCCTTGTACTTGTCGGGATGCAAAAACATGTCCGTGGTTCCACGGCCAGCACAAAAGCCACATTGTGACTCTGGATACACTAAGATCACTAGGTGGGAGACGAACCTGTTGAGGACAACCTGTGCAAGATCTTCCCTGCTATAGACAGCAATGAGATTCCATGATGATTGTCACAGCTAGATATGAATCTCTTCCTTTTCTATAAATAGAGTATGAAAGCATCCTGATATTCCTGGGGCACAGTGCCTTGTTCCCATACAGTCTTCGAAGGGATGGTGAGTTTCCTGATCAGGTGGGCACCTCCACATTTGTATGCTTCAGGTGGAATATCATGGGAGTTGGAGATTTGCCCATGGACAGTTGCTTGATGGCCTTAGTAACTTCATCTAAAGAAGGCTCCACAGATAACTTCTCCAGGGCAGGATGCTGTGGGAGTGAGTCAATGATTTCATTGGACATAGTGGATTGACGGCTCAGGACACTGTCAAAGTACTCTGCCCAGTGAGAGAGAATATCGTTTTTGTGAGCAACTGGTTATCATCTGCGATAAGGACAGGGGCTGTGCCACTGGATAGTGGGCCATACACAACATGGAGACATACATAGAATCATACTTGTCAGCCACTTCTTGTAGTTCTGCAGCCTTCTGCTCCCACCAATGATTTGTCAATATCCTTATTTGGGTTTGTCATGTATGTTTGGTCTGGTGATGTACCAGGACATTTTAGCAACCAGTCAGTGTCCAGACACTGCCAATTAGTGGGATGGACTATTAGTGATTCTTCTTGTTGCATTTAGCCATTTATTAGGCTGTTGCAGGAACTTAGCATAACTAAGGCAAGCCAAGAGTGGGGGTGGGGTACAGCTATGACATGAAGTGGGCTTGACTCTACACCCCTCTGATATGCAGGGGTATGCATCTGTGAAAAATAGGAAGTCTGGCTATATTTCAGGACTGTTGTTATGGAGAAATATGGCTCTCAGATTAACTGCTTGGAAATTGCTTGATTAACAGTTATTCTTTTAGTGACATGTTTTTGTAACACTTGCTTTTGGCCCAGTGACTGATTTTGTTTGGTCAGCAATGTAACCTTTGTTTTTGATTGATATGTCTCTGTAACTTTTTGAGCATAAGAAGGGAATTGTGGGTCTGGGTCAAGTGAGTCACTTCGTGAACACATTGAGATCTCCAGCCACAGAGGGAAGACCAGTGTCTGGAAATCTGCAGCTGAATCACCTGAATACTGCTCCAAACTCCTAGGGGGTAATTGTCAGTTTGGGGTGCTCTATAACCTATTGTGTTTATATGTGCTTGAGAGTAAACAAAGCAGTGACTTCAAGTAAAGGCATTCTAGGCAGAGTGCTGGCTTTAAGTGAAAGCACATAGTTTTGATTTGTTTTTGTCAGTCATACAGCAGGCAGAAGCACTGCATCTCCCTTGGTCTGTCCTGATACTGTCTCACGGAGAGTAAAGTTACCTAGAGCCTTGGGTTCGGGGAGGCTGTCTGCTTCCCAGCTGCCTTGTGTGGAGTTAGGCAGCTTGGAGCATGCCTAGTAACCAGATCCAGGCCCACAAGGAAGTGAGGCAGGGCAACGCCCATTTGTCCCGGTTGGAGAGTTGTGCTGGTGCTTCAGCGTGAGATTAGGCCTCTGGTGCCTGGACTGAGGTAGTGGTACATGTGCTCAGAGGCACCAAGGGAACTTTTAGAGCAAAAACGTAGGTGCCAAGTGGTTGGTTGGCAGCTGAGGGGGGATTTTGTGGCTCACAAAGGTGACTAAAATGGGATTTAGGTGCTCAGGTCCCTTTGTGGATCTGGCTTTGTGTCCCTATAGTGTGGACTGAACATTCTTAGGCTCCTCTGATTTCGGTGCTGTGGGCCTGTGGCATGTACTGAGCACATCCATTCTTAGTTCACTCCCCAGCTCAGCACCGCATGCCTGCTGCATCAGCAAGGTCTGTACTGCCACCTAAAACTCTGCTGGCATGCCCTGGGTAGTTTGCCCCATTGTAAAAACAGGTCAGAGGTAAGGGGAGACTCTAGTCATCCAAGATCCCTAAAATTGTACCCTGGATGTTATTCTGGGTCCTCACCTGGCATGCCAGCTTTCAAGCCAGTCTGGCTCTGCATTTGCATTTTAGAACATTTTAAAATTAAAGCCAGCTCATTTGCTGGAAAAGGAAGGGAGCTGAATCTCAGGAACCCCATGACCAAATGGTACCCAAGGCCTTTTCCTAGCAAATTTCCATGCCAATCTGACTTGTCTATGAACTTTACAGCACTTTGTACAGTTTACCTTTGAACAGAAATGCTACCACAGTCTTCAGGTGTCTCTTGTGCCTGTTGGCATTCTAGGTTTTGCTCACAGCAGCATCACTTTGTAGAACCAAAGTGAAAATGTAACAGAGTTTGTATGATTGGGTTTTGGAGCAGTGTGTTGGTCAGTTCAGGCGAAGGCTGGTGAGATGTGTTCTATGTGAATACTGCTCATTTTCCCCCCAGCTTTGTGCAAAAATCTTTCTTTCCCATCCCAAGAACAAGCGTGAAATATCAGCGGTGGTGTGTCAGTAACCTAACTGCATGCTGTCATTTATAAGCCTGCTCCCATTACCTACAGTGTGAGCACTTTTGAGAGCAAAGAGCAGAAACACTCAGACATGGTCACATGTGAAAGATGATACACCAGTGTAGAAGGTAGTTATGTCTCTGCCTGTAGATGGCTTTACAAAGTAGCACCATGCCTTTGAATTCTTGGCATGGACAGTACTGACCTAACCAGGCAGTTAATGAAGAACACAGCAGTTGCTGAATTAAGCAGTCCTGGCTCAGTGTCACTAGAGAGATTTGAAGGTAGGTAACTGCAGCCCAACCCAACTGCAGCTTTTCCAGAGTTAGCAGCCTATGTCTCACTGGTATCTTGCTTGTTTCTTACCAGAGCACATCTCTGGATAATATGCGCTACATGTTGTTTGCTAAGAAGAACGAAACAAGGGAGAAACTGCCTCCAACAATGGCCTCCTTCAGGCAGTTTCTGAAATGTGCAAACTATCAGCCCTACATATGGAATCATGCAATAGTTCAGTATCTTCAAACATCCCCTGTCAACAACAGATGGGTGATAGCATGGGACATATTTTTCCTAAAATGATGGCGCTGCCACCTGCTCCAGAAACCATCCTCACCTTTGTGCATTGTGGCAGTGAGAGTATCTGTGCACCAAGGAGATGCAAATGCCACAAGGAAGATACAGTGTTATGCGATGCATGCAGCTGTGACAGTGATGAGTGTAGCAACAGAGTATCAAACACATCAGAAAGGTTCTGAGGGGAGAATAGAAGTGTTTCAACTATCTCCAAATTTCGGAGACTATTTTATGAGTAAATATAGCTCAAAGGGGTGTTGATTAGACATTCAGTAGTTTATAGTTCTATGGAGAGGTTACATAAGAGTATATGCTTATACTTCATTAGTCACATGATATATTCATACAAGACAGTCTACAGCCGTTCTACTAAGAATCATTACTGTTATATAAGTAGTTTACATAGATTGTCATTGTCCTCAGTGATGGTAAGAAGATAATTACATTTGTACTAAGCTTGCTTTAGACTTACATCTCCAGCCAAGCAGATAACATCAAAAATATATGTTTTGTAATAAGAGGGTAGGGGTCTTATTATTTGCATAATGTCATAAAAATAGCAGACAGAAAAACTCTTCTCAACTCAGTCCATTCTACAAATGATGACAAATGTTTTGATGTATTACATGGTACAAACAAGCTCAGACTATCATGTGATTACAGATTTTTGCTTTAACTGAAGGCAAAGTAGTATAGCAAAATGCATAAAATATATCACGTGGGCTAAATATTTCCCCAAACAGGACTACCTTAAGCATATAATTACATTATGAATTGTATTTAGAAGGTTTCTGCCAATTTTGGCCAAAATGAGACTGTTTCTATGAGTTATGGCCCATTTTGTGAGTTTGATTTCTTTGGATTAGATGCCTGGTAACATTTAAACATTTTTGTGATACAGAAAAGCTGCACCACTTCCAGCATCTACACCCATTATATGTGCCTAACATGTAGCAATGACATTTTCCTAGCTGATGGGTTACGTAGGGTCTGGGCTGGTAGCTACAGGCTCTGTAAATTCCTGGAGAAAACAATGGTGAATTTCTAGTAGGCATGAGTTAAGCTATGGTCCACCAAGGGCCGAACTCCTGTAACTCCATTGACATCAATGAATTGACACCCACAATGAATTTGGCCTGTGCAGTTACAGCCCAATCCAAAGCCCAGTGAGTCAATGGATGGCTTTCCCTTGACTTTAATGGGGGTAGGATCAACTGCTTAAATAGCTCATACATGGGATCCTGTAGCCTATTCATAAAGAGCAAATGTGGAGGTTGCCGATTCTGAAGATAGCTCCCATGGTCAATAGTGGGAACTCAGCCATAGTGCTGCATGGTACAGAGGGTTCTGGAGCAGGCAGTCCGCATATTCCTGCTTCTTCATTGCTAAGCCAAAGTTATCCTCCCTTCCACCCTGCTGAGGTTGCACAAGATATAAGTGGGAGTAGATTTTAACCGAATATATTTTCCTATTGTGCTTGCATTAGCATCTGGGATATGATTTAGCAGATTTTTCAAATACCACTGAAAGTAGCATAGGCTCTCTAATGTAGGCTGACTCCAGCTTTAATGCATTTGGGATTATTTTTATAAAATACAACAGGGCTACAGAGAGAATACATTACTTTTGACATCCTGAGGCTCAGCATCCCATGGGCAGAGCCCCCTCCTGGGTAAATCCAGTTGTGGAAACCTGCTTTTGGAACGTATTTTACTGCAACAGTGCTTTTTCCTGCCCCGCTGAATGCCCTGTTTGTTGCCATTTATTCCTTCGGATGCTTAGAATGCAATTGATCTCTACCTCTATTAAAACCAACATTAAACTCCCCACCCTGCCCTGCTTCTTTTTATGGGGTGGGGGTGGCATTCCAGAGATTGTGAGAGCATCCAACTAGCCCTGTCCAATGATGATGGTCTCTCCAGTGTCAGAGGAGATCTCACAGGCCTGATGCTGTTATCAACAATCCAGGTGAAAGAAAATGAGTGTGGGGAGGGGAAGAAAATACAAGATGTACATCATACTGCAGACTCCAAATAGAGTTAAGAGCCTCGAAATGGAATCAGAAGAGCTAGAGGTGGTGAAGACCTATTAGATCTCTAAACGCTATCTCCTGCTAGTGGTACCCCATCTCCACATATATAAGAACATAAGAGCAGCTGTACTGGGTCAGACCAAAGGTCCATCTAGCCCAGTATCCTGTCTTCTGACAGTGGCCAATGTCACGAGCCCCAGAGGGAATGAACAGAACAGGAAACCATCAAGTGATCCATCCCCTGTCCCCCATTCCCAGCTTCTGGCAAACAGAGGCTAGGGACACCATCCCTGTATAGTGGAGACATCATGGGACAATAAATGGAGATTACTCTTGATCCTAACCAAAGAGTCAAAATATGTTTTATATCCACTTAAAGTGCCAGCCAGAGATGGTGAGCAAACCTAGACAATGAGCAGGGTCCTCCCCTCTCCGCTTGCCTTGCACTTGTGTGTGCAGACACCTGCATGCATGTGAACCTCAGACCCTTACCAGAGCCCACTGTCAGACTGACACTCCACTGGATAAAAAGCAGTAGCTCTACCAAGTGCACCAAAGAGCTCTTCCCCCCGATATCACTGTGCTGTCGTGAAGTTGCTGTTAGATACACAACTCACCCATGTGGCAGGAGAGCCAGGGCTGGCGGAGTGGTGCAACAGGTGCAGCCTGCTAACGTGATCTAACACTGCTCTGTGTGTGTGTGTGTGTGTCTGTCATTGTCACCGGTTAGGTGCAGAACAAGTGCCAGGGTTTCTCTCAGGCTAATGTGCAGAGACCCATGATGCACTGCAGATTCTTTGCTAGCCAGAACTGCAGTCCCAGCTCTCTCTTGCTCTCAGGCCTGTGTCAAGGATGGAACATTACAAATGAGGTGACCTAGCATCTAGGATGCTAGATACTTTTGAAAATGTTATCCAAGTCCCAGAGCCTCAAAGGTACTTAGGCATGCATTGAAATCTGTGGAAATTAGGTGCCTAAATACTGTTGACGATCTATTCCCACATGCCCCAGCAGTCTAAGTCCTACAAATTTTCACTAGCCTGCTGAGCCACTTAGACATTTTGGAAAATGGCCCTTACCAGCTAGCTGCACACACCTCTGCTGAGACAACAAGCGCCGGCGGCACAGTACAGTCTGCCTTACCCAGAGAAGTCCTGGCCGGTGTGGAGTCTCTCTTGATCCAGAAGGAAACCCAGGATAAAACTACGGTCAGGATGCAGGGGATATAGGTCTGAATGGCAAAATAGCCCATCCGCCTGCTCAGATCAAAGGAAACCGTCATGACCATATAGTCCCCTAGGAAAAGGCCACAAAGAGGCAGACAAGTCAGCATAGTAGGAGGTGGAGATGGTTAATCACCCTTTTATTCCTATTATCTGTCACACTTAGCCCCCAGGACCATACTGTCTGAGTCTGTCACAAGCTTTAATGTATTTAGCTACACAAGACCCTGGTGAGGTAGAAAACCACTACCCCCCACGGGGCAACTGGAGGCACAAAATGACTTGCCCAAGGACATGCACAAAGTCTGTAGCAGAGCAGGGAGTAGAACCCAATTTTGCCTGGGTCACAGGCTAAAGCCCTAACCACTGGGCCATGCTTCCTCACTACCCTTTGGGGAACAAACTCCCCTTCCTGAGGAACATCATTTCCTTTTTCTTGCTACATGACATTAGGCTTGGAGGCCCATGAGGCCTTTGAATTCCTGTGGCAAGTCTGTGGCTTGCCTCTGTAGCTGACCATTTGAACATGAACGAACACAGGGCCTGAAGGTGCCAATGACTGCTCTGCAAAATAGCCAGGCCCTCAAAGCCTGATGCTGATTCATGGCATTTGAGGCACAACTCACTCTCTCACCACCACGGCCAGCAATGACATCTACATGCAAAATTTCTACCTTAACATAAAAGAGGCTAAGAGGATCCCTGCACCTCAATTTACTCGCCTCTCCTCCTTTGCTTTGACACTACACCCTTGTATGCGCATGTGCATCCAAACACAGCCCTAGGCACTCACCGTAGTGCAGTTTAGGAAGCAAGGAGAAGCTACACCTAGGCAGGACTGCAGTGACAATGGGAGCGGTGGGATCCATTCAACATCTCTTTGCCATTAGAAGCTTGGCTTATAACTCAGTTAGCCTGTCATTTTACTCCTTAGTCAATATTGCTTACTGACAGATACTAGCCCCTTCTGTCACACATGGCCCTCCATAAAGCAGCAACTGATTTGCAGACATTTTTACATACTGGTCCACCCACCAGCACACTGATCACCGATTCTTAGCTCTGCTGCTGAAGAGTTTCTTCTTCAAATCTCTCCTGAAAATCCTCTTCTCCCAGGGAGCCTGCCCAGCAGCCAAGTCCATGTCTTCTCCTTCCTGAGCTTTGGCCCCGTGTCTCTGTGTGGTGCAGAGGAGGTTTTAGGGGGTGATGGGAAGAGCCAGCCCCTCTCAATGAGGGACAGAGGAGGCGGTGAGGGTAAGGGGGGCAAAGTCAGCCCCTTCCAGTAAGGGGCAGGAGGAGCAAGAGGGGCAGAGCCAGTCCCTCCCAGCACAGGGCAGAGAGAGGTTCTGGGGGCGAGAGGAGTAAGATGGGACTCAAGGCATTTGAGCCGAGGAAGATGGTGGCTAAGAACAAAAAAGAGCTGCCATACTGCATCAGCCAAGGCCCATCTAGTCCAGTAGCCTGTTTCCGACAGTGTCCAGTACCAGAGCATC
Organism: Gopherus evgoodei; assembly: GCF_007399415.2. Taxonomy (NCBI): domain Eukaryota; kingdom Metazoa; phylum Chordata; order Testudines; family Testudinidae; genus Gopherus; species Gopherus evgoodei. Next base: position 68,552,675 of record NC_044330.1, on the reverse strand, counting down.
AAGGGGCGGGCACAGAGAGATCCACCGCATCATCCCCTCCCAACTTCAGGCAGTGAGAGGATTGCCCCGAGTATGGAGCTGCATTCCTGCCCATCCTGGCTAATAGCCACTGATGGCCCTATCATCCATGGACTTGTCTAGTTGTTTTTTGAACCCAGTTATACCTTTGGCCTTCACAACATCTCCTGGCAAGAGGGTACAACCCGTGTAATTTAGGGCTTAGTTTCCTCTGTCTGATGTGATTTACCAGCTGGCCAGCATCCTTCTTGCTATTTCTGTAGCCAGCAGCCTGTCTGCTGCAATTCTCAGATCTATCCCACACGTGTCTATCAGTGCTATTGTGGGATATGCACAGTCCACTGCTGGCAGCTGGCATGGAACTGCTCCGACTGATCTGTGCATGGAGCACCTGCCTGGGGGCCCCGGGCTCTGTTCTCATTGGATGGGCTGCTACAGCCTTTGTCTGTCTGTCTCTACCTCTCAGCCTCTCTCCTTTGCCCTCGCTGCCAAGCTGCTAACTTTGGCATCTGAGCTTTTTAAACCAAGAGGTGTTGGCATAAATCTGCACTTTTTGATGGTTTAATATATGTGCATGGCTCCCCGGCCAGTTGCTTTCGCCGGGAAAGAAGATGGGAAAAGCAGTTTGTTTTGATTGGTCTGTTTCCCTTACCATGGTGCAGAGTCAGCTCACTCAGGGCACAGGTTTCACATCTGTAAGGATGGGAGATGTGGCAGTGCCCTGTCCGTATTTCCCTGTGACGGATTCTGCTTCCCCAAAGGGATGATCCTAGAGAAACCCTTCGCTCCTGGTGGGAGAAGGCAATTCTCTCTCCATGCGCTCTTCAGTGCTGGCTCTCATGGGTGCCATTCTGGAGTTTGAAGTGCTCCATTTCCAGTGCTCCCTCCTAGAGCAAACCAGTGTGTTTGCTCCCCATGCTTATACAGACTTGGGTTTTCTCCATACGGCTGCACCTCTGTTCTTAGGGTCCAAGCCTGAGGGCTTGCTGTCTTGTGTGGATCAACCCCACTCCCACTGCTCCCTTTTGAAGGACTGTTTTCCTTTCATCAGCAAGGCCCTGCCCTCTTCTGGTGCAAGGGCAGGAGGATTTGATCTCCATGTTGTCCCTCTCCCAGGCTTCCCTTCCCATCACATCACGCCAGCAATCATGTGCTACCAACACAGCGCATATTGGGGAGTCAGCTGAGTCCCTTCCTATCACATCACATCTCCCCTCTTCTTCAGGAGGGCAGGCACTCCTCAGAGGTGATGCTCCCCTGGGTTCTCCTGAATGCAAGGCCTCTGCTGCTACCTTCTGCTGCACAGCTGTGGAATTTACATCTCCTTCACTGAAAGCTCCCCTAATTTACAAGTTCACCTGCTCCTCCTCTACTGCCTACTCCACAAGTCCCACTCTGGCAGCATTTTCTTCACACAGCTAATATTTGCCTGTCATGGATGTACCCCTCTCCGCTTGACCTTTTCTATGTGCACTTGTGTTTTCTAACCAAGCAGGCATCTCAACTACTGCCCTGATCCCTCCAGGTACAAGCCTTCTCCAGTGTCGGAGAGGAGCCAGTGATAGTGCTGAAACCTGCTGCTCCTAGGGCAATGGAGACAAGTGTTGACGATAAAAGAGTTCACACTCCTGAAGCCGAATAGGGGCAGCCCAGCTTGGTAGAGCTAGAGACTGGGGGTGACAGAGGATTTCAGGTTCCCTGGTGAGCTAAGTGAAGCTGATGATTGGTGGTGGGGCAGGGTTCTCTGATAATATCAGGAAAGCCCCTGATGATGGGGAAGGGCTGGGGGCTGAAGATTCTCCATTCCCTGGTGATATTGGCATTGCAAAGCTGGTTTAGATTCATGCAGGTTTCTGCAGTGAGAGGCTGCAGCACATGGGAACACGGGCTGTCATGTATCAGGCCCAGCTCTGCTAGCCAAAGGGACGTGTTGCTACCGAGCTTGCCAGTGTGGAATTATAAGTTTTCACTCTCCTCCTGTCATTCTTCAGTGTCCTGTTGTCCTTCCCGAGACATTAATTTACAAATCTTTGCACTTCAACAGCATCTTTCAAGGGAGGCTCTCATAGCACAATGCAAATATTAGTTCATTTACCCTCACACCTATTCTCACCCTCAGTTTATAGAGAGTGGAACAGAAGGCTTCAATGACTTGCCCAAAATCACACAGCAAATTCATAGCAGGGCAAGGAGTAAAATCAAGGCGTCCTGACATCTTTCCACTTACTCCTGCTGTTAGACACCACTGTTGTCTTCACCTCCAAGGGTTTGCTTAGCTCCATTACCATCATACAACACAACTCATGTGCATTCAGGACAACTAACATGTGGCAGGATGGCCGTTAGATGGAACCTGAGTTCAGACTGAGTATGTTCCCCAGCTGCAGCCACAACTAACAGCAACTTCTGCATAACATTCCATCAGCTGGCCTGTCCTGGAGATGTGCTAGCAGCATATAACAGCTATGGCTTCATCCACAACATTTATACCCAGGAGCTGTCCTGAGACAAGGCCCTACTTTTCATTTACTACTCCACTTCTCAGCCATTGACTCCCATTCCGCCTGGCCCTCATGCTGTCCCCAGCCACACTCTTTATCCCCATTTCCCTTCCTACCCAACCCTTGCTGTCTCTAGCTAGGTCCTTTCTCTGCCCTGCTCCAGCCTCAGGCTGTAGGTGGCTATCCTGTGCCTCTGTCCTACCCCATGCTGTGCCTAGCTACATGCTGTGTCTGCTGCTCTTCTCCATGGGCTATAGCAAGCATATCTCCCTACAGGTTGCCTGTAGCTGGACCCTTCTTTTAATGAGTCTATCTTTGGCTTTATGGCTTCCTACTGCAACCCTCCCCATCTGGTGCTTCCCACCAATCCCCTAACCACTCTGCCCTCTACTACTCTGTGCACATGCTCTCTGAAACTGGGGAGAGCCCCCTTGTAACACAGCAGTGTTTCTATCGGGCCAGGATGCCTTACCAGCTCCTGTCCTGAGAACTTCTGACGTGTTCCTCAGGCCTGTGAAGTCAAACTGATAAAGTCTCCATGTGCGCTGGTCTGAGACCTCAATGGAGTAACGCCTCCAGCGGTAGATAATCTCCTCTCGTGGGTAGCCATCTGGGGATGGGATAAGGCAACAAGAACAATGGGTGAATTGCCATGACACCTTGTGCAGAAATAAGAACCTTGCATGTCTCTTTGGTACCATCTGCTCTGGAGACAATTTGGACTGCTGTGATATACTATTGTTGCTATTTCGTATTTCTAGTGTGGTTGTGCCTAAAGACCCTGCTCATGATTGGGACCCTTTTGTTCTAGGCACTTTGCAAACACACAAGAAGATCTGAGCTGGGATTCTCGTTGACTCAAAGGCCATTATGTTTAATGAGTCTGACCTCCCTGCATAAAGCAGGGCCTAGTTTCCAAGGAGAGTTGGGCACCTAACTCTTAGGCACCTTTCAAAACCCAGCTATGGTCCCCAAAGAACTTACAGCGTAAAGAGGCAAGACAGGCAAGCAGTAATACCCAGATGACAGAGAAGCACCGGCTTGGATCCCAAGCCAGTGTAAATCAGTGTTGCTCCACAGAAATCAAGATAGCTAGGTTGCTTTACTGCTACTGAGGATCAAAGAGCCCATTAAAATGTCCAAAGATCCCTGTCTTTTGTAGTTCCAGTCCTTTAACACTGCTTCCTCCCTATCCCTTGATCAGGTGTCTGAGCCAACACTCCTCAATCCACCCTGGCCACCCTACAGATAACCTGGTTTTTAGCCCTTCCCATGACTATGATTGTTTCTATTTTAACACTTGGGCGTTGGCTCACTCTTCTCTGCTGTGGTTATTTCAGACCCCCAACAACTCCTAACTGTACATTGCAAGCTTCTACTGAGCCATTATGACAGCTTTGTCTCTCCCCCTGCCTATGTCTGAGAGATCTAGCCCTGTAGACCTACACGTCCCTGCAGGCTGACATGGCAAGCGACTACCATTCCCTGTAAGAGGAGACTGTGGAGCAGGTAGCTCACTAGAACAGTGGGTTCCCTCTCTGTGTCGTAAATTGGCTCAGTTTAGTCTGCATCCCAATAGGCCAAAAGGAGTAAAGGTCCAAATCCAGCACTAAGGGGTGGGATCCAAGCCCTGACTCTAGTGGAGTTACATGGTGTGGGAGCCCACAATTGGGAGAACAGTGGGTTTGCTGGTCAGGATTGCGGTGCACTGATGCTGCTGCATTGGAGATCATGGCTATGGCATAGCACAGGGGGCTGCAGGATTGGAATGAAAAATTTAGTTCAGGGAGGCAGTGTGGCCTAGGGGATACGGCACTGAACTACAACTCAGGAGACCTGCATTCAATTCCTAGTGCTGCCATCACTTTAGTGGGTAACTGTAGGTGAGTCAGTTTCCCTCTCTGTGCCTCCGTTTCCCCATCTGTAAAATGGGGATAATATTACTGCCTTCTTCTGTAAAGCACTTTGAGCTCTGTGGCTGAAAACAGATAAGTACTAGAAGTGGCTTAGAAGCTATAGGTAGGGTGACTAGATGTCCCGATTTTATAGGAACAGTCCCAATTTTGGGGGTCTTTTTCTTATATAGGCTCCTATTACCCCCCGCCCGTCCCAATTTTTCACACTTGCTGTCTGGTCACCCTAGCTATAGGTCAGGGGTGGCCCCTGGATTGGGATAATGGGGTGCTGCAGATCAGGGTTGAGATGCACAGGAAGGACTGGGTGGACCAGCAGGTGTGTCAGGTCTGGACAGAGATGTTTGAAAAACTGGTGTGAAGGGACAGGCAGGGACCAGCAGGGTTAGGGCTCACCAGCAGAGCTAAGCTGGTCTAAGATGGGAAGGAAGGGGATGGGGGCATGCCAGCAATTGTGTGCAATGGCAGCACTGCCTGAGAGACACTCGCTCAGGGCTCTAGGCCAGAGGAATTATCCATCACTTTCATTCATACCTAAATTCAGTTAAGAAAGTAACTGCCACTCAAACCTTTGGGAGATGTGCTGAGAAGCTGCATACTGGGTGGGAGGGCCCGGGGCTCCCCTTTGCCCTTCTTGCCTGGGAAGCCCAGGGCATGGGCTCAGTCTTCCCATGCCTTGCTGGGAATTAGTGCATGGCTCCCTGCCCCCGGATCAGCCATTCCTGTATGATCTGGGGGCAGAGGCTGTGCTGCTTCGGGCCAGGCATGGCTGCAGCATCGCAGCTGGTAGGCAACAGCATCAGACAGACTCCCCTAATGAGCGGCGCATCAGCAGCCAGTTAGCTGGATCAGAGAGAGAGGTTGGGCTGTAATTAACGGCCAGCGGCTGGCTTAAGGGACTGCTGTCAAAGCTCTTCTGTTTCTTGGCTCCATGCCACACTGGAGTTCAGCGCTCGCCCTGCACAAGTCCCTGGGGCTCAAATGCTCTCTCTCCTCCATTGCCTTTCAGCAAACAGTCCCTGGAGAGCCCCTGACAGATGATACGCCTCAGAGGCTGGAGCAGCAGTACAGAAGAAGAGTTGTATTTACCGTAAGACCTATAGGCTACTGGTTCAGTGCGAGCTGAATTGGAACCAAAGGCTGATCTGACCCCAAAGCGTGAGATGGGTGCCTCTGCTTACATCTGATACAAATCTATCCAGAGGGCTGCCTCCTGGGTTCCATCCTGTATCCAAAGGAGATCACCCAGCCCTATAGCCAGCCCCTTTGTTATTGGTGACTCAAAACACCGATACTGGGGGCAGAGCGGTGACCTCACTCCTCATTGATGACATTTGCAGCCGCCTTCCCCCAGGAGTTGAGAAATGACCCAGAAGTAACACTGTGCTATGGCATGGGCTTTCCCATGCAGGACTGGGGAAGCTCAAACTCCACCTGATCAAATCAGGTTGCTTTTAAAGGAAAGCTTAGTTGTCCATGCAGAGCTACTTCCAGGGTGTCTGCAGCCAGCAGGGAAACGGGTAATGGTAGAATTTCATTGGAGCCACACCACATGGACATATTTTGCTGGTGAACAAAACACCCTAAGGCAGTGGTTCCCAAACTTGGGGCGCAGCTTGTTCAAGGAAAGCCTGGATGGGCCGGGCTGGTTTGTTTACCTGCCGCGTCCGCAGGTTCAGCCGATCGCAGCTCTCAGTGGCCGCATTCACTGCTCCAGCCCAACGAGACCTGTGGGAAGCGGCAGCCAGAGTGTCCCTCAGCCCGTGCTGCTTCCTGCAGCTCCCATTGGCCAAGAACGGCAAGCCATGGCCATTGGGAGCTGCGATCAGCTGAACCTGTGGATGTGGCATGTAAACAAAGTGGCTTGGTCCACCAGAGGCTTTCCCTGAACAAACGGCGCCCCTACTTTGGGACCCACTGCCCTAAGGCCATGTCTATATTGGATGAGTCCCAATTTCAGCTATCAATGGCCAGTGACTGGTACTGCTGCAATCCCAGCGTAGGCAGCTGAAGCTGCTGTTAGCACTGATGGTGTTTACCCCTGTGCAAATAGCGGCTTTGCCTGCCTACACTAGGGCTAGTATTGGTGCAGCTACAGCAATGGCTGCAACCAGGCCAAAGCTCTGCTCTCATGCTTCTCCTTGCCTTTCCACCCACCTCCCAGTCTGAGCATATCTCTGGCTCCCCAGCAGCTGCACCTTGCAGCAGTGGCTGCTTCTCGCAGACTTGGTTTTATTTGTAAAATGAAATGTCAAACTTGTTTTGAAGCAGGGATCTTGATGCCTCTATGATAGCTCCTTGGGGGAGGGGAGATAGAAGTGCCTGACAGAGTAACTAAACGGTGTTTCTAATTAATTGTCGAGCATGCATGGCATGTACTGTTAATTAGCAAAGAATGAGGGAGGGGCAAGAGGTGGGAGGGGATGAGGGGACCGTATCTCCTCCGCATTTTGTTTTCCTCATAAGCAGCTCACAGCCACACGGTCTGAATCTCGTCAGTGGCAAGGAGATGGGGCAGGGAGGTGGGGAGGGAGCTGCTTTGCAATCTCCTGATGCTGATGGAAATCTCTTGCGAAGACATAAAATGGGATGACAGGCTCCAAGCTAAGTTACTGATGGAGCCCAGTAGATAGCAGGCACCACCAGCGACGCCCGCTCCAAACATGGGGTATGTTTAAACTGCATGCCGAGCATGGGCTCTGACTCAGGTTTGAGCACAAGCCGGGCTCCTGTCCACACACAAATCGGTCTGACTTGGGTTAGAAAGCACACAGGACCCAGGTCCTTGGGCCCTGATAGGGGGATGGGTCAGAACCCAAGTCCCGCTGTGACTTGGGTCCAAGCCAAGTGTGGATGCAGCTCAAGCCACAGATTTGCGTCAGAAGCTCTGCATAGTGCAGTATGTTAGCACGGCTATGAGGTCTGGTCCAGCAATTATAAACTCAGTTTTACAATGCAATGAGGATTCTCAGGCACAGGCTTGGAAACACTGAATCCACTAGCCTGGGTCCTACAGAGCCAGGCTTAGAGTCAGTGTAGACATACCCATCGGGTACATCTATACAGGAAAAAAAACCCTGTAGTGGCTAGCCTCAAAGCTTGGGACACAAGACTCGGGCTTGCGCTACAATGCTGTAGGTAGGTGTGCAGACGTTCCTGCTCCAGCTGAAGCCCAGGGAAGGGATGAGTGTCACAGCCCAAGCTCCAGCCTGAGCTAGAATAGCTACATGGCTATTTTTAATGCTGTCACATGAGCCCAGCAACCCCAAGTATGTAGACCCAGGCTCTGAGACTCACGGAGAATGAGCTCCAGGATCTCGGCCCAGCTATGTCCCCTTGTGCCACTCTGGTGGCCAAAGGGCATGGGATATATCTTATCACCCTTGGCTTGGGGGAATCCCCACTGGGTCATCACAGATGCCCCTACACCATCCTTCCCACAGCTCCTAGCTGAAGTGCACTGTGCTCCAACTACCTTCAATTGGTAGATGATCCCATGGGGAACACTGCTAACTGGTGTAAGTTAAAATGGCCTCCAGACTACTCTAGCCTTCTCCAAGGCTGGACAGATAATCAGGGAGCATAAGCCTTATCCCCGTTTCCCCAGTCCCCCTCTATTGCACTGAGCAGAAACTTAATGGAGCACAGAATCTTGTCCCAGGAGCAGGAGGATGCCCCAGGACATGGCTGAGGTCTGTTGCTGGTGCTGTCTGGGAGAAGACCAGCAATACAGGAACATGGGGTCTGAATTAACACCCACCTAATAGAGTCTGTTCTCCCTGGTAAAGGGTTTGGGCCTGTTGTGTTTCTTCCTTAAACCGTATCTAAGGCACTGATACTCACAACTGGAGAAAACCAGCGGGCAGGAGTGCGTGTCCATTGGAAAATTCTGCAGCTGGAGTAGACATTCCGCCTCTATGGTCAGCCTGGAAGTGAGACAAAAGACTCAGCCTCAATGCAGCTTATTCTGACTTCAGACACAGCTGTGTAATAAACCCACATGGGAATTTTCTGGCAAAACAGTTGTCAAAAATGCTGAGTTGCCAAAACAGAAATGGTTCATAGGAAAGGGTCAGGTTCACTACATTTTTTACTCAAAAATATTTTGGATTTTTTAAAAGAAATTGTTGAAATGTTTCATTTTGACATTTTTGAAACAAAACATTCCAGTTTGAAATGCCTCTTCATTTAGAAATTTAAGCTAATTAGGATAAAAATGGTCAAAATTTGAAATAAAACATTTCAAAAGAGTCAAAGTGATTTTTTTTTCCCATGGATTTTTGGTTCACAAAAATGTCCATGATTTTGAATTTTCATCCTGATTTGGGATGGTAACACTTTTTGATATTTTTGTCTAACTGTGTAACCTTCACTAGCACCAGGAACCCCCAGCATTGAGATATCACTGCATCCCCTCTGCTAGATCATAGCCCAGCCCCTAGTGACACCCAGAACAAGATATCATTGCAACCTCCCTGCTAGATCACAGCAGGGCTGCCCAGAGGATACAGGGGGCCTGGGGCAAAGCAATTTCGGGGGCCCCTTCCATAAAAAAAAATTACAATACTATATTCTCGTGGGGGCCCATGCAGGGCCCAGCGCAAATTGTCCCACTTGCTCCTCCCCCATGGGCGGCCCTGGGAAAAATAAACCTTCTGCATCTCGGCACAAATCCAGTTTTGAGAAAACTTCTTTACAAGGTATCACTGGTTCTTAGCATCAGCTAGTGCTAAAAGGCACTAAGGCTCATTAAAAGGGTTGGACAAATATGTGCTGTCAAAACTGTTTCTGGATCGAAAACTAGGGGTTTTTAAAAAGCAGAAAAAAAATCACAGACATCTGCTTTCCCTAAAATTTGTTGTGGTTTTTTTAATTGAAAAGCTGAAATTAGTCTGCCATAACCTGAATATGGTTTGGGGTTTCAGAAGTGTGTGGCCAAATATCTGCTGCTTGCTGTGTTTGATTGTTTAAAGAAACAATAAAAAAAATTCTGCTTAAAAAAAAATGCAAAACTCTTTGAACCACCTCAGCTTGTGACCAAATGCCTGAGCCCATCCAGTCAGAGATTCTTCCAGGTTTCTGATACTCTGCTGGCTTTCTTGACTCATATCTGTCTCCATAACTTTGGGTTCATTTAGGTTAGAATATAAGAACAGCCATACTGGGTCAAAACCAAAGGTTCATCCAGCCCAGTATCCTGTCTACTGACAATGGCCAATGCCAAGTGCCCTAGAGGGAGTAAACCTAAAAGGTAATGATCAAGTGATCTCTCTCCTGCCATCCATCTCCACCCTCTGACAAACAGAGGCTAGGGACACCATTTCCTACCCACCCTGGCTAATAGCCATTAATGGACTTAACCTCCATGCATTTATCCGTTTCCTAGAGACTGGCTCCATGGGGTATCTCACAAACTGGAGACGGTTACTGTTGGTTTGTCTTTAGTATAGCTTATGTACATACACCACGAACTGAGCATTTGAGCTTGTTCCAAATCTGGGATGAGCCTATGTTGTGAAAACTGAAATGCTGAAAATAGCACATGCATGTGAATGGACATAGGGTGTTAAAATTAAATTACCCCAGGGGTTCTCAAACTGGGGGTCGGGACCCCTCAAGGGGTCACGAGGCTATTACTGGGGGCCGCGAGCTGTCAGCCTGCTCCTTAAACCCGGCTTTGCCTCCAGCATTTATAATAATGTTAAATATATTAAAAAGTGTTTTTAATTTATAAGGGAGGTTCACACTCACAGGTTTGCTTTGTGAAAGGGGTCACCAGGACAAAAGTTTGAGAACCACTGAATTAACCCCTCTGGAGCCTCAGGAAGTATGGGGGGGGTCTTCCTTGGTAGGGTTGGGAAGGAGGTGGGTGGTGTAGGATATTGCTCTTCTCATGTGATCCCTCCCCCAAGGACTAATTTTAAATGAAGCTACCCTCCCCTGACATGAATCTCCCTATGGCACTGAAATTAAATACAGACTATAATTTGGCATTTGAGAAGTGAAAGGGATGGTAGCCCTAACGGAAAAGCTAACAGCTTGGCTCTTCTGCAAGCCCTTACTGCTGAATGAGTTTTAGGGTGGGGAAGGCTGTGCCTCCCAAACAGCCTGGCCCTGCCCCCTATCCGACCGCCACCCACTTCCTGCCCCCCGACTGCCCACCCCCTTCAGAATCCCTGACCCATCCTGCTCCTAGTCCCCTCACCAGCACCCCAGGACCCCACCCCTGCTCCCTATCCCCTGACTGCCCCAACCCCTATCACCCCCCTGCTGAGTCCTGACAGACCCCCGGAACGCTCACGATCCCACCCCCTGACCGCCCCCCCCCAACCTCTGCCCCCTCCCTGTCCCCAGGACTCCCTGTCTCCTAGCCAACCCCTCACCCGGATCCTCACCGCAACCATGAGCTTCGCTCGACACAGGCAGCGTGTCTCCGGCGGGCCCCTGAGCCCCGCCCAGCTCAGAGCCGAGTGGTCAGGGGGCGGGGCTGGGAGCTCCACGCTGAGCTCAGCTCCCTCCGCTTAGCCTGGAGCTCGCAGCCCCGCCCCCTGGCCACGCGGCTCTGAGCGGGGCGGGGCTCAGGCGCCCCGCTGGAGCTGTTCGGGACACTGCTGGCTGGGCTGAGGCTCCGGGAGACGGGGCCGGGTGGGGCCGGGGAGGGAGCCTCTGCCATGCTTATGGGGGTTCCTGCGGAGCCAGGGGCATGCGGCAAATTGCCCCACTTGTGTTCCCCCCTGGCGGCCCTGGATGACAGCACAGCCCCCAGTGACACGCAGCACTCAGATATCACTGCATCCCCTCTGCTAGATCACAGCCCAGCCTCCAGTGACACCCAGCACTGAGACACTGCTGCATCCCCTCTGCTAGATCACAGCACCAGTGACACCCAGCACTGAGACACCGCTGCATCCCCTCTGCTAGATCACAGCACAGCCCCTAGTGACACCCAGTACTGAGACACCGCTGCATCCCCTCTGCTAGATCACAGCACAGCCCCCAGTGACACCCAGTACTGAGACACTGCTGCATCCCCTCTGCTAGATCACAGCACCAGTGACACCCAGCACTGAGACACTGCTGCATCCCCTCTGCTAGATCACAGCACCAGTGACACCCAGCACTGAGACACCGCTGCATCCCCTCTGCTAGATCACAGCACAGCCCCTAGTGACACCCAGTACTGAGACACCGCTGCATCCCCTCTGCTAGATCACAGCACAGCCCCCAGTGACACCCAGTACTGAGACACTGCTGCATCCCCTCTGCTAGATCACAGCACCAGTGACACCCAGCACTGAGACACTGCTGCATCCCCTCTGCTAGATCACAGCACCAGTGACACCCAGCACTGAGACACCGCTGCATCCCCTCTGCTAGATCACAGCACAGCCCCCAGTGACACCCAGCACTGAGACACTGCTGCATCCCCTCTGCTAGATCACAGCCCCCAGTGACACCCAGCACTGAGACACTGCTGCATCCCCTCTGCTAGATCACAGCACAGCCCCCAGTGACACCCAGTACTGAGACACTGCTGCATCCCCTCTGCTAGATCACAGCACCAGTGACACCCAGCACTGAGACACTGCTGCATCCCCTCTGCTAGATCACAGCACCAGTGACACCCAGCACTGAGACACCGCTGCATCCCCTCTGCTAGATCACAGCACAGCCCCCAGTGACACCCAGCACTGAGACACTGCTGCATCCCCTCTGCTAGATCACAGCCCCCAGTGACACCCAGCACTGAGACACTGCTGCATCCCCTCTGCTAGATCACAGCACAGCCCCCAGTGACACCCAGTACTGAGACACTGCTGCATCCCCTCTGCTAGATCACAGCACCAGTGACACCCAGTACTGAGACACTACTGCATCCCCTCTGCTAGATCACAGCACCTAGTGACACCCAGCACTGAGACACCGCTGCATCCCCTCTGCTAGATCACAGCACAGCCCCCAGTGACACCCAGCACTGAGACACTGCTGCATCCCCTCTGCTAGATCCCAGCACAGCCCCCAGTGACACCCAGCACTGAGACACTGCTGCATCCCCTCTGCTAGATCACAGCACCTAGTGACACCCAGCACTGAGATACCGCTGCATACCCTCTGCTAGATCACAGCCCAGCCTCCAGTGACACCCAGCACTGAGAAACTGCTGCATCCCCTCTGCTAGATCACAGCACCAGTGACACCCAGCACTGATACACTGCTGCATCCCCTCTGCTAGATCACAGCACAGCCCCCAGTGACACCCAGCACTGAGACACTGCTGCATCCCCTCTGCTAGATCACAGCACCTAGTGACACCCAGCACTGAGATACCGCTGCATCCCCTCTGCTAGATCACAGCACAGCCCCCAGTGACACCCAGCACTGAGACACTGCTGCATCCCCTCTGCTAGATCACAGCCCAGCCTCCAGTGACACCCAGTACTGAGACACTGCTGCATCCCCTCTGCTAGATCACAGCACAGCCCCCAGTGACACCCAGCACTGAGACACTGCTGCATCCCCTCTACTAGATCACAGCACCAGTGACACCCAGCACTGAGACACTGCTGCATCCCCTCTGCTAGATCCCAGCACAGCCCCCAGTGACACCCAGCACTGAGACACTGCTGCATCCCCTCTGCTAGATCACAGCACCAGTGACACCCAGCACTGAGACACCGCTGCATCCCCTCTGCTAGATCACAGGACAGCCCCCAGTGACACCCAGCACTGAGACACTGCTGCATCCCCTCTGCTAGATCACAGCCCCCAGTGACACCCAGCACTGAGACACTGCTGCATCCCCTCTGCTAGATCCCAGCACAGCCCCCAGTGACACTCAGCACTGAGACACTGCTGCATCCCCTCTGCTAGATCACAGCACCAGTGACACCCAGCACTGAGACACCGCTGCATCCCCTCTGCTAGATCACAGCACAGCCCCCAGTGACACCCAGCACTGAGACACTGCTGCATCCCCTCTGCTAGATCACAGCCCCCAGTGACACCCAGCACTGAGACACTGCTGCATCCCCTCTGCTAGATCACAGCACCAGTGACACCCAGCACTGAGACACCGCTGCATCCCCTCTGCTAGATCACAGCATCTAGTGACACCCAGCACTGAGACACCGCTGCATCCCCTCTGCTAGATCACAGCACAGCCCCCAGTGACACCCAGTACTGAGACACTACTGCATCCCCTCTGCTAGATCACAGCACCTAATGACACCCAGCACTGAGATACCACTGCATCCCCTCTGCTAGATCACAGCACAGCCCCCAGTGACACTCAGCACTGAGACACTGCTGCATCCCCTCTGCTAGATCACAGCACCTAGTGACACCCAGCACTGAGATACCGCTGCATCCCCTCTGCTAGATCACAGCACAGCCCCCAGTGACACCCAGCACTGAGACACTGCTGCATCCCCTCTGCTAGATCACAGCACCTAGTGACACCCAGCACTGAGACACCGCTGCATCCCCTCTGCTAGATCACAGCACAGCCCCCAGTGACACTCAGCACTGAGACACTGCTGCATCCCCTCTGCTAGATCACAGCACCTAGTGACACCCAGCACTGAGATACCGCTGCATCCCCTCTGCTAGATCACAGCACAGCCCCCAGTGACACCCAGCACTGAGACACTGCTGCATCCCCTCTGCTAGATCACAGCACCTAGTGACACCCAGCACTGAGACACCGCTGCATCCCCTCTGCTAGATCACAGCACAGCCCCCAGTGACACTCAGCACTGAGACACTGCTGCATCCCCTCTGCTAGATCACAACACCTAGTGACACCCAGCACTGAGACACCGCTGCATCCTTTCTGCTAGATCACAGCACAGCCCCCAGTGACACCCAGCACTGAGACACTGCTGCATCCCCTCTGCTAGATCACAGCACAGCGCCCAGTGACACCCAGCACTGAGACACTGCTGCATCCCCTCTGCTAGATCACAGCACCCAGTGACACCCAGCACTGAGACACTGCTGCATCCCCTCTGCTAGATCACAGCACAGCCCCCAGTGACACCCAGCACTGAGATATCACTGCATCCCCTGTGCTAGATCACAGCACAGCCTGCAGTGACACCCAGCATGAGATATCACTGCATCCCCTCTGCTAGATCACAGCACAGCCCCCAGTGACACCCAGCACGAGATAGCACTGTATCCCCTCTGCTAGATCACAGCACAGCCCCCAGTGACACCCAGCATGAGATATCACTGCATCCCCTCTGCTAGATCACAGCACAGCCTCCAGTGACACCCAGCACTGAGATACCAGTGCATCATCTTGCTATATGGTAGCACAGCACGTAGGAACCTCTTGCACTGTGACCCGACTGCATCATCATCTCTGTGCTCCTGCATAGCAACACAAAGCTGCAGGGGTTATTTAGTTGCTTTGAGTTTGCGGCTGATGCCCGAGACGTACCGGAGCGTGTAGAGCACCTTGCCATCATTCCAGATCCTGAGCAGCTGGTTGGGTGTGGTTATCCAGTGTGAATCAGCCCGCTTGGAGTTCCTGAAAAAGGTGTCTGGGATCCAGATGCGGCTCACCATGTTAGTGTTCAGAGTCAGGGCTTTGAGGGTACTGTTAAAGCGAAGGCGCCGATCATACCAGGTCTGAGCAAAGAAGATATCAATGGTATATTCCTGCCAAAAGAGACAAGAGAGCATGTCCTATTATGAGGAATTATCTAGCTTGGAACAGACACAGTGCTTTGCTCCCAAAGCTCAGAGGGCAGGGTCTTGGGGCCACTGAGTTCCATTCACACCCAGAACTCCTGGGAAACAGAAGATGAAGAAGGCATCCAGCTGGAGTGAGCAGGGGAAGATGGGCGGGTTGCCCATGTTACTGTTATTTATTACATCTAGCACCTACCAGCACCAGTTCAGATGCCATGGAGACAGAATATGTGGGTACAGTAGTATAGGCATTGTGCATACTATTAGTATATTGATTCATTTGTCAGCCTGAGAGAGAATTTTGGGTTTGACTTTTTGCTATTCTTATATCTTATACTAATATGTGTAAACAAAGGACAAAGACTGTATGTTGCTGCCTAGTCAGATAGATTTGTTAGTACAATGGGAACAGATAAGAGTGGTTAAAGTGTTACTCAGGAAGATTGCCTCAACCCCTATCTCAAGAAAAGGTCAAGCAACCAGTCAGAGCGGCAAGGGGGGATTGAGGAGAAGGTATAAAATATTAAAAGACCAAAGAAATGCCTGTCTCTGACCACAGCACAAGCTCACTCCTTATCCCTCCCATGAGGTACAAAAGGGTGAGGCTGTAGGCATGCATTGCAGGTATATTTGGGCCTGCTAAGAAGGAGGAGGGGGGAATAGGGAATGAGAATGGGGAATAGGAAATGGAGGCTCTATGGTGTCAGAGCTGGAAAGAGAGACAGGAGGTAAACACTCTGTGGCGTCAGAGCTGGGAACAGAACACTGGGAGACAGGAGCTATGGCTATGCTAGCTTGGAACTAACCCCAATAAACATTGCATTGCTTGCACTTTGGACTTCTGGTCCTGTCTGAGTAACAAATACCAGGAAGAGGGTAAAGGGAAAGCCCTCTGACACATACGCTTAGTAAGAGACAGCCCAGGAGCGCTTACATTCTAAATGGACAAGACGGACAAAGAGTGGGAGCAGGGATACATTATACCCATTTTAGAGCTGGGAAACTGAGGCACGGACTGGCCAAGGGTCACACAAATAGTCTGTGGCAGAACCAGGAAGTCAGTCCAGCTCTTGGAAAAAGCTTTGATGGAAGAGTTTTCCATCGGAAAATGCAGTTCTGTCAAATTCAAAAGGCATCACACAATCAGGTTAATTCTGCTGAAATTCTGATTTTGAGAACAAAAGGGGAAAAAGTTCCAACATTGGTGACACATCCCTGGTTGACATTCTCTGGGTGAAACGTTTAGAAAGGGAATTTCTGTTCTGTGTCCAGCTCTGCTCCGAGTGCCAGACCAGTGCCTTAGTGACAAGACTATCTGTCCTCCTGAATTTTATCAGCCAGGGTGACTGAGCAGCTTCCCACAGAGGGACCTCTTGAGTTCTTGGGAACTGGAAAGTCTGCTAGAAAGGCAGTTTATTCAGATTGCTGCCTCACAGTAGTGAAATAAGGGAGATACGTCATCTTCACCAGTGTAGTGCTTCAACTCACTGGTGTGTGTTATCCTAGCCACATGGTCCCTCCAGTGGGATAGGAACCCAAAACCTCATTGCTCACAGGCAGCTATTCTAGCAGGTGAGCCAAAAGAGAATGTCCCTCGGGCCCAGCCAGCGGGAGCCAGGCTGGCCGTTCACACCTGTGAGGTGCTTTGGGTCTAGTCTACATTTCCATTCCACTGCAGCAAACAGTGCACGTGAAAGGGTTTGCTAGCCCTGGAGATTAAATGCCAGCTCTTCCTGGAACAAGGAGGGGACATACTTCCCCCATCAGTATTCCTGTAGACCTCTGGAGCCCATGGCCCAGTCAAGCTTAGTACCAGCCGGGAATATGCCTGTCTGAGATGGGGACTCATGTCTGCTAGGAACTGAGCTGAGACCACCAAACTCATTTCACACTAGCCATGAGATTGCAATGGTTTTTGGTCACTACTGTCCTGTTCCTTCCTGATCTCCTCCACTCTAGTAAAATCCTTAATGCACTCAGGCAGTGTCTGTCTCTCCTCCCTCCTGGACGATGATGAATAGTGTGACTCTGCCACCTCTCTCTCTCCCTCTCTTGATTTATCTCAGTGCAAGTTTTCATGACTGCATTATGTCCTCCCCCTGCTGCCCTGGCCACTGGTTTAGAACCAGCTTCCGAAAATTGGCTATTAAAATAGCCAATGAAAAATGTGTCCTCTCAACATGGGAAGGGGAGCGGAGTGCTAGACACTCTGCTTCATCTTCCCCACTTTGAAATGTTGTCCTTCTGCTGTCAACTGACCAGCGATGAATGTCATTGGTGTTGAATGTGCCCCTCGCATGAGAATGAGATCATGGCAGAACAGCAATACCAAGGGATGGTAGATTCATCATGCGTGCTGGCTCCTGAGAACCTGGTCTCAGTGAGAGATGGGCGGAGGAGGCTGCTGATCCGGATCAGGTTTAGGCTAGGGTTCAGCATTTACACCGGGGCTCAAGCTGCATGGGTGGCAAGGTTTTACAAAGAGTTCAGGGCCAGATTTTCTAAGTATTCAAAATTGGAGCCAGATTTTCAGAAGTGGCCAGTGCCCTGCAGCTCCTGTTGTGACACTGACAGATTTTTAAAAGAGTGCAGAGAGAAAAATGTTGAGCTTTTCTGAAAATCTGGCCTCCTTTTGTGAGGAGGGGGTCCTCCTGGGGTCTGTACCTGGAAGCAGTGCAATGCTATGCCAGCTCCGGTGGAGTTTTAACTTGGGAGAGTTACTTGAGACAGACGCGTCAAAGGGTAGGGGCCAGATGAAAAGCAGTCCACTGATTCTCCAAGTTGGGGGCTGAGCTACAGCCAACAATGGATCTTTATGAAATAATTTTGGAAATATAACCATTCCATTTGCCATTCCAGCAAACATCATGACAAACAGGGATGAGTGAAACTCATTTATGCCCTAAACGCACTCTGATGGCATGGGAAGAATTCAGTTTGTGAGTGCAGAGCCTTCCTGGGAATTCCAGCTTTGCATCTAATTGCAGCTGATATTGTGAGCAAAGCTGGGTGAACAGTCTGCAGGGAAGAATTTACTGGCTGAGTTTATCCCCTTTGTCCTTTGGTGAATGCTCTAAGGGTAGATGTTGATTTTTATGAATGTGTTTGTTATTCAAAATTAGCCAAGGCATGATTTATGCAAATACATTTTAGCCTGTGGGTGGCACCTGACCCGCTGCACTCTGTGAATATTGCTATTCATAACATCCTATTTGCTCTGTGTTTGGTCATCTAAGTCACATGACGTTGTGCTTCCTCAGTGGCTGACTCCCAGTCCCGCAAGGAACTTTCAAGGTGCTAGTGAATGATGTGAATACTCATGCAAAGATCTAGTCATACAATTATTCATAAAACTTTCCCTTTCCCCATGCACAACTGTTCCTGGAAAGCCTCACAAGTATTAGCAAAGCAAAGGTGTGGATTTTATTTGAAAAATTGCTTGCAAATTTTTTTTTGCAGAATCTGCTTGTGAGATTTTTGCCATCTTGCATGATGGAAAGCTCATGAAATCATCTAGAGCACCTACATTTCAAGCCCTAGATGTACCCCTCTTGCAGTACAACATGGTGTTGTAGCCATCTTAAATTCAGGTGCTGCTTGACACAGCACAAGTCTGCACTCTGAATGCTGGTCATAAACAATTTACTTAAGGGGTCTCTCCTGCCAGGATTCTCAGATTCCTTGTCTGCCACTGGGCCACTTCTCTGTGCCTCAGTTGCTCCACCTAGTAAAGGGTTATTGCAAAACATTCCTATGACACTATTGCAGAGGCCGTTGTGAGGATTAACTGAAGTGTGAAATATGTTTTTGGATCACTTGGTGAAAGGTGCTAAAGAAGTGGAACATCTTTTAAGAGCTAAGTATCAATCCAGCCATCTGGGCAATATTTGGTGTACCACACATACACATGCTCCAATATGACACCAGGTGCAAAAGAAACAGCCAGAGACTATTAAAGAGAACCACCAGCCACTGCAAAGACTGGCTGCTTGAAGGCCACCAAAACTCCAGTTGTGACAATGTGTAGTTATCCAAAGCCCAGATGGGGTGATGTGACATTCTTTATTTGGGAGTCCTGTGGACTCAGATCTGATTTGGCCATTCAGCACTTCCCCATCACCCTGCCATCTACACTCAATCAATCCCATCACTGGGAGCTGCTTTTATGCCACTCTGCTCCATTTCATCTGCCATTCATTGCTCTTTTCTTGGTCGACATTGTCAATACTAGCAGAGGCCAGCTCCCAGAAGGCTGCCCATACCTGCTTTACTTGTGCAGCTGAGGCAGGATATTTGGGAAGAGGAGGAGTCGAGAAGGGAGGGGATCAGGGCTGCCTACACAATGTTAAGTGATGCAATTAACATGTGGGTGGACAGCATTCAATCTACAGTTTCCTTTGTGCCATGCAGAACATGTCTCCTCGTTGCATATGCATGAAATGGTAATTGAGCTCAGTAACCAATTTTATTTCAGGCTGCTAAGCTGCATTCGGAATTATTATCGTGTTATCTGAGAGCCATATGGTGTGGTCTGTATCCACTGCTCAAGCAAAACTATACACATTACCCAACACTACAGAGCGCTCTCTGAAACACATAACAAGCAGGAAATACGGAGGGGGAGAGAAAAGATTGTCCTCAAGCAGCCTTGGCATACATTAGAGACTCAGGCTGGCAGTGTTGTAGTTCTAGTGGAGGTGGCATATTCCTTCTAAAATGACTTCTTTTCTCCCAAATTACCCTGCCAGCCAAAATTTCATATGCACAGTCTCAGCCCAGAAGCAAATGTGTATATGTAGATACCTAATTCCAAAAGCAATTCATTCAGCTAGTTATCTGAAGGCAAAAATAATACATATTCCATTACTTTGCCTATTTCCTGTCCCTGTTTACAACTCTTCACCCCTGCTGTAGGAGAGAGAGTCTTCTCCTCTGCGGAAAACTCCCTCCATCTTTGCTCCTCACTGACTGCCAACCTCTTTTCCCTCTCATCCACCGTCATCCTCACTTTTCCCTCTGCTAATCTCTGCAGAGCATTAGGGAATGCATTTCTGAAGGGTACTATATGCAAGGCAGGCAGCAGGGGGTTGAGCCAGGAATTCTAATCCCAGCTGTGACAATGGGGGCCAAATTCAGAGGAGACTCATAGATTCTAAACTGGTATAATTTACACCTTCTCCTGGTTCTTTTGTAAATTACTTCTGCTAAGACTCACACCCTACAGTTTCTACCTTATATCTTTTCTTGCAGATCACTTTGGAATCTGACCCCGTGAATGCAGAGGAGTCTAAAATGTTGTAATTTACAGACTGAAGGCCAAGTTTAGACCACATCCACCCTCCTTCTACTATCTTAACTCACACTGTTAAGTGCCCTTATCTTAGACCTACTTATACCCACTGCCCAGGTGTATGAGGGACTCTGTTAAGGAGCTAGAAGAAGCTGTAAGTTAAAGTAGGGTGGAAGTTATCTTACTGTAATGTAATCTACTGACACCTTCTCTTAGGGTAGGTCTACACTGCTGCTTAAGTCGATGTAACTTACATCACTCAGGGGTTGGAAAAAGACACCCCCATGAGTGATGCAAGTTACAGTGACCTAAGCGCTGTCCACACCAGTGCTGTGTTGCTGGGAGATGCTCTCCTGCCAACGTAACTTCTGCCTCCCACGGAGGTAGAGTAATTATGCTGACCAGAGAGTGTGCTCTCCTGTCGGCATAGCGCGTCTTCACCAGACATGCTATAGCAGCACAGCAGCATCAGTGCAGCTATGCTGATGTAGCATTGTAGTGTCGACTTGTTCTTAGTTACTTTTCGTGCTATGCCTCTCTCTGCTGGCCCTGGATGTGTACATTACACAGGCTCAGACTGCATTAGACTCTGTGGGCTGGACTCAGGGCGATATATAGGTGGGGCATAAATTACATATCAGTTAGCAGGTATGAGCCTATAGGAGTCTCAGAGCAGCTGAATAGGTGTGATGAGCTGGCCAGAAGAAAGGATGGATTACAGCAGCTTTGACTCTCCCATATCGACAAGGCCTACATGAGTTGAGGAAAGTTGCACCATCTTAATTTTGGGCTTGTCTACATGGGGACACTCAAGAAAATTCATCCAAATTAACTATTGAAATTGAAAGTGGATTAGTTAAACTATATCAAACCATTGCATAGACACTCTCCTTCAGAATTAAAGTGATCTTAATTTGATTTAGCTTAATTCGCTTCCAAAGCAGAGACATTAAATCAGTGTTTAAACCCATTTAGTTAAACCAGTGAAAACCTGCGTAGACCTTCTTAATTTGATTTAAAATGGGTTATTTCAGATTATTTTAAATTGATTGGGAACATATTTAAGTCGAGTCAAAATAAACTGGAATAAGAGCATCCACACAGGGATTTACACTGGTTTAACTAAATGGGTTTAAAACCAATATAAATTAAACTGCTGCAACTTTCCCATGTAGACGGGGCCTTGGATGCCTCGCTGAATTCAGTCCTGCCTTATTGTATAATCCTAGGAAAGTCAGGAGTCCTCCCTTTGTGTCAAATTCTTTCAGCAGAAGTGCTTCCCCACTCCCCAGGGCTATGTTGAGGATTAGTTAGTTAATCTTCCAAGAGTGCTTTAAAGCACTATGTTGTTAAGTACTTTTATTGTAACAAAGTTGCATGGTACAATTCTCTAGACTGTAAGATATCCAGGGAAGGACGTTGTCTAGACCCAGCATGAGGGGGCCCTGATCCTGATAGGGGCGCACAGGACAATCATAACCTACTTATTAAGCAGCAATAAGCACTAACGATGCTTTTTGGACTCAAAATGTATGACCTTGTTTGAAATCTTCAAACCTGATGCATGCCATCCTCACCCCCCTCCAACCATTGGGCACTGGCATGACACTTCAGCAAACACTTTAAAATTAGCAGCACACTTGAGGCTTATTAAATGCATAAGCTGTTGCTCCACTTGTTTCTTCTTCACAACCACATTAGCCATACTAGGGTTTTCCTGTGCAGAGCTGGAATAAAAGGGGGAAGTAGCAGGCCAGGATGGAAGAGAACTGGCAGAGCTGCAAACAAAATCCCAGGACTGGAATAGCTAGATGTGCTGCCAGTCAGTTCAGAGCTACATTGGCACAGCTGTCTATGGGGGAAGTTTATGCAGCTTCAGTCTGCACTATGTCTGGGTCAAGTCAGTGTGATTCATTTCTGACTTCCAGCAGCCCATAAATTCACTCACCCATTAAAAAACAACACATATCCTTAGGGAGCATCTCAAACAACCTTTAGAAAAGGGATAGCTAGCTGGGCACACAGTCCAGTTAAACAAGGGCTAGCATTGCCCTTCTGGCACATGGGGCTCTCAGCTGGCATTGGGTCAGGGAACCAATTTAACTCTTATTCTCCTATTGTGATGACTCTTCAGCGATCATCCCTTTTCTGCTGCGGCTAGCTTTGAATTCAGTGGAGCTATGCTGATTTATATCAGCTGTGCATCTGACCCCCTTATGGTTTTTTTTTTCTCCAAAGCATGATGCATCTGATCCCTTTGAAGAAAAATTGGGTACGTCTACACAGGGAGTAAAAATGCGCACTGCTGGCCTGGGTCAGCAGACTTAGGCTCGCAGACTGAAAAATTGCTGTGGGGATGTCTGGGCTTAGGCAGGAGCCTGAGCTCTGGGACCCTGTAAGGATGGCTACACAGCAATTTTTAGTCCCTTCGCTTGAGCTCTAGGAACCCGGGCCAGCTGTGTCCATGTCGCAGGTCTTTTATCCCTGTGTAGACATATTCATTGAGATCAATGCTGGGAGTTGTGGAAAAATCCCACTCTGTGGGGCACATCCTCTACTGGTGTCAACTGTCACAGCTCTGTTGACTTCAGTGGGGCTATGACAATTTACAGCGCCTGAGGATGTGTTCCTATGTCTTCATGGGCCTCAGCCAAAATCCATGGACATCAAAGGGAATCTTTCCACTGACCTCAGGGGGCTTTGGAGCAGGTCCTACATGACTGGATTATTCTTTTTCTAATTTCTTCTTTACCAGTTAAATACTTATGATTGGCTCTTTCTTTTTCTTGCCCTCTTGCTTGCTTTTCTTGTTCTAGAAAGGTGGTAAGAATTAATTCAATCTATACATTGTATTGTTGGGGAAAAGTAAATAGTTTTAATAAAAGTACACCCTTAATGGGACTTGAGCTCAGAGTCAATATACAGCAGACCCTTGGTCTACTTTATTGAGTAGTCTTTGGTTAACGTCCTTGGAGATTTGGACTTATTATTGTGGCCATTGGAGAATGGCAGTATTTTCTGCAAATGAAACATACTGAAAATGTTAATGCTGCTACGAATAATCAGACCAAGTTGAATGGAAAGGCTATGAAGTCCAGAGAATACGCATTTCCCATATACTGCAGCAGTGGACTGGGAGCGAGGTGAGCTGGATTCTAGTCCTAGCTCAGTCACTGACCTACTCTGTGACCTTGAGCCAGCCACTTTACTGCTCTCTGCCACTGTTTCCCCTCCATTTCTCCGTCCGTTGTGTGTATTTAGACTATAAGCTCTCTGTGGCAGGGACAATCTAACCCTATGTATTTGTACAGCACCTGGCACAAGCAGGCCATATGATGAGGTGTCCACTCCCACTCAAGGGAGACCAGGTGAAGTGAGGTCCATTAACCTGATAGTCTGCCCCTGAGGGAGAGCCTGGGACTGAAAGGCTGATTGACGGTAGAGCCCAGCTATGAAGGAACACGTGGGGCTGGTATAAAGCCAAGAAATTGGCAGCAGAAAGGGGCTGCAGGGGAAGTAGTTTCCAGTCACTCCCTGGGAGAAGGGAGCAGTGTTAGGGGCTATGGAGTTCAGTAGTCTGCAGTTACTGCCTGGCAGGAAGGAGTTTGGGCTGGACTCCCAACACAAAGAAGTGTGTGTGTGTGTGTGTGTGTGTGGGGGGGGATGATGAAATAAGAACCACTGACCCAGAGCAAATCATTTAACCTCCCATTTCCCCAATCAGAGATGCAGTCTCACATGGATGTTTGAGGGGATTAACTGGCTAATGACTATGGTGCTTTGATGTCCTGCTGCCTTCTCACCCTTTCCCCTTGGCTTTGTGATGTTTCCCTTTTGGCAAACGCCAACATCTGCTCATTGCAGTCACTGTCCAGTCAGAGTAAAGAGACATTTCCACTGCTCTGAGGCTTCCCCATACATCTTTAACACGGAACCATTCCCTCATGATGCAATTTTCTGCCCTCTAGTGATGTCATTTCCTCTTGGAACCCTAAGGAACCTTGGTGGGTTGCTGTCTCTGCCTGGCAGTGAAGCATGGTATGCCAATTAATTCACCCTTGACTCCAGAGCACGTGACCCAGAAGTGCATATTTTAGCTTCCGATTAGCAGCCATCTCCCAAGGGGAAATCAGGAAAATTCTTGAGTTGAGACATGACATCAGCCAGACTCTGGCTAGTAAAAGCACAGTCTGTCTGCATGCTCACTGATGAGGTTATTATGAAAAAGGCACAGGCGTGGACACGGAATGTTAAAAGCAGATGAGATGGCATAATTAACATGGTGGAGTCAGACCATCTCAGTGAAATCTTGTGCAAGGCACTGCAGGAGAGAAACAGCCTCCTTTCAGTCTTGTTAGCTGTTTTCTTCCCCCAGTTCATGGTATAAAGTCATGTGCAAGCAAACAAGGATGCCCTCCAGTGAGGGTGACCTCCAGAAAGCACTCAAACTGTCAGCAAAGCCACGCCAGAGATACCAGAAATGTTTCATCGTGTGAGATCCTGGGTGGGCTACTTTTTAAATGCTGCTTTGGATGTCAGGGTTAGAGTGACAACTCACATGATCTGGGGAAAGGGGACTGGTGAGAGGGGAATATCAAAGAGACATGGACAATAATGAGGAGAGAATCACAAGTGGCATAGAGCAGGCCAGGCAGGTGCTTTTGTTTATTTGTCTTTAATACAAAAAGGGGGCACTCCATGAAATCAGAAGGGACGGAAGGAAATACCTTTTCGCACAGTGTGCAATTAACCTGTCAGAACTGCTGCTACAGGACAGCCCGAGGAAACTCAAACAAGAAGCTGCAATTTCTATAAATAAGACTAGCATCTGCAGTGACACTCACCAGGGTAAAAAAAAAATCAAGGGCTACCAGTTAGCAAGTTTTAGGGTATATACTGCTCAGCAGGTGAAGTCACTTACTATAACACTGGAGGTCTTAGGACTATTTCAGAAGCATCCAGCCCTAGGCACTGTTGGAAACAGGAGACTGGGTTAGACTTCCTGTCCGCTACAGCAGACATAAGGGCCCCTCAGTTTCCATGCACCTGGTCCGTTTATTGCCCTGCTTCTCTGAACCTATAATGCCTCCACCTCAGTTTCTCCATATCCTTCATTTCCCTTTGTCCATCTTATTTCTGAGCATCCATCTGGCTTCTTGTTCTGGTCTGAAAACCTCTTCGAGCATCCTGGTCCTATTATTAAAAGCAGCACATCTGAACACTCCAGCTCCTACTGCTCGTTCCCTCTCCGGTGCAGGGGCAGGAAGGTTAAGCATTCCCTATCATGATTACACTGAATTCACAGGGGAAGGGCTCTATGTCCAATCCCTCAGGCGGAGGAATAAGACTGTTGAGAAAAAACCTCAGCTCAAAATGACACTGAAATCAAAGGCCCTCACTATTCAGATGATGAAAAAAAATCCAGTGTTGTGACTTTGAGGGCAATTTGCCCACGTTTACCCATCAGGTTTCACACTACAACTTGTCCTTTTAAAAATTTTGGAGTTTGAGTCTGTGGGGAGCATCTCTGTGCTGTACTGAGGAGCCAACTGCAGAGATGATAGCTGCAGTACGAACCCTCCGGGTACCTTTCCTCCCCCAACAAACAACTCGGCTTTAGTGCTTCCCTTCCCTTTGATCAATAAATAATAACCAGGCGTGATGGGCCAGTGATGCAAAGTCCAGATCTGGAGCTGAACATCACCAAAGTTTTGGGGGTGCTGGAAGGAGAGGTTCCAGTTTGAACCATTGTACAAAGAGGAAACAGACCCAAGCTATGGGCGCTGAGCCCTCCTGAAAACTCCAGCCTGGCTCACAGAGGTTCTAATCAGATGCTGGAGTCACTGGGTCACAACATTACACTCTCAGTCCTGCTTGGCAGCAGCTTTGCCAGCTCTCACCTCAAGGTGGCGCTCAGATGTGACTGCTGCTGTAGCAGGCCCCTTGTTCTGAGGAGATGGGGAGGGGGATAGAGTGACTCCACCATGGTAGTAGCCACCGTAAAAGAGTGAATGGAAACAGAGGGACCCAAGGTATATCCAGCAGCATGTTCCCAGGCTAGGGAGGTGGCATGCTGAGCCCCCAGGAAAGAGAAGGGAGGGCAGTAACAATTCAACAGGAACAGCAGTCAAGCAAAGGGTGACTCTGATTGGTCACAAAGGGGGGCTATTGAAATATGATGTTTTCACAGCAGGGGGAAGACTGGAGGCATGAGACTCAAGCCAAACACAGAGGGACAGGGATGCTTGGCATCCCATTTGGAGTGGGGAGGACCCCACAGGTGAGGAGGGGCACGCAAAAGCAAAGATTGGCAGGAAACCAGGCCCTTGAGTTTTGGTTCAATCCAGGTCTAAAAAACCACACTAGAGACCGGAAGAAGAAGTTCAGACAGCACTGGGACCCATGCCCATATGAACATCCTTCCCCCGCCCAAAAGATTCAGGCCCATTGAGCTTCAGAGCCGCTCTGCTAATAATCATGTTTACAAGCTGCTGTCCATAGTGCTGAGATTCCCAGGCCTGGAGGAACTTCAGTGTCTGTGGTTTATCCCACCCCTTTCCAGCTCTTTGGGAAAAATCAATGCAGAGAAAGTTCAACTCACAAAAGGGAGCATGCTGCAGAAAAACACTCCTGACACAGCTATCTCCTGGCCCAGATAGGAGTGGGGAGCAATCCACTCCAGTGACTCTCCGCATGAAAGCGGTTTAATTCTCTCACTTCCTCCTCCACCAGCTCCTCTCGCTCATCTCCTGTTTTCTCCCTGTTTGTCCTTTCCTCTCTCTTCTCATCCCCAATCCCTAGTTTCCCCTCTTTTCCTGCCTCTGTTAATTTAGATCTGTCATCTTAAAGGAGCTTCAGGGAGCAGGATAAACCCAGAACAGGCAACTGGGAGAAAGAGTCAAGACTACAGAAAAGGAACTGTGGAGAACCCTACCATTTCACCACAGCCTCCCTCCAGGGACAGGCTCAGGCTTAGCCCTGACCAGCCAGTTTCTTTGCTGAGATCAAAGCAACCTGACATGTGGCGACAAAATGGAAGCAGAAGTCACATTTATGCTTCTTTCATAGACAAAAGCACTGGAACAGATCTACCTAGGAAGTTACATCCCTATCTCTCTGGACCATTTAGTCCCCAGAATCTCAGCTGTTTGCCCAAGTCTTCCTTTCCTAACTGCTTTGTTGTAAGCACTGCATAGCATACGTGGAGTCGCGCCAAGAGTGGAGGCTGCGAGTTTCAAAGGACCCTCATTGATTTAGGGGCCAAAATTCCACTGAAATTCAGTGGTAGTCAGGTACCCACTCCCTTAGGCCCCTGGGAAAGCCCCAGCAATAATGTATGCCTTTTGTGAAGCCAGCCATTTAATAGTATTTTAAATTCCGTGGTTTGCCCACGCTGTAAGAAATGAGCCTGAGCCCACAGCCAGAATCCAAACAGAGTCAAGTTCCAAAGAGGAAGAGGAGGCTTCCCCAGTTCTCCTCTTGGCTCTAGGCCTCTACATCGAGCTCCTTCCTCTCCAAGACTGTCCCTGCCAGACTCAGGACCCCTGCTCCCCACAGACCATCTCCATGGCAGTCCGGAGCTGAGACATATGCCACAGTGGGTCAAGCGCTGCCGTGCTGTAAATCAGTGCACTCAGGTCAGTTAACTATGTTGTCCTACCTCTAGCTCTTTCCCTGGACAATCTCTGGGCAGAGTCTCTACTTGCCCCATCACACAGAGCAATGGTGCTAGAACTCTGGACTGTGAGAAATAAGCCCCAGTAGCAGCTGCAGGGCTGTCAGCTGATTACTACTGTCATAAGCAGATAAGTAAGAGTTAATAGAACAGAAGTACTTCATGTCTCTTTTGCCTGTAAAGGGTTAACAAGATCAGTAAGCCTGGCTGACTCCTGACCAGAGGACCAATCAGGGGACAGGATACTTTCAAATCTTGAGGGAGGGAAGTTTTTGTGTATGCTGTTAGTGTTTAGTTGTTGTTCACTCTGGGGGCTCAGAGGGACCAGACGTGCAACCAGGTTTCTCTCCAGTCTCTCCAATAAAGGCTCTTATAAGTTCAGAATAGTGAGTACTAGGTAAATAAGGCGAGTTAGGTTATGTTTGTTTTCTTTATTTGCAAATGTATATTTGGCTGGGAGGAGTTTGAATGTGTATTTGGCTGGAAAGAGTTCAAATTTGTATTTTGCTGAAAGGATTTTAATTTGTACTTGTATACTTAGGCTGCGAAGGTATTCCCAGTGTCTATAGTTGAAAGACCCTGTAACATATTCCATCTTAAATTTACAAAGATAATTTTTACTGTTTTTTCTTTCTTTAATTAAAAGCTTTTCTTGTTTAAGAACCTGATTGTTTTTTTTTTTCTGGTGTGAGACCCCAGGGGATGGGGTCTGGATTCACCAGGGAATTGGTGGGGAGAAAGGAGGGAAGGGGGAGAGAAAGGTTAATTTTTCTCTGTGTTAGGATTACTTTCTCTCTCAGGGAGAGTCTGGGAGGGGGAGAGAGAAGGAGGGGGAAGGTGAATTTTCCTCTCTGTTTAAGATTCAAGGAGTTTGAATCACAGTGATCTTCCAGGGTAACCCAGGGAGGGGAAATCTGGGAGAGGCAACGGTGAGGGAAAGGGTTTACTTTTCTTTGTTAAGATCCAGAGGGTCTGGGTCTTGGGGGTCCCCAGGCAAGGTTTTGAGGGGACCAGAGTGTATCAGGCACTGGAATTCCTGGTTGGTGGCAGCGCTACAAGTACTAAGCTGGTAATTGAGCTTAGAGGAATTCATGCTGGTACCCCATCTTTTGGAGGCTAAGGTTCAGAGTGGGGAATTATACCATGACATGGTGGCAGAGGTGGGATAAGATAGAATCCAAAAGCCAGTGAGGTTTTTATTTCTCTCCCTGTCAGCTATCTGCAGGTAGACTGAGAGGTTTGGCTTTAGGAGCAAAAGCCAGTAGGATTTTTAATTTCTCTTTCCCTGCTAGCTGTGTGTAAAGCAGGCTAGAGGAGATTGTTTTAAAAGCAAAGGTCTGCAAGTTTTTTGGTCTTTCCCTTCTGAGTATTCTGAAGGCAAAGGCATTAGGGTTTAACAAGGATCTTTGTTAAACAAAGGGACTCCAGTTGTGAGTCACCATACACCAGCAAAACATATTTGCAAATGAATGGGTTTCTTTTCTTTCTAACTCTGTCGGGAATAGCTAGGTAGAAGAAGTTAAAAAAAGACTCTGTTGCTAAGCAACCCTAAGGAGGCAACAGAGAAGCAGCATTTCAGGCAGTAAACAGCAGAGGGCGCCCCAACACAAGAAAGCAGAAACCATGACTACCAAGGACACTCTGAAACAGGAACGGGCAAAACTGGAGGCGGAGGCACAAATCAAAGACGCAGACCACAAGCGAGACATGGAAAAGAAACTACAAGAATTAGAAATAAAACAAAAAGAGATGAAGCTGAGAGAAAGAGAAAGAGAGGCTGCCCACAGGGGAGAGCTGGAGATAAAAAAGAGTTGGAACTCCAGAGGGAGGCCCATCGGCAGGCCCTGGAATTAGAACAGGCTAAGCTGAAGGACATAGCCAATCCTATCAACCCTTCGCCAGTTATTGTTCCACATCCCAAGAAATTTCCCACCTACAAGGCAGGTGATGACACTGAGGCCTTCCTAGAAAATTTTGAAAAGACCTGCCCTGGGTACAGCATCTCTGAAGACCAGTACATGATAGAGCTGAGGCCACTGCTCAGACCCCTAGCAGAAGTGGCGGCTGAAATGTCTAAGGAGAACATGAACGATTATAAACTTTTTCAAACCAAGGCCAGAATCAGAATGGGGCTAACACCTGAGCATGCCTGTCAGAGGTTCAGAACCCTAAGGTGGAAACCAGATGCGTCATTCACCCGACACGCCTACCACATTGGAAAGAATTATAATGCCTGGATATCAGGAGCCAATGTTAAATCTCTGGACGACATGCACCTCCTAATACAATTGGAGCAGTTCTTAGAGGGTGTTTCGGAGGAAATAGAAAGGTACATCCTAGATGGGAAGCCCAAAACTGTAACTGAGGCGGGGGAGATTGGAGCCAGATGGGTGGAAGTGGCAGAAAAAAAAAGGCTACTATCAAGGGGAGTGAATATCACTGGGGTCACACCGACAATAAATCCTATACCCAAGGACAACCCAAGACCCCACCTACAACCCCAGGAAAGCCGCCGACTCCCTATTCTCTCACCCTACCAATCTCCAGTAACCCACCTTGGCCCAGTGACCAGTCAGCTGGGCGATGCTTCAAGTGTAATGAACTGGGACATATAAAGGCCAACTGCCCCAAGAACCCCAACTGAGCGCAGTTCATTATATCTCCATCACTCCAAAGATCCCCAGACCCAGATGTCTCTCAAATATCCTCGGAGTGAAGGGAAATTTTGAGAATGGGCGGAAAGAAGGTTATTGTGTGGAGAGACACGGGGGCACAAGTGTCAGCTATCCACCAATCCTTAGTGGACCCCAAATTCATCAACCCAAAGGCCAGTGACAATTTACCTCTTCATGTCACAAGCTGTAGACTTGCCTACAGCTAAACTGCCTGTCCAATACAAAGGCTGGTCAGGAATGTGGACTTTTGCAGTCTACGACAATTATCACATCCCCATGCTACTGGGGGAAGACTTGGCCAACCAGGTAAAGTGGGCCAAGAGGGTGGGAATGGTTACATGCAGCGAAGCCAGGCAAGCTTTCAGACCCATCCCTGTTCCTGAGCCATCCACAGGGGCCCCGTCTGTGTTACCAGAGACCCAGACAGAGGTAGTGGACCCGGATTCTCTTCCAATGACTGTAACAGCCACAGTACTTCCAGTCCCAGACCTGGACCTGGAAACACAACCAACACCAGAACCATTGCCAGCACTAATGCCAGCGCTTGCAAACACATCTTCAACCCCAATGCCAGAGGGCGCCAGCGAGCCTGAACTGGCAGAAGCAGCAGACAACCATACTCAAAAGGCTTAACCGGAGCCTGAAATACCACCTGGTGCACCAGCGGAGAGCGGTTCACCAGCCACAAAAACAACCCCATCACCTACATCGCTTCCCGAAGGACCAAGCCCAAGTCCACAGTCTAAGGAGGAACTGGTGTCTCCAGCCTCCAGGAAACAGTTCCAGACCTAGCAGGAAGCAGATGATAACCTTCAGAAAGCTTGGGCGGCGGCACGGAGCACCCCACCCCCTCTCAGCTCTTCTAACCGATCTCAGTTTGTTATAGAACAAGGGCTTTTATATAAGGAGACTCTTTCTGGTGGACACCAGGAAGACTGGCATCCACAAAAACAGTTGGTGGTTCCAACTAAGTACCGGGGGAAGCTCTTAAGCTTAGCCCATGATCATCCCAGTGGCCATGCTGGGGTGAACAGAACCAAAGACCAGTTGGGGAAGTCCTTCCACTGGGAGTGGATGGGCAAGGATGTTGCCAAGTATGTCTGGTTTTGTGAGGTGTGCCAAAAAGTGGGAAAGCCCCAAGACCAGGTCAAGGCCCCTCTCCAGCCACTCCCCATAATTGAGGTCCCATTTCAGCGAGTAGCTGTGGATATTCTGGGTCCTTTCCCAAAAAAGATCCCCAGAGGAAAGCAGTACATACTGACTTTCGTGGACTTTGCTACCCGATGGCCGGAAGCAGTAGCTCTAGGCAACACTAGGGCTAAAACTGTGTGCCAGGCCCTAACAGACATTTTTGCCAGGGTAGGTTGGCCCTCTGACATCCTTATGGATTCAGGGACTAATTTCCTGGCTGGGACCATAAAAGAACTGTGGGAAACTCATGGGGTGAATCACTTGGTTGCCACCTCGTACCACCATCAAATCAATGGCCTGGTGGAAAGGTTTAATGGAACTTTGGGGGCCATGATACGTAAATTTGTGAATGAACACTCCAATGATTGGGACCTAGTGTTGCAGCACTTGCTATTTGCCTACAGTGCTGTACCACATCCCAGTTTAGGGTTTTCACCATTTGAGCTTGTGTATGGCCACGAAGTTAAAGGGCCATTACAGTTGGTGAAGCAGCAATGAGAGGGGTTTACACCCTCTCCAGGAACTAACATTTTGGACTTTGTAAGCAACCTACAAAACACCCTCCGACACTCTTTAGCCCTCGCTAAAGAAAACCTAAAGGATGCTCAAAATGAGCAAATGGCCTGGTATGATAGACATACCAGAGAGCGTTCCTTCAAGGTAAGAGATCAGGTTATGGTCTTGAAGGCGCAACAGGCCTATAAAATGGAAGCATCATGGGAAGGGCCATTCTGGTCCAAGAGCGCCTGGGAGCTGTTAACTACCTCATAGCATTTCCCAATTCCTCCCTAAAGCCCAGAGTGTACCACGTTAATTCTCTCAAGCCCTTTTATTCCAGAGACTTACAGGTTTGTCAGTTTACAGCCCAGGGAGGAGATGACACTGAGTGGCCTGACGGTGTCTACGATAAAGGAACAAGTGACGGTGGCATGGAAGAGGTGAACCTCTCCACAACCCGGAAACGTCTGCAGTGGCAACAAATCAAGGAGTTGATGCACTCTCCCGTGAAAGTTTCCCAGAATCAACTGGTTAAAAATTGTACTTACAATGTGAAAAATCTTGTAGTTTTACATAATTAGTGGCATATGTAAGGGTGCATGTGGTTATTAATCTGTTTATTCTAAAGTTCTAGGGAAAAATCACTGCCAGCGTGGTCCCACACTGTCAGCGATTTGGGGGGCGTGTCATAAACAGATAAGTAAGAGTTCTTCTTCGAGTGATTGCTCATATCCATTCCAGTTAGGTGTGCGTGCCGCACGTGCAGGTTCGTTGGAAACTTTTTACCCTAGCAACTCCAGTGGGCCAGCAGGTCGCCCCCTAGAGTGGCGCCGCCATGGCACCTGATATATACCCCTGACGGCCCACCCGCTTCTCAGTTCCTTCTTACCGCCGTGTCGGTCGTTGGAACTGTGGAGTGTGGCATTGCTGTCCTCCAAGTCCCTAGCTCTCCTTCGTTTTACGGTTCATAGTTGTAGTTAGTAGTAAATAGTTATAAAAGTATAGTTAGTTAATTGTTGTTTGTAAATAGTTGTAAATACTTATTAGCGGGTTTGGGCCATAGCCCTTCCTGGCACCCGGCACCGGGCCCATGCCTGGTTCGCCGGGCTTCAAACAATGCTCGGCCTGTAAGAAGCCGATGCCGACCAGCGTGCCCCACGACGCTTGCCTAAAGTGCCTGGCGGAATCGCACATTTTGGATAAGTGCCTCATTTGCAAGGCTTTTAAGCCTAGGACAAAAAAGGAGAGGGACCAGAGATTAAGGACTCTCCTTATGGAAGCGGCACTGAAGCCGGTAACTTTGACGCAGACCATCGCCTCTACACCGGCACTGGACCGCGTTGGCACCGGAAAGACACCCTGGCACTGTCCTTCGCCGGCACCGGGACCCGAAGCAAGGCCTCGAAGTCTGCAACTC
This sequence comes from Gopherus evgoodei, assembly GCF_007399415.2. NCBI lineage: Eukaryota > Metazoa > Chordata > Testudines > Testudinidae > Gopherus > Gopherus evgoodei. Next base: position 68,518,799 of record NC_044330.1, on the reverse strand, counting down.
CATCCAGGCAGACTAGAGTGGAGCGCCTGGCACCTACCTCGGCCGCGGCACCACCAGCAGGGATCCCGTTGACTCCGGGCCCTGAGGGTCCGTCGAGTCCGATCCCTCCTAGCTCCCCCATAAGATGTGGGGTTGAGCTATTGGTCCCATTGACGCCGGAGACTTTCGCTTCGGCACGGGACCTGATCGCTCTTACAGAGCCAACCCAGCCTCAACCCTCGGAACCCCCCGGTGCGGGTTGTATCCAGAGGCAAGCCGACAACGATGAGAGCGCCATCTCAGGACTCACCCAGTCCGCGCCAATCGCTGTTGAGGTCCCGATGCCGTGGACACTCTCGCTCCCGGCGCTGCTCACAGTCCCGGCACCGCTCCCCTCGGCGATACCGGTCGCACTCGCGGCGCCGGTCATCCTCCAAACAGTCCCGGTCTGGATCAAGTCACCACTACCGGCACTGGGACTCTAGGAGCCGTTCCCGTTGGCGATCAGCTCCCCGGTCGACCTCCCGGCACCACGTCGGTGGCAGGTCCCAGTCCCAATCGGCCTCCCGGCGCTGCGTTGGAGGCAGGTCCTGGTCCCGATCCCGGCTCCGAGTTGGAGGCAGGCCCCCGTCCCAATCCCGGCACCGGTATGATTCCCGGTACCGGTCCCTGGCACCGAGAACATCTTTGGCGTCAGGACTAAGGGATCCCTACCAGCCGCGTTCGGCCCCTCCATGGCCTTCCAGACAGCCGTCTGTCTCATCACAGACAGACAGTGTATATGCGCGGGACACAGACAGACACGCGGCCCTCTTTCAGGACCCTCCTCCGCAGGACCAGGGACCGCAGCAGTGGGGTTCTGGACACCCTGGGCGTACCACCAAGCCCAGGGCCCTCAACAACTTCCTCCTCAGCCTGCGATGGCTGAGCGCAGGGTGCCGGAGGCATCGCTGTCTCGCCCCCCTCCCTCTCCGGAAGGGGAGGACAGGTCCAACCAGCAGGACCCTGAGCTCCCTCCGGAGTCAGAGGCGCAGTTTCAGACAAAGCCCCCCGTGGACGCTCTTTTGCCAGGGGTCTCCTCATCGTCCTCTCCCAATGAGGCAATAGCAGGCACATCTTCCACCAGACCTCCCCCACTCGACCTCAGGGCGCACCAGGACCTCCTCAGGCGCGTAGCGCAGAACTTAAACCTGCAAGCTGAGGAGGTTTCCGAGATCGAAGATCCCGTGGTGAGCATCCTCTCAGCAGATGCTCCCACCAGGGTTGCCCTCCCCTTTATTAGGACTATCCAGGCCAACGCCAATACCATCTGGCAGTCGCCGGCCTCTATCCCTCCTGCTGCATGAGGCGTGGAGCGTAAATACATGGCTCCCTCCAGGGGTTATGAGTGCCTCCATGTTCACCCAACACCGTGCTCTCTCGTAGTGCAGTCAGTGAACGAGAGGGAGCGTCACGGACAAGAGGCCCCAGCACCCAAGTCCAAGGAGGCAGGGCGTATGGACCTCCTAGGCCACAAGGTCTATTCGGCAGGTGCCCTCCAGCTCAGGGTCTCCAACCGTCAAGCCCTCCTTAGCCGCTACGCCTATAACTCCTGAGTGGTAGCGGATATGTTTAAGGAGCTGTTGCCACAGGATGCGCGTCAAGAATTTGCGGCAATTCTTGACGAGGGCAAGAAGGTCGCAAGGACCTCGTTGCAGGCCTCCTTGGACGCAGCAGACTCGACCGCTCAAACCCTCGCCTCAGGGGTTACAATGCGCCGCATCTCCTGGCTTCAGGTTTCTGGCCTTCCACCGGAGCTCCAATATACCATCCAGGACCTCCCGTTTGAAGGTCAGGGCCTGTTCTCGGAGAAGACAGACCCCAGGCTAAAAAGCCTGAAGGACAATCAGGTCATCATGCGCTCCCTAGGGATGCACACACCCAGGACACAGCGCAGACCCTTCTGGCCACAACACCACCAGCAGCACCCGCCGTATCCCCAGTTCCGCCAGCGGCAGGACCTCAATAGGCGCCGTGGCAGAAATGGCAGGCGCAGACAGTCGGGCAACCAAGGGGGGCAGAACCAGGGCTCCTCCAAAGCCCCACCTGGGCCCAAACCTTTGTTTTGAAGGTGCGCCTGAGGGCACGGTACCAGTTTCCCCCACGGATCCTTCCCCCCCATTTTCCAACTGCCTTTCGTTTTTCCTCCAGGCGTGGACCCAAATAACATCCGACCGCTGGGTCTTACACACTGTGCAGACGGGATACCATCTGCAGTTTACGTCTTACCCTCCCTCCCGCCCCCCACCCTCGTCCCTCTTCAGGGACCCCCTCACGAGCAATTCCTCCGCCAGGAGGTGCAGACGCTCCTCGACAAAGGAGCCATAGAGGCGATTCCGGAGAATGAGAAGGGCAAGGGGTTTTATTCCCGCTACTTTCTGATCCCCAAGGCCAAGGGAGGCCTCAGACCTATCCTCGACCTGCGGGAACTCAACAAACTTATGGTGAAGTTGAAGTTCCGCATGGTATCCCTGGGGACCATTATCCCATCTCTGGATCCTGGAGACTGGTACGCCGCCCTTGACATGCAGGACGCTTACTTTCATATCGCCATATTGCTGCAACACAGACGTTTCCTTCGGTTCGTGGTCGACCGCCATCATTACCAATTTGCGGTCCTCCCATTTGGCCTCTCCACGGCCCCGAGGGTATTCACGAAATGCATAGCAGTCGTCGTCGCATATCTTCAGCACAGTCGCATTCATGTGTTCCCTTACCTCGACGACTGGCTGATTCGAGGCACATCAGAGCTGCAGGTCCGCAACCACGTCCGCAGCATCAGCGGACTCTTTGCTACCTTGGGCCTCATTATCAACGTGGACAAGTCCACTCTGCTCCCCACGCAGAGGATAGAGTTCATCAGGGCCGTTCTGGACTCCACCTTGGCCAGGGCCCTTCTGCCATTGCCCAGGTTCCAGTCACTGTCGGCCATCATTCAACGCTTGCAGGCGGCCCCCCTGACCTCTATAAGGACATGCCTAACCCTCTTAGGCCACATGGCGGCCTGCACATTTGTGACAGGTTATGTGCGGCTCCGCATGAGGCCCCCTCCAATCTTGGCTCATTGCGCAGTACCAGCCGACCAGGCATTCGCTGGACACAGTTATCACCATCCCCCAGGGAGTACTGGACTCCCTCCGGTGGTGGCTAGACCAGTCCGTTGTGTGTGCGGGGCTCCCGTTTCATCCGCCCCAACCCTCGGTATCCCTAACAACGGATGCCTCAGACCTGGGCTGGGGGGCCCACCTCAGAACTCTGAGGACACAGGGCCTGTGGTCCCCTCAGGAAGTGGACCTCCACATCAACATACGGGAGTTGAGAGCGGTCCGTCTTGCTTGTCAAGCGTTCTCCCATCAGCTTCGAGGTCGCTGTGTCGCGGTATTCACCGACAACACGACGACAATGTACTATGTCAACAAGCAGGGCGGCACGAGATCCTCTCCCCTATGTCAGGAGGCGATGCGGCTCTGGGACTTTTGTTTGGCTCACTCCATTCACCTCATGCCTTCCTTCCTCCCCGGAGTACGGAACGTGCTGGCAGACCGCCTGAACAGATCCTTCCTCTCACACGAGTGGTCCCTTTGCCCGGACGTCGCCCTCTCACTCTTCCAGATGTGGGGTTGTCCCCGGGTGGACCTCTTCACGTCCAGGGGGAACAGGAAATGCCAAGTGTTCTGCTCCTTTCAGGGCCAGGAGCCAGGGTCGGTATCGGACACCTTCCTTATCCCGTGGACGGCCCACCTGTTCTACACGTTCCCTCCGTTCCTGCTGGTCCACAAGGTCCTTCTGAAGGTACGCAGGGACAGGTCCCACGTGATTATGATAGCTCCAGCATGGCCCAGGCAACATTGGTACCCCATGTTGCTGGACCTAGCCATAGCCGACCCAGTCCCCCTGCCCCTTCACCTGGACCTGATCACCCAGGACCACGGCAGGCTCTGTCACCCGGACCTCCAGTCACTGCACCTCACGGCGTGGCTCCTGCATGGCTGACCAGGTCCGAATTACGCTGCTCTACCCCGGTACGTGAAGTGCTCCTGGGCAGCAGGAAGCCTTCCACCAGAGCGACGTACTCGGCCAAGTGGAAGCATTTCTCCTGTTGGTGCACGGAGAGGGGCTTCATCCCTATGGAGGTTTCTGTTGCCAATATTTTAGACTACATCTGGTCCCTCAAGCAGCAGGGCCTGGCGATATCGTCCCTTCGGGTTCACCAAGGCGGCTATCTCCACCTTTCATCCGGGTGGGGATGGCCGCTCGGTTTTCTCTCACCCGACGGTGACTAGATTCCTGAAGGGACTAGAATGTCTCTACCCCCAGGTCCGACCCCCTGCCCCTACCTGGGATCTCAACCTGGTTCTCATGGGCCCTCCTTTTGAGCTGTTAGCGACTTGCTCCCTGCTCTATCTCTCCTGGAAGACTGCCTGTCTAGTGGCCATCACCTCAGCTAGACAGGTGTCGGAACTCCGGGCCCTCACGGTAAATCCCCCATATATGGTCTTCCATAAAGACAAGGTGCAGCTGAGACCGCACCCTGCCTTTCTCCCCAAGGTGATCTCAGCCTTTCATGTCAACCAGGAGATCTTCCTCCCCGTCTTTTTCCCGAAGCCTCATTCGTCACGCAGGGCACGTCACTCCACTCGCTTGATGTCCGTCGGGCTCTCGCGTTTTACGTGGAGAGGACCAAACCGTTCCGCAAATCCCCCCAGCTTTTCGTGGCAGTAGCGGACCGAATCAAGGGGCTTCCCATTTCCTCACAGAGGTTATCCTCATGGGTAACGTCCTGTATCAGGACCTGCTATGACTTGGTTCACGTCCCTACGGGCCATGTGACTGTGCACTCTACCAGGGCGCAGGCGTCATCGCTGGCTTTCCTCGCCTGCGTGCCCATCCAAGAGATCTGTCGGGCAGCGACCTGGTCATTGGTCCACACCTTCGCTTCCCACTACGCCCTGGTCCAGCAGTCCAGAGATGACGCGGCCTTCGGCTCTGCAGTGCTCCATGCCGCTACTTCTCACTCCGACCCCACCGCCTAGGTAAGGCTTGGGATTCACCTAACTGGAATGGATATGAGCAGTCACTCAAAGAAGAAAAGACTGTTACTCACCTTTATAACTGTTGTTCTTCGAGATGTGTTGCTCACATCCATTCCAGACCCGCCCTCCTTCCCCACTGTCGGAGTAGCCGGCAAGAAGGAACTGAGAAGCTGGTGGGCCGGCAGGGGTATATATCGAGCGCCATGGCGGCGCCACTCTAGGGGGCGACCTGCTGGCCCACTGGAGTTGCTAGGGTAAAAAGTTTCTGACGAACGTGCACGTGCGGCGCACACACCTAACTGGAACTGATATGAGCAACACATCTCGAAGAACAACAGTTACAAAGGTGAGTAACCGTCTTTTAATAGAACAGAAGTACTTCATGTCTCTTTTGCTTGTAAAGGGTTAACAAGATCAGTAAGTCTGGCTGTCACCTGACCAGAGGACAGGATACTTTCAAATCTTGAGGGAGGGAAGTTTTTGTGTGTGCTGTTAGTGTTTGGTTGTTGTTCACTCTGGAGGCTCAGAGGGACCAGACGTGCAACCAGGTTTCTCTCCAATCTCTCCAATACAAGCTCTTATAAGTTCAGAATAGTGAGTACTAGGTAAATAAGGCGAGTTAGGTTATGTTTGTTTTCTTTATTTGCAAATGTATATTTGGCTGGGAGGAGTTCAAATGTGTATTTGGCTGGAAGGAGTTCAAATGTGTATTTTGCTGAAAGGATTTTAATTTGTACTTGTATACTTAGGCTGCGAAGGTATTCCCAGTGTCTATGGTTGAAAGACCCTGTAACATATTCCATCTTAAATTTACAAAGATAATTTTTACTGTTTTTTCTTTCTTTAATTAAAAGCTTTTCTTGTTTAAGAACCTGATTTTTTTTTTCTGGTGTGAGACCCCAGGGGATGGGGTCTGGATTCACCAGGGAATTGGTGGGGAGAAAGGAGGGAAGGGGAAGAGAAAGGTTAATTTTTCTCTGTGTTAGGATTACTTTCTCTCTCAGGGAGAGTCTGGGAGGGGGAGAGAGAAGGAGAGGGGAAGGTGAATTTTCCTCTCTGTTTAAGATTCAAGGAGTTTGAATCACAGTGATCTTCCAGGGTAACCCAGGGGGGGAAATCTGGGAGAGGCAACGGTGAGGGAAAGGGTTTACTTTCCTTGTGTTAAGATCCAGAGGGTCTGGCTCTTGGGGGTCCCCGGGCAAGGTTTTGGGGGGACCAGAGTGTACCAGGCACTGGAATTCCTGGTTGGTGGCAGCGCTACAAGTACTAAGCTGGTAATTGAGCTTAGAGGAATTCATGCTGGTACCCCATCTTTTGGACGCTAAGGTTCAGAGTGGGGAATTATACCATGACAACTACCAATAAAGTTCCTGTATTATCATGGGGCTGCTCAGATTGGCTGCTGGTGGTGCATTAATAGGCATAGGCTGCTTGTAGCCCTGCCAACAGTTTGAGTCTTTACTTTATGTGAAGGATCTGCAGCTTTGCACAAGCTGCACTGAGTGCAAAACCACAGATCCACCACACGGTGCAGGGCTGGAGGCCCTTGGCAGGCTCACCAATCCGCTCCTGGCTGCCAATTCAAGGAAACCAGTGATAACATTCCTCCAAATCCTCTCCTCTCTCCAGGGAGCCAATGGTGATAAGCCCAGGAACCTCTAGGCAGAGGACAAGGTGAAGAACTTTCAGCACAGAGGTGGTGCTGTGTGAATCTCATTCTAGTCATGGCTCTCTCTAGCAGAGAAGAACAGAGAAGCCTGTCTATTCCTGACTGTTCTTGCAGGTCCTCCCCTGTGTTTGGCAGCTGGGATGGCTACCAACACCACAACAATAGGTGCAAGCCCAGACAATCACTGCCAGGGAATTACTTTGGGTGTGTAATACCTGACCTGCTAGTTTCCCAATGTACTTAGTGGATCAGGTTTCTGGATTTTCTGATTTCATATTGGTATTTGGTGCTACCTGGGCCACTTAATGCATCTCTACAGTTAAATCCCTCAGGTTTATGCTCCTAGTTCTTGTTCCCTCCTCCAACACACACATTTTTGTCTCTATACCCCCTTGAAAGCAGGTGGAAGGGATTCAGACTGCAGTGACAGGTAGGCACGCACCTTGCAGGACTGGATTGTGAAATAGCTGAGGTTGTTTCAGGTCAGGATGGAGGAGCACTGGGAGATCTGAGGGGGGCCCAGATCTGGAATAGCAGGGGGAGCAGAGATGTATTGCCAGAGCTGGTGGAGGGTGGCAGTGCAAGAGCATGGGAGTGTTGGACTGAAGCGCACAACCCTGGCCCATTCTCTGCTGTTAACAAGCAGCACGATCACAGCCACACATTCACAAGCATCAAATTCATTCACAAATCTAGCAGGTGTCTTTGCAGGTAAATCTTCATCCTTGCTCTGGCAGCAATTCCTTTATTCGGTGGAACTGGTCAGGCAAACAATTAAAGCACATCCAGCCAATTGCAGATTGTGATAAATGAGAGGGGATGATAGTTCCCTTTTGTGGACAGCCAGCCAGCTACAAAATCCCCCTTGGTGCTGTTCTCTACTTGCTTTACCTGTAAAGGGTTAACAAGTCCCTAGGTAAAAGGAAGGGAGTGGGCACCTGACCAAAAGAGCCAATGGGAGGGCTAGAACTTTTTAAAATGGGAAGAAAAAAAAAGAACTTTCCCTTTGTCTGTTGTTGTTCTCCAGAGAGCGGAGACATAGAGCAGCAATGCTGTAAGCAGCTTTAAACCAGGTATGAAAAAGCATCAATTCATACCTCAAACCTACTGATCTGAAACCCAGATATGTAAGTAGATCAGGAATTTCTAGAAAGATGTGGGCAGGTTTATTTCTTTTATTTTGTAAGGCTTGTGGACTCCTCTGTGCTAACCCCAGATGTTTTTTTTTTCTTGTAACCTTTAAGCTGAATCTCAAGAGAGTTATCTTGATGTTTAATTTTCGTAATTGTTTCTTTTAAGATCTAGCAAAAAGCTTAAGCTCCAAATGTATTCCCTTTCTTTTTGGGTTTAATACAATTTACCATTTTAAAGAACAAAACTGGATTTGTGTGTCCTTAAGAAGTTTGTGCATATGCTGTTTAATTAGCTGGGGGCAACAACTAATTTCCTTTGTTTTCTTTCTCAGCAATTCCCCGGAGGGGGAGGGGGGGTGAAAGGGCTTGAGGGCACCCCACAGGAAGGAATTCCCAAGTGCGTCTTCCGAGGTCAGAGAGAAGCTGTGACTTTGGGAGTTTTATACAAGCCTGGAGTGGCCAGTATTAATTTTTAGAATCCTTGTGGGCCCCCACGTTCTGCACTCGAAGTGCCAGAGTGGGGAATCGGCCTTGACACAGATCAAACAACAATCAAGGAGACATTCACTCACTGCAAAGCCCCCTACTTACTAAGCAAAGCCTTTCTTATAACATAGAATTTCTGTGGCACGTAGGAGCAATGCTTACTTGAGAGAAGCCACCTGCTGCCTTGATGCCAGCAATCTCCAGATTCATGAACAAAACTCAGTCTGGACACATTGTGGTGTATGTTGAACATACCAGCCTCCCATCGGTGCCATCTCTCTGCCCACATCGCAGCACCAATGGGGCATCTGCCAGCAGAAATCTCCTGTACAAATTCATTTTCCTTCAGGTAGTCTGTATTGAGGACACAGGGCCCAACCAACTATGAAATGTCTGCAAGCCCCATGGCACACGTCTTCACTTCATATTAAATGCACCAGCAGTTTGTTTCACTCTGTAGCTTCTGCACCCAGCATGGTGCCAGGCAAGGGAGAGCATAGACAATATTTATCTGGAAGGTAGAGTGGCCGACCATCTATAGCACGTTTGAGCATTGGCCTGCTAAACTCAGGGTTGTGAGGTCAATCCTTGAGGGGGCCATAGAGGGGTCTGGGGCAAAAATCTGTCTGGGGATTGGTCCTGCTTTGAGCAGGGGGTTGGACTAGATGACCTCCTGATATTCTATGATTCTATCTACAGAGCTGGGTTCAGATTGCTTTGGTCAGGCCTGGCTGGGATTTGGATGACACTTGTGCAGAGATTGCAAAGGGTTTTGCAGGGGTGGTGTGAGAGCATTGCAGAGCTGCTGTGAGGCAGTCGCAGGATGTTCTGCAGACCGAACATGGGTTTAATTGTCTGTGTGGTGGTCCAAATAGCTGGGCCTGCTGCAGATCAGAACGGAGGTGCTTTGGCAGAAAGTGCAAGGGAAGTTTGCACAGCCCCTGCTGTAGCCAGGTCGGGAACTAGCAAATGCAATAAATCTCTCCTGTGAGCACTAATCCAAATGTGTACAAATCAGGAGGGGGGAAAAAAGCAATTAATGATGGCTTGGAGATGCAGGGAAGGTGTGCACGCAGGGGAGAGTTAAGAGAGGCAGATAAAGGGAGGTAGAGAGATTCTTTGATGTGGCCAGCACTGGTGCCTTGCTGGCTCTCAAACTGGCTGTGTCACCAAACCACTGCTGTTTATGTGTAATTTGTGTCTTTGATGATTAAATGCCAGATCCTTGTAGGTTCACACAGAAGGCATTCTAGAGTCTGATTAATGCATCCTTCAGCAGGTGGAATGGACACAGCTTTGACAGTATGCAAATTCCATTTCAGATCTCTATGACTCTGTCTAGTTACTGAACTCTCACGCGTGCTAAGTGGGGCAAGAAGAGGATTCTGCCAAAGATGTTTCTCTGCTTCCATTCATTCCTTTCAGGAAGGGAGCTGTCTTTTTTTTTTTTTAATTATTATTATTATTACACTCAGGGGAATTCACTCTCCATGCATATGCAATCCTGAACATCCTGCACACTGCCCCAACAATGGGACCCCAAGCCAGGCCTGCCAGTGATCACCCATAGCCATTGCTTCCAGGTAGTGTTCTTCAATTAATAGTTATAAACTTATACACGATGGCTAATAGACCATGCAATAGTAACCAATACACTTTAATGGAGATATATTAGAGCTGGTCCAAAAATATTAAATGGAACAGTTTGTCAAAAAATGAAGTTTTGTTGAAATCAAAATGTTTTGTGGGAAAGAGATTTAGACAACACTTCCTACGGGAAAAAAGTTGAAAAGAATCATTTCAACTTTCACATTTCATTTCCATAAGACAAAAATGTTTTGATTTGACTCATTTTGATTAATTTCATTTTGACATTAATATAAAATACTAAATAACGTAAAGTCTAAATGAAATGACGACATTGAAACCAAACTAATCAACATTATGGAAACAAAATGTTTTGATTGTCTCAAATTGAAATTTTTGGGAATTTTCATTTACAGGAAGTATTGAAATGTCAAGTTCTTTTTTGATTCAGCATGAAAAGAAATTCAAACTATAATTTTCCAGGGAATGGAAATTCTGGATTCTGACCAGCATTAGGAGATAGTACACTTGATCTTAGCTGTGAGGAGCTAAGCTCTTAATACACATAACTCCTCAGAAAAGATCTGAAGCTACCAGCTCAGATAAATCCACCCCACCCTGAAAATATCTCCATTCTTCATGTGGCAACTATTGGTGCGTCTCAAAGGCCATTTCTTTCAAAATTGCCACTGTGGTTCTTTTCCTGGTATTTGGACAAACCAAGTCATGGTTGCTCAGGGAAAAATGACCAGAATCAGGAATCAGACCTGGATTACCTGACACAGCCATTAATGGCCCATACACACTGTACATACCATGGTATTTTGGTAACCAGGTTGAGACTCACTTATCTGTTCCATTTAAAATGAACATGGTTGTGTCCATGCTGTGGGTTTGTTCACAATACAGCTGTGTGTCACCCCCGTATGTGAGTCCACACCATGCTCCCAAACTTGTCTGTGTCCATGCGTTCGGGGTAAATTTGGGCAGCTCTCTTTCAATGTCTCAGCAAAGGATAGTGCTCCTGGAGGACATACAGGCAGAGTACCACCAACAGAGTGTGTAGCAATATCCTCCCTTACATAGTGCCGGGAGGAAGGAGGACTGGTCAATCTGTTGGCAAAGGCATGGTTAGAGAAGGCCCCGCTGCCACAGCAAAACAGTGTTATGACTTAATTACAGATAGACAATCACGTGCCATCTTAGGCTTCTGGAAGGAGATAGAGAGAAATGTAGCTGCCATGGTTACAGACAGAGCATTAACCAATGGGTGGACTTTTAAGAGTGCATCTTTAGTGTATGTTCTAATGAAAGAAATGGAAAGTTGAAGAGGCATGACTGTGTGATTTTGCCAAATCAGCAGCAGCAGGGAAGGTGTTAAGAACATGGGTGGGTATCCTTGTTGGTTATGTTAAGGATGGAGAATCAAGAGTTATGCAGTCACTTGTAGACCAGGCAGAGAGCTTGTGTGAAATGACAGGAAAAGCCTTCAGTCAATGTCCTTCATGAAAGGTCCCCATTGATTTCAGGCCAAGTGTTAAAAATAGCTTGGCCAGACAGAAAAAAAATCAACAGCAAGATTAGTTAAAGGATAGGTGCTTTCTCCCAGTGCTGCCAGGAAATGAATTCAGAGTAGAAATGTTCTTGCCAGGAGGAACATCTGGAACTTACGAGAGACGGTTGCTTAATTATGAATGTTGTCTTCTATGTTGCTCAAAGTCCTGAGGCCCTTGTCTTAGTTACTTGTTACACAAGTGAAGTCACCTGCCTCCCTGCATTGAAATTCCAGTGGCGAATTTAAGACTCTTGATTGAGTACAACCAACTTTCCCGTTTCAGCATTTGATTGGGGAGCACAGATGTTAATTAACCTCGGGGCTTTGTTCTCCAGAAATAAATCCCAAAGCAAGAACTTTCCCCAGGAGGCAACAGATCAGGTTTTAATTTTTTTTTGAGCTTTCTTCTTAAAGTGACAAAAACCCAACTTTCATTCCATTGTTAACTGATTCCATATGTTTTCTACACAATAAACTGCTTATAAATAAATTACTGACATGGATGTCACTGAGAGGAGATAGCTGGAGGGGGATTAGTGTATGCTCTACTAATAAATGGAGCAGGCTGAATTATTCATTGTGAATAAACCAGCCCTTTTCCTCTTGGGGAGCTGATCCTGATTTCTGTGAATGTGTTTTATGTGCCCTGGTCAGTAACTGTTCAACTGGACATTTGTTTGTCATGATATGTGATTGGTCACCTCAGTCACATGATGTTGTTACAGGTCCCTGATTGATCAAGAGTTGTGGTTTTGTTGTTTTGTTTTTTTGAGAACAACTATATCCTGGGCACTCTTCTGTGTGTATGGAGGTACCAGGACTGGTATGAAGAACAGCCATTCCCCAAACACTTGTGTGAACAAGAACTGGTTCACGTGAACATTCATTAATAAGGGGTTGAAGCAAAGTGCTGTTTGAAAACCGGAACGAATAGCTGCGAAAATTTTGAAAGATTCAAGCAGCTCTAACAATGAACCAGGATAGAATGATGAGCCATGCTTAGAAGCCAAGGGCTTAATCCAAAGCTCTCTGAAGTGAATGGAGCTCCAAATAAGCAGTACACATTTTCGGACTGGATAGTACATAGTACATCTACTTCAAATGCAGACCGCATTCTTCTTCATTTTCAGTCAGATACTGACCCAGTTACACTGGCATGAAACCAGAGCAATGGCTCTGAAATCAATGGAGTTACATTGGTGCGGCCAGGATGAGAATCTGGACCTTTCTGCCATATGCAGTTCTGTAATGTTGCTGTGTGCTGTTACACAGACATCATTTTCCACCCCAGAGGTGGAATATTTGAACAGATGAGTGTGGAGTTAAGAGATTCCTGTCTAGAGTGTTTGTGTGTGAAGCATTTTGAGATCTTTCAGGAAAAGAGAAGCATAATGTAAATGTAGGATTTTAATATATTTGGGAAAAATTATCATCATCTATACAGTTATATTGTGCTCAGTACCAGAGTATCTGAACACCTTTAAAAAAAACAACAAAAAAAGGTATATTACACCCATTTCAGAACTGCAGTCTAGTTTCCTCTCTACTTACTCCAGGCCAATCAAGCTAGTATAGTCAAGATGTAAATATTCCTTTGAGCCTGGCAGTTTTTATTGCTCCTTTTTAACAGATGAGGAAAAAGAATCATAAAGCAACTGACCTGTGACTTGCACATATTGATTTAGTGGCAAAGCCCTGACTAGAATCCAGGAGGATGCCTGAGTCTCATTTCATGCTCTAACCCAGGGGTGAGCAAACTACGACCCGCAGGCCAGATCTGGCCCACGGGCAGTTTTAAGCTGGCCTCAGAGCTCCTGCTGGGAAGTGCACCAAATGGCTCCCGGAAGCTGTGGCATGGCCCTGCTCTGGCTTCTACAAGCTCCACTGGTCCCCTCCGGTGCTCCAATGGAAGTTGCAGGGGTGGTACCTGCAGATGAGGCAGTGTGCAGAGTCGCCTGGCTGCACCTCCGCGTAGGAGCCAGAGAAGGGACATGCCACTACTTCCAGGAGCCGCTTGAGGTACGCCATTGGACCCTGCACCCCTGAGCCTCTCCCCATGCCCCAACCCCATGCCCCAGCCCTGATCCCTCTCTTGCCCTCCTAACCCCTTGATCCCAGGCCAGAGCACCCTCATGCACCCCAAACTTCTCATCCCCAGCCCTATCCCAGAGTCTGCACACCCAGCTGGAGCCCTCATCCCTTCCCACATCCAACCCCAATTTTGTGAGAATTTATGGCCTGCCATACAATTTCTATTCCGAGATCTGGCCCTCAGGCCAAAAAGTTTGCCCACCCCTGCTCTAACCACTACACTCACTGCCTTCAAAGTGAGCTATTGCTCTGATACAGAAAGACAGACTAAATAACCCAAGAGTTTGTTTCCATCTCTTTTCACCCAGAGATCAGAACAAGGGACCTTTCTCAAGTCAGCTTTGTGGAACCAGACTTTCCTTCATAGCAGTCACTTTTGTCAGCTTTCACTCTGAAGCCCTCTTTCCCTGACTACTTGAGATGTACATGAAAGCAGTCGGTGGGGAGTTTTCTTCACACAAGCTGCTCTTAAACTTTAAATTAAAGTGTGTCCAATGAGGATATAATTTATATTTTACAAGACAACATTTGTAAGTTAATTACGCATCAGCTGATCATGAACAAACATGGGCTCCTCCACCCCTCCAGCATTTTAACAAGTGCGCCACAGATGCAGATCTATTCTGCAGCAGTTCGTCTTGGAAAATATGTTTTTCATGGCCAATTTAGTTTGCATGCTGCATAGTAACTACTGCAACTAGGTGCAGTATTATAGATGTAATAGAGACACTACTATTTGCTAAAGAAATATGGAAGAATTATCAAAAGCACATGTTCAGAGATTTAACTGCTATGGGGGTCTATCCAACCACTTATGCAGAGAGCTGAGTGAATAATCTGCTATGAATAATGTATGAGGAAGCAGTGCAACTTCCATTGAAGCCACAGGCACTTCAGTGAGCTGGCTTTGGCCATAGATGAATTTCAGTGGCCTGCTTCTCCCTTGTGCATCTTGTGTGGTCATTTGCACCAGTGCACAGTGGGTACAAGAAGCAACCTACTCCGAATGGTAACATTTCCAGCATTTCAACCAGCTCTGGTGTGGAGCATTGCGCCTACCCCACCATGCCCAGCACAGCATTCCAGGGCATGTGGTCTATTGCCACCTGTTCATGTCTTTGGCTTGTTCCATTTCCTTTTCCCATGGTCCTTGCAAATATCATGGTGAAGAGTCACCAGCCTCCATGAGTCACTGCTGTGTTGACTCATGTCCTGGGGCTTACAAGTAGCACCATCACTTTTGCACACTCAGGGAGGCACCGTGCTTAAGTTTATTATTGCCATGTTTATTCAATAATTGTGTGGTTGCCCCTGTGCTTGTGTGGTTGAGTTTTGTGCTTTGCAGGGGAATGAAATGTTGTATCTTGAGGATCCAGAGAGGGGAGAGGTCTGAGCCAGAGTCTGCCGTGAGGACACAGCACTCCATGGCCCAGGAAGTTCTCACTATCCCTGCTCCCCTCCCATCCACACCAACTCTCACGTTATTTAGTGAACTCTTATTTTTACTGATTTATTTTTTTAATTTAAACACCCCAGAAGGAAGGCTCTAAGTGCCCTTGACACCAGTTAACACTGTAATCTATAGCGATAAACCCATCCCACAACAAAAGAGCTGTAAATCCCTCCAGCAAACAGCCACCATCAGCAAAAAACAATTAAAAAGCAGAACTTCTTGGTCCCTCAGGTCTCCAACAGAAAGCATCACCCCTCCCCCCATTGCCACAGCCTCCCCCCTCACCACCTCCAAATGCCTGTTCTCATGAGCACCATTGAAGAGAACCACTATAGTTTTGTAAATGATTCACAATGAGACCAAAGAGCTAATACTGAGATTTGCAAAGCTGCTGCCAAGGGGATTCAGGCACTCACATGCCATCAAGATTAATGGGACTCTAACTGGGCATCCAAATCCCCTAGGCAGCTTTGAAAATAGCCGCATTGTTTGTGACAGCTCATTTGGCCAGCCATGTTCCTGGCCCCCGCCCAAGCATCTCAGCGTACAGCCTCGGTAAGTGTCTGTGGCAGAGCTGTGTCCTTGAATAATGAATCAGGATGTTTTTACACTTGCCTCATCAGATGCAGTTGGAGGCTGGGATTTCTGAGGTGAGTCAGGTGCCCAAATCCCACTGAGAGATGATAGGAGCTACGTGTACGGCTTCCTTTGGGCCCTTTAGAAACCCTGGCCTAGCTGTGTGGTTAGCTCTGCGACTCAGCTTTGTCAATGTTACTTGAACTCCTAACAGTAGCTTCAGCCTCTCCACTCTCTCCTCCAGGCCTTTCCTAGGGTGGCCTCTGGACGTACCCCTGGTGGCAAAACATTACAAAGTGACCCTGACATGAGTGCCCTCCTGCAGCCAACCTTGACAGCACAGGCATGACCTGCCTCAGTTTCCCCCTCCAGCCACCCATGCAAAGATCTATTGTCAACAGCAAATTCAACCTTTTTATTCATATAAAAACACTACAGTCCACAGATCCCTCATGGTAAAAGGAAGTTCTCTCATATCCCCAAAGGAGAACAAGGTGACAAGACAGAAGCTCTTCAATCCCATTCGCAGGTCACCCACTCGAAAGTCAATAAACATGTAGTCCCAGCTCCTTTAGCCCCACTCCCCCAGCCATTTGCCTGAGAGTTCCCAGGCCTGTTTCTCTCCCAGGAATCTTCTCCTATAGCCCCACATGAGATCTCCTGCAAGAGGCTCTCCGCAGTGTTTCACTGCCCAGGTCTCCTCCTCATCTGAGTCTTACTCCTGCTCCTGGGGACCTCTCTTCAGAGTCAACACCTTGCTTCTGGGCTCAGCTTACACTGACCACACTGGTTCTTCCCTGCATTCCTAGGGGCCTCTACACAAGCCTCCCCTGCCACTCAGCAGGGCTCCCCAGCTCTAACTAATCCTCCCAACAGCTTTCCTGCAAACTCACTGCCAGCAGCTCACCATGACAGCTCACCTTCAGTCTTCCAACAGCTCCTTCCCTTGGCAACTCCCTGTTGCTCCTACCTTTCACCTGCTTCCAGGCACCTCTACCTGGTCCCTTCCTGTCTTCTAGGGCCCAGCTGGGAGACAGCTGACCAAGCACAGCTGCACTTGCCTCCTTCTTCTTAAAGGGGCCAGTCACATTGTGACAAGGCCCTTCTCTTCCTTCAAGTCTCTTTCCTCGAACATCTCCTTACCAGCTTATCTCCAGTTCCCAGGTCAGACCTCTCCTTTATCTCAAAGTTCTCTGACTGCCTCTCCTTGATTGGCTTCTCCTCCATCCTTATCACTGGGGGCTTCATTGTCTTTGCTGATGTGCCTCTTACCCCCTTCCCTCTGCCCTTTCCTCCCTAGGGCCCACACACTGGGTCCATAAAAGTCAATGGGATTCCATCTGATTGGGATTTGGTGCATATTCTTATCCAATCTGCCATGCTCACACCAGCCATTCCCTTGGGCAGCTCACTATCAGCCATTCCCACTCTGTCTTCAGCCTGCCTGCGATCTCACCTGCACTGATGGCTCCCTGGTGATGTTCAAACACTCTCCAGATCCGAAAATGACTCTTTGGGGCATCTTGCCCTGTTGTGAGGCTGTATTTCATTGCACTGGTTAGTCAGTGCACCCAGGGGCTTTGAGTGCAGGTCAGATCAAATCAACAGCGTGCCCCAGAGAAGGGACAACCAAACAACAATCATTTCTGCTGGGCAAGTACATTGCAGACTCTCCTCCAAGCTCCGGAGAGGGTGCGAGATCCCTCATTCCCTCCCTGTGTGATCAGTGTCTGTCCTAGGAAGGGAGTTTAATCTCACACACATGGTGGATTGTGCGGAAGACGCAGAATTAAATCAGTCAAGTCAGCAATCCCACTGAGTCCGACGCCCTGAAGCTGCCCCTTGCAAAGAAATGTGTCGTAATAATGACTCCTAAGGACACTTAACAAAGCCCTTTGCTAAAGGAGAGTTAAGGATGAAGGTGTTTTCAGTGGAGACCAGCTAACACCCAAGCCACAAGATGACCCATCTGGAAATAAACAAGGAAGGGATCTACTGGTGCCCCACCGCCATACTCTCCTGCCTCATTCCTCATCACCCCACCTGATTTACACTGTCCACCCAACTCTGACTGTGCCCCCTAGCTCCCACAGAACTTGTCCCCACTCAGCACCTGAGCCAAACCCAGCTCAGCCAGATTCCAGAATGGGGTATCTGGGGCTTGGAAACAAGATGAGCCAAGAAAAGGGCAAGGGCCATTTTCAGAACACACTCATGGGCATAATTAGGCAGGAGGGATAGCTCAGCGGTTTGAGCATTGGCCTGCTAAACCCAGGGTTATGAGTTCAATCCTTGAGGGGGCCATTTAGGGAACTGGGGTAAAATCTGTCTGGGGATTGGTCCTGCTTTGAGCAGGGGGTTAGACTAGATGACCTTCTGAGGTCTCTTCCAACCCTGATATTCTATGTTTCTCCACTGTCTTCCTCCTGGGTCATGCCTGGGCAAAGTGATGCAACATGCTACCAGTGCTTACTGATGCTTCAGTGGTGCTAGAGGCCTCAGCCAAGGTCAGGACTGCATTGTGCTAGTCCTGCACAGACACCGTAAGAGACAGTGCTGGCCATGAGGAGCTTACAATCTGCAAACAACAAGACATACAGATGGTGGGGAAGTGATCTGCCACGGTCACCCGGCAGGTCAGTGGTAGAGCTAGATCCCAGGCATCCTGACTCTCACGTCAGCACTCCCCTGACTTGAGACTGTTTTACATCTGCTTTACGCTGGGAAAAATGACTTTACCAGCTGAAAGGCAGTGGGGAACAAAATCAGCCCCCAAATTTTTACCATACCTTTTCTGATTTTCACCAGCTCAGCAGAAAAGCTCTCCCCTGGGTTGATGTGTCATGTGGGAAATTTCAGAGAGATCCTTCTTTCTTTTGTGCAGGGATTGAGAGGTTTGTCCATTATTAATAAATAACTCTAAGTATGAGCCAATAATCAACATACACAGATGAGATAGATGATCCTTTCAGTCTGTACAGGATACTGTAAAGCTTGTTTGCATTTTTTCAGCCTGTCTGCCTTCAGCTAGCTCCTGATTAATAACACTGTTCACACTGGATGATTGATGAGAAGGATCCTAAATTCACTCCTAAAGCAGGGCCTTTCAAATCCCCTTTTCATTTTTAAGGAACAAAATAAGTTTTCTGCCCTGATGTGATTTATCATTTGAAGGTTGAACCAGAGATGAATAAGACTACAGCTCCTACCACTGATAAAATAGTGCCACATTGATGGATGAAGGGGGTATTATAATTAATTTGCATTTCCATAGCACCTATGTGCCCTACTCATGGATCAGGATCCCATCGGGCTAGGTAGTTAACTATTACAGTACGGTGTTGAAAGGAAACCATGGTGTGTTCAACACTCAGACTTGGTTGCCTGCATAAGGGCCTTTAATTCCACTTGCATGTAATCATCCCCACCACAGGGCATCAGAGACACTGAACCTGTAAGTTACAGCACCAAAAGCACAGACCACTACTACTGGAGCTAAAGGAATAGCTCCATCAGCCAGTAGTGGCTCTAGGGATTTTGCCGCCCCAAGCACGGCAAGCAGGCTGCCTCCGGCGGTTTGCCTGCGGAGGGTCCTCCGAAGCCTCAGAACCAGTGGACCCTCTGCAGGCAAGCTGCCAGAGGCAGCCTCCTGCCGCCCGTGGTGCTGGCAGAGCGCCCCCCCCCGGGTTGCCGCCCCTTCCAGTAGCAGTAGTAGGCTCTTATCTTCCACGTAGACCAGCCACTAGAAGGGGTACTGGCATGTTTAGCTAAGACTATAAGTATTGAGGTAACTGAAAGATATTAGCATTTTGTTCCCTGTGTACTGCACCTTTACGTTTAGAGGAGTGTCTGCTGCTAGCAGAGCTATTTTCCAGCTCAAATGCAGAAGGTCACAAAGCAAGTCTCACACACAATGCTCTCGCAGGCACACTCTTGTTCTTTGTCTAGTTGTTGATTTCCTTACTTTGAAATGCAGGTCACCTAGACTGAAAGTACATGGTTTGCTCTTTGCATATGGGAAAAAATTCAGAGAGCGATCAGGCAACCAGGAAGAGCTCAGAGTTTGGGGTAGAAGTGGTGAAGAGGTTCCTTGGTTAAAAAGCAGCAGCACAGAAAAGGTAAAAGATCAGATGTGAGCGGTTTCTACTAAAACCAGAAGGTAGAAGAATTTGGATCAAATGTTCAGAGGGTTGGGTATTGTATTTCTGCCAATGCTACTGAAGACAGTACCAACAGAAAGTTCTAATTTCTAGCATCTGTGTGAAAAGCAGTCTGCATCTGCTGGAGTCTGGAGAGCTAGGAACCGTACAGAGACAAAGCAGTCTCCTTAGGCCAGGACAAGTTCTGTCTCACTTCCTTTCATCATTCCTAAAGAGCTACTGCTCCTCTGACACCCACAGGTGGAATTGCAGTGGCACTTTGGCACCTGACTCCTATTGGAGGCGAGTGAGAGTTAGGCACCTAGTTGCCACATGTGCCTTTGCAAACCTACCCTGTAGTCTCAGAGCTTTTCAAAAGTGATTTGAGTTCTTGGGGGCCACAGTTGTGGGGGTTCCAGCCTGAGATGTCATGAAGTGGGAGCCTTCTCAGCCAATAATATTAGGCTCACCTTTGAAACTCTTGGCTTCTGGTCACAGCGAAGGAGGAGGAGCTGGGAATCCAACTCAGATCTGCCATGTTAGCAACATGTGCACGTACTATAAAAAAACCCAGTGGGGCCAGCTCTGACTCGCTGTCTCGCGAGGCCGAGAGCCGGTGGCATCATGCTTCCCAGGCCCCATTGCTTTGCCCCCAACGGTTCATCAGAATGGAAGTACTGGCTACAGTGATTATTTAGTGCACAAAAAGTTCTGCTTGTTAGAGGCTGCAGCTGTGTGAATCGGCCTAGCAAAAGCAACTTCCCTGCTGGAGCCCTGCAGATGTGGGTCATTTCCCAGAGCCAGCCATGCCTTAATGCTCCTTATGCACAGTGAGTGCACAGTGCCTGCACCAGAGATTCTGCACATTCCTGGATCCCAATTTAGAAAAGGATTAAAAACTTGCGCTAATACTTAAAAACACCCTCCCTCTCAGCTCATGCTCTAAACTCTCAGTTGCATCTCCTGACTTACATTTCCTCGCTTGAGGAAAGGGTAGAGCTTTTGGGGAGAAGGGGATTTTTGTGAGTGGAGGTCAGAGAGAAGTAGATCACTCTCACATGTCAATGCTATAGGTGCATATAGTGATCAGCTCTGTGGATCACAGGCCAGGTCCTCAAATGGTGTAAATCAACTATGACCTCAATGGAGGCATGCTCCTTTACACCACCTGAGCATCTGGAACCATGTCTACACAGCATGATCTCCCCAAGTTCCCTCAGCATTTGCTGGACAGAGTGTAATCACAGATTAGATTATTATTAGGGTTGGAAGGGACCTCAAGAGATCATCTAGTCCAAACCCCTGCTCAAAGCAGGACCAAATCCCCAAATGGCCCCCTCAAGGATTGAACTCACAACCCTGGGTTTAGCAGGCCAATGCTCAAACCACCGAGCTATCCCTCCTCCCCTAAAATAGGGGATAGGAACAATCTCCTTCAGTTGCTTCCAAAGCCTGTCCAGGAATCTAGAGGGACATTCCCTGGGCATTACTCATAGACTTTAAGGCTAGAAGAGCTGATCCTGATCATCTAGTCTGACCTCCTGCACATTGCAGACCACAGAACCTCGCCCACTCCCTCCTATAACAGACCCCTAATCTCTGGCTGAGTTACTGAAGTCCTGAAATCACGATTTAAAGACTAAGTTACAGAGAATCCACAATTTACACTAGTTTAAACCTGCAAGTGACCCATGCCCCATGCTGCAGAGGAAGGCGAGAACCCCCCAGAGTCTCTGCCGATCGATCCTAGGTAAAAATTCCTTCCTGACCCCAAATATGGAGATGAGTTAGATTCTGAGCACATGGGCAAAACCCACAAGGCAGATACCTGGGAAAGAATTCTCTGTAGTAACTCAGAGCCCTCCCCATCTAGTGTCCTGTCTCTGGGCATTGGGGATCTTTGTAGTAGCAGCCACCGATTGGCCACATGCCATTGTAGGCAGTCTCCTCATCCCATCCCATCCACAAAACTTATCAAACTCAGTCAGATTTTTTGCCCCCACTGGTCCCCTTGGAAGCCTGTTCCAGAACTTCACTCCTCTGAGGGTTAGAAATCATCTAATTTCAAGCCTAAACTTGTTGCTGGCCAGTTTATATCCATTTGTTTGTGTGCCAACATTGGCAGTTGATGTAAATAACTCCTCTCCTACCCTGGTATTTATCCCTCTGCTGTATTTATAGAGAGCAATCGTAGTTCCCCTCAGCCTTTGCTTGACTAGGCTAAACAAGCCACACTGCTTGTGTCTCCTCTCATAAGACAGATTCTCCATTCCTCTGATAATCCTAGTAGCCCTTCTCTGCACCTGTTCCACTTTGCATTCATCCTTCTTACACATGGGTGACCAGAACTGCACACAATACACTCAGTCCAGGATCTGAACATTGTGTTCACAGCAGAAAGTGGTGTGCAGAAAGCAAACTAATTTGTAGCTTTTGTGAATAAAGACACAGCTCTAGACCTCTGCATCTGCCTCTCCCTCATTCCAGACAAGGCACTGAGGGTGGAAGGAGGCCACATCAGCTATAGTACACCTTCACAATAAAACTTGCTCTGGCATAAAGGGGCTTCCCAGGAGCTCCAAAGAACTTTCTGATACGGTCTCCCACAGTATTCTTGCCAGCAAGTTAAAGAAGTATGGGCTGGATGAATGGACTATAAGGTGGATAGAAAACTGGCTAGATCGTCGAGCTTAACAGGTAGTGATCAATGGCTCCATGTCTAGTGGGCAGCTGGTATCAAGCAGAGTGCCCCAAGGGTCGGTCCTGGGGCCGGTTTTGTTCAATATCTTCATTAATGATCTGGAGGACTGCGTGGACTGCATCCTCAGCAAGTTTGCAGATGATACT
Source organism: Gopherus evgoodei (assembly GCF_007399415.2). Classification (NCBI taxonomy): domain Eukaryota; kingdom Metazoa; phylum Chordata; order Testudines; family Testudinidae; genus Gopherus; species Gopherus evgoodei. The sequence goes on along the minus strand of NC_044330.1, from coordinate 68,496,212 downwards.
AAACTGGGAGGAGTGGTACATACGCTGCAAGGTAGGGATAGGATACAGTGGGACCTAAACAAATTAGAGGATTTGGCCAAAAGAAACCTGATGAGGTTCAACAAGGACAAGTGCAGAGTCCTGCACTCAGGAAGGAAGAATCCCATGCACTGCTACAGACTAGGGACCGAATGGCTAGGCAGCAGTTCTGCAGAAAAGGACCTAGGGGTTATGGTGGACGAGAAGCTGGATATGAGTCAACAGTGTGCCCTCGTTGCCAAGAAGGCTAACCGCATTTTGGGCTGTATAAGTAGGGGCATTGCCAGCAGATCGAGGGATGTGATCATTCCCCTCTATTCGGCATTGATAAAGCCTTATCTGGAGTACTGTGTCCAGTTTTGAGCCCCACATTACAGGAAGGATGTGGAAAAAGTGGAAAGAGTCCAGTGGAGGTCAAAAAAAATGATTAGGAGACTGGAGCACATGACTATGAGGGGAGGCTGAGGGAACTGGGATTATTTAGTCTGCAGAAGAGAAGAATGAGGGGGGATTTGATAGCTGCTTTCAACTACCTGAAAGGGGGTTCCAAAGAGGATGGATCTAGATTGTTCTCAGTGGTACCAGACGATAGAACAAGGCGTAATGGTCTCAAATTGCAGTGGAGGTGGTTAAGGTTGGATATTAGGAAAAGCTTTTTCACTAGGAGGGTGGTGAAGCACTGGAATGGGTTACCTAGGGAGGTGGTGGAATCTCCTTCCTTAGAGGTTTTTAAGGCCAGGCTTGACAAAGCCCTGGCTGGGATGATTTAGCTGGGGATTAAGTCCTGCTTTGAGCAGGTGGCTGAGCTAGGTGACCTCTTGAGGTCCCTTCCAACCCTGATATTCTCTGATTCTATGCCTTAAAGGAGCTAGAAGATGAAACAGAGGAAGAGTTGTTGGGATACAGTGAGATGGAGGAGGTGGAGGTGACATATGGAAATAGAGTTGTAGCAGCCATACAGCTGTCTGTAGCTTCACACTGAGGCCTTTTGTTTTAGGTGTTCTGCACCTTTACATTTCTGAGGACTCATTTTGTTCCCCAAGTCGCTGCTGCCTACAGAGGAGATGCACACACTATGCTCTTCCATGGAGACTTTACTTTGAGTCTGTCTTGTTGTTGTTTACTCCTTGGTAAAATGAAAGCCCTTTAGACAGACAGCAGTCGTCTGCTTTGTTAAGGGAAATATAAGGGAACTCATGGAAACACTGAGGAGTGGATTTGTTAGGAGGGAGTGTGCGGTGTTAAGAGCTCACAATCCCACTGCTCACAGCATGTTAAGAACTGATGTAAAGCGCTGCACTGACAAAGCCATCTACAGTACACAAAGGATGTTATTAGTCCACAAACGCTACCTAGTCTTGAGTGTCATCGACTGGCACTTATCTGTTAACTACTTATTACATGTATATACAGACCTAGAGCTTTCCTTTACAGATGGGATACATGGAACCAGAGAGGAAATAGATAGGAGGAATGGACAGGGAGAAGGAATGGGCAGAATACAGAGAATCAGAGTGACCAGTCCTGTAATTATTAAGATCAGGGATTTTTATTTGCTGATTTTCTCAGACCTTACCATATCCCCACACTGGCTTTGAATAGTACATTAAGATCTGATGGCTGTATGCGGTGAGCAGTGGACTCTGTCTCACATCTGGGATAGTGGCAGCAATATGGAGCAATCATATGATTGCATCCCACCTCATATCCCTTGCATCCTTCTAAGTCCCTCTCAATTGATGCCAAGGTTCCAGTATGTATAGTACAGCTAGCAGCGCTGGACAGTGCTGGCTTGGTTGTCTGCCTTACCCACTGGGCTACCTGGAATGCAGCTAAGAAATTCAACATGGCAGCCATCCTGCTGCACCCCTCCTCTTCTCCTCCTTGAGAGGGTGTTCTCATCACCCAGGTGTGTAACTTTCACCTGCCTTGAGCCACCTCCCTGAAAAGCACTGGGCAAGGGGAAGCAATGGAAGAGGCCTTCTGAATATAAGATGAGGGAGTCATTCCCTAAGCCTCCTGATAATATCTTTATTATTCAAGCAGTGCACAGCCAGGTCCCCATCTGGGTAGCTTGCATGCTGCCATCTGCAGTATACACTTTCCAGGGGCAAACACTGCTACACCTTATGGCATAAATTTAGAGACAGTCCAAATGTTTTCATCAAAACTTAACAACAACAACAACACCCCCCCTCCCTCACACACATACTCAAAATGGTGGCTCAACAAAAATGAACCCATTTGCAGAACATCTTTGTCTTGATTGAAATTATCAATTTTTTCAATGAAAAAGAATGGAAACTGAAAAATTTCCAGGGTCTGGTACAAACTTTCAGCTTTAATTTGTTTTTTTTGGTAAGATAAAATAAAATAGAGTTCCTGGAAACCAAAAACTCCCTTAATCCCCCAGCCCAAATTTTACTGATAACTATCTTCAGAACCTTTCAGTTTGTTTTTTTTTACTGAACCCATGAATGGATTTCATGAAAAGTTTTCTGGGGAAAAGGAACTTTTTATAAATTTCTCCCTCCCAAAATTGGCATTTTCCAATCACCTAGTGTTAGCTTGTACGCCCGTTGGGGCAGAGACCCTCTTTCCGTTATGTGTTTTTACAGGGCCTAGTGCAGTGGGGTCCTGGTTCTTGTCTGGGGCCTGTATATACCACTGCAATTAAAATATGAACATTAATTATGGCTGCTCAGTCTGACCCATCCAGATCTCATACATGGCAACTTACAAGCTCATGCACCTATATTTCACACTATGATTCCATTACCATAGCAACTATCCCCAGGGTGTATACTCCTATCTCCCGGTTACTTACACTGCTCTCTCTCACACAGCCTAACATCTCATCATGACACACTGTCATCCCAGCAGCGTCAGTGCAGTTCACTAGTATGAAGGGTGCCTGAGAATGAGAGCAATCTCCTTCCTTCCCACGAGGCTGGGGGAAGCTGTCACGCAAAGATGCCTGTTCATGCATCAAAGATCGGGAAGGCAACAGCATCCATCATTGTCAGAACATCCTCTGTCACTTGGTGGTGCAGGATCATTTATCCAAAGCACAGGCACCTGGGGCATTTGGAGAAGGGGGACCTGGTGTAATGGGGTTCACTCATCACTGCATCTGGGTATCTGCTCTTGTTCAGTCCAGACACCCCTTCTGTAACTCACTTGCTCCACAGTCCCTCTCACTCTCCAGGACTTGGGGTGCTCTCTCTTCTTGACTCAGCCCTCCGGTCCGGTCACTGTGTTATTTTCCCCTTCCAGGGTTGCCAGACAATTCCACCAAACAATCTGCCCATGCAGCATCTCAATTCCCAGTCTGTGCCACTTCCTCAGTGGCTGGTACGGGAACCTGGGCCCACCTGCTACTCCAGGTTCCAGCCCAGGGACTCTATCAGTGGCAGTCAAGGTCTGCACAATCTCAACCCTCACTGCTCTTTCTTTGGCTTCTTCCTTGCATAGGCTTTCTTCTCCATAACTCCTCTGGGTAAACCACTTCCATCAGGGACGGGATTCCAGGGCTTGTGCTCCCTGCTGCATCTCCTTCTACCCACCACTCTGTGCCCAGAGATTGACCGCCAGCACGTTCCCTGCAGCCCCCTTCTGCTCTCAACTTTCTGGCATTATACAAGCCCAGCCTGCTCCTGCCCAGCTGGGCTTCATCATCCCTTAGACCTTAGCAGCCCTGCCTCTCCTCCAGGTGCAGTTTATAAGGTTACTTGGCCCTCATCTGAGCCACCTTAACCCCTTCAGGGCTGATGTGTATGTGTGTGTGTGGCGGGGGGTGAACACCTCATCAGACCTGGATCCAAAGCAGCCTTCTTTTTAGCCTGCAAAACCAGAACCCGGCAGGCAAAGATTTCCAAGTCCCAGCCTTGCCTGTCTCCAGTAGCAATCAGCTGTGCTCCTGGCATCTCTCCCCTAGGGAAGGAGAAGAAAATCTGGATCCCTCTGTAGAAGTGCCACCTAGGCCATGATACATGATACAGGGATGGTAATGATTTGGAGGCATTTCTGGGATAGGGGGCTCAGCTGAGATCCCAAATTCCATGTTCTCACTCCCTACAATCTCACTTGGCCCTAGTAGCCTTTAACACTCACCATCTGGATGACGGAGACCGGCCCGATGCTGTTCACATAGATATCCACATCGATGAATGTTGGCTTGACTGGAAAGAGAGTTAAAAGGATGTAGATGAGCCAGGGGCAGGGGCCTACAGGGAGGAACATGGGAGTAAGGGGGGAACAGGCAGGCACAAGCTGAAAGCCCCTGAATTGAGGGCTGGGAGACCGCAAGAGAGCTATCAGCTCTAGACCTGGAACATGGGTGCATAGCGCTGGGGGTTCTAGAATAGCTTGAGGCTATTTCTATTACAGGATGGAGACTGCAGGGAAGAACTCACATTGCTGGAGTCCTCTTTGCTGGTACTGGTGGACACTGCTGGGAAGAAGCTCACAGCACTGGATTCCCCCCTAGCTGGTGCTAACAGGGCACTGCTGTTAAGAAGCTCACAAGGTCTGGAACAAACCGAGCATTTTCTGGAATCAACCATTAAGAACTTACTCCCTCCCCACACACCAACAGGCCTGGGGACCAAGAACAAGCTGAGCTTGGAGGGGGGCACTTACTGCCGATGTCGGGCCTCAGTTTGTTGTCGTAGTTCTTCAGCAGTGAGTTGAGGATTTGTGTGGCGTCTGTCTCCTGCGCCTTGGGGGTTAGGACCCAGGTTTTATTGACACTGAGGTAATCGTAGTCATAATCCTCCATGCTTTCTGTCCTGGAGTAAACGGGCAAAGAATGAGTAAGCCGCCCCCATGGCCCCAAGGCTACCCACCATCACAGGGATAGAGCAGGACTGCGCCTCAGAGGAATATACCCGCCCTTGGGAGTTTCTAAAGTTTCTCCAGGGTCTACCTCAGACACTTGCCCAGCATTGTCACTATGTCCTGGGGCAATGAGTAGAGCAAACTGGAGTGGGAAGGGGAGTTCGATTTCCTACCATTGCCCTTTTTCTTTTCCCCACTCCAAGGTCAGCTTGAGGCATTTATAAGGGCTCAAGGAGAGAGGGCCAGGAGCTCTCCTTGCTAGTAGGGTCAGGAGAGCTGCATTCCTTCCTTTGAACTACTCAGGGGAGCTGGCTATCCATGGAGGGGAAGCTCCCTGCACCCTCCTGGAGCTCCCTCAGGAGCCATGTTGCACATTTGTACCCCTACAGCCGGCCTGTGCCTAGCAAAGCACAGTCCTGCCCTCAATGAGAATATGGTGTTCTAGTCACAAGGAGAACTGCACCTCAGACCCCTCCTGTCTCATCAAGTCCCTCCACTACCAGATCTTGGGCCTCAAGCCATCCCTTGGCCCCAGGTGGAACCACATGACTCACTTGCTGTCAGAACAGGCCCTGAGTGGCAGCCCCCTAGTACTAACTGAGAGTACCTACGTGATATAGTCTCTGTTCCCCACAACAGTCCTGACAGTGGTTATTACACTAACCAAACAGCCTTCTCAAGACTAAGCCTTATTTACTCAGAACAAAAGCATTTAAGAGACAAGAGGTCTTAAGGGAATAAAACAGACTGTATGCATGTCTAGGGTACCAGGTGTCCTATCATATTTCATGCGGGGATCCTGGCAGGTCTCAGATTCCCAGAGAACCCCACATAATCTCCAAGACTGATTGTCATAGTCTGGTCCCTTAACTCACCAACCATTTCTCCCCGTTTCAGGGAAAGTCCCCTTGAAAAGCTGTTCGCTTCCAGACTTGGCAAGACAAGTTTGCCTCTTCCTTGACGCTAACAGTTTGTCCCACTCTCTTTCAAGTGTGTGCTAGGCTGCCTTTACCAAGAACTCCTGGGTTGCTTTCCTGTTCGCTTTTCCCACAGCTCCCTACTCAGTCAGATCAACACATTCATCCAGGAAGTTCCAATAACCCCCAGTAGTTACATTGACCACACTATTCATTCCATCAGTATATCACAGTACCGATCAATTACTACAGAGCAATTCCACATCTACATTTGCTATGACTTTTAAGAATGTCTCCTAGCTGTACATGTCAGCTGTCATTCTCCCCAGTGCTAGAGAGGGCTTCTCCACAGGAGCTGCCATTGCGCTGATACAACCCAGCGGCAACCCTGCAACGCTGACAGGGAAGCAGGCCCTGGGAATGCAGAACTCCTTTTAATACACAAAGAGGCAAAGGCCGGCAGAAGGTTCGAATGGAAACACTATTCTTTTCCAAAGTTGCAGTTAGTTAATCAGGGATTCCTAAAGTTAAAACCCATGTAAAACTTGTTCCATGACCTGTCTGAAGCTCTCTGCCTTTCCTGTGTGTTCAGAGGTGGAGGAGTTTCTGTTATCAGAGGATTGGACCCATTTATCTGTCTGCCTGCCTCTATGTTTTAGATATTTACACATCATGTTAGCACTTCCTGTCTGATTGCTCATTATCCCTTTTGATTATGGGAAAGGAATCGTGTGCAAGTTTGCTATCCAAGAGGAGGCAGTGATTGGACTAGGTCGGGGTAGGCAACCTATGGCACGTGTGCTGAAGGTGGCATGCGAGCTGATTTTCAGTGGCACTCACACTGCCTGGGTCCTGGCCACTGGTTCTGGGGGCTCTGCATTTTAATTTAATTTTAAATGAAGCTTCTTAAATATTTTAAAAACCTTATTTACTTTACATACAACAATAGTTTAGTTATATATTATAGACTTATAGAAAGAGACCTTCTAAAAACGTATTACTGTCACGCGAAACCTTAAATCAGAGTGGATAAATGAAGACTCAGCACACCACTTCTGAAAGGCTGCTGACCCCTGGACTAGGTTGTATATTACACTACTGTTTGCCTTTTAACCTGCCCCACAGGAAGAGTGGAGATTGTTGCAGTAGGAAAGAAGGGATCACCAGATGACAATGAGCCACCTACTAAAGGTCTTGGGCCAGAGGCAGCTCCACCGGTGCAGGCTGGAGTAAATTACCCACTTTCTTCCACTAGCCTGGCCTAGCTCAGGGTGGAATAACTCAATGGAGAGTAGCTCACCCTGGCATTATGCCTCTCCATCTACTGCCACCTATTCTTTGTGTGGTGGCAGGTCACAGCAAGCCTTTTAGGAGAGGAATTATACCAGCAGAAACCAGAGTAACATCTAGCTCTCATCTTAATGTTCTTTAGACCCTCTTGTAAAGGAGCCCTGAACAGGTCACCTGCAGGGATTGACCCCAGGACCTCTGACTTGAAAAGCAACACACTGCTACACTTGATCTAAAGCCCGAGTCCAACAACAGCAAGGCAGTAGCAGACCCATCAAACTCAATACCAGATGCCACCACCAGAGCCCCTATATGCTATGTCAGGATGGATTACTCTACTTTCAGGCTGGCACAGTAATGTCTATTAGGAGAGTGGGGCTGTCATAACATTTCTTCCCAGATCTGGACCTTAGTGTCCAAAATATGGGTGTTAGCATGAAAACCTCCAAGCTTAGTTACCAGCTTGGACCTGGTATCGCTGCCACCAGCTAAGAATTATACAGTGCCTAGCTCACTGTGGTCTCCCCAAAACCTTCCTTGGGGGACCCCCAGACTCAGATGCCTTGAGTCTTACAACAAAGGGAAATAACCCCCTCCCCTTGTTTCCTTGTTACTTCCTCCCAGGCTCCCCTCCCTGGACGACCCTAGGAGATTCCCTGCTTCCACTCCTGGAAACACAAGTACCGAGAGATCTAATCTCTCCCCCTCACCCAGAGGGTATGCAAAGTCAGGCTTAGTAAATCTAACACAAAGAGATTTTCCCCTTGACTTTTTCCTTCCACCAATTCCCTGGTGAGCTGCAGACTCAATTCCCTGGAGTCCCCACTAAAGAAAAACTCCAACAGGTCTTAAAAAGAAAGCTTTATATAAAAAAAAGAAAGAAAAAGACATTAAAAATAGTCTCTGTAATAAGATGACAATACACAGGTCAGTTGCTTAAAGGAAAAAAATGAATAAACAGCCTTATCCAAAAAGAATACAATTTAACACATTCCAGCAACTACACACATGTAAATACAAAAGAAAACAATATAAACCTATTGTCTTACTATCCTTGTACTTACAACTTGGAAACAGAAGATTAGAAAGGCAGGAGATAGAAAAATCACTCTCAGAGCCGAGAGGGTCAGACCCAAGACAAAGAACAAAGAACTCACACCCAAAACTTCCCTCCACCCAGATTTGAAAAAGTCTTGTTTCCTGATTGGTCCTCTGGTCAGGTGTTTGGTTCCCTGTGTTAACCCTTTACAGGTAAAATAACATTAACCCTTAGCTATCTGTTTATGACAGGGGCTTCTTGTGTGATTTAGAGGGGTTTTTGTGTGGCATTTCCATACGGCAAAAGCCCTAGAGCAGGCCCAGTTATATCAGTGTAAAAGAGCTTTTTCCAGTACACTTATTTTGCTCCCTGGACTGCTATAAGCTACTGCAGCAAAAGCACATTTTTGCCGGTATAAACTGCAGCTACACTAAGGTTTTCCAGCATAGCTATTCCAGCAACCCTTTTCAAGTACAGACCTGGCCTTATCCCCCGTTAAGGGCTAAAGCATCTTGTTATTAGATCCATAGGGAGGATTTAGTTCAGTTCCAGGTGAAATGGTCCTTTTCTGTTGCTACACACCATTGCTAGGTTGTGACAAAAATATCTGGAAGGAAGGTGTGTGTGTGCATGTTAGCCCTTCCCGGCTCGCTGTTTCCCAGCCCAGCCCCCTCCCAAGTCAGGCTGGGAAGATGTACTAACTGATGCCCAAAAGCTACCTCAAAGACAGAGCAAACAGGGAAATAAAAGGTCGTATCTGTGCACTGAGACACACGCACAGCTACCAATGGAAATGTCACATAGCTAGTATTTAGTAATCAAGCACATTCAGTGGCTGTTCCAGGGACTGGAGGATATGTGTCCTTGTGCCCAAGCAATTCTGACTGGCAACTTGTGACAAGTACAATCCAGTCCCCATATGTCTCCTGCAGACGCAGAGGGAAGCTGGATCCCTGCTCCTCACATCAGCTCTTCGAAATGTCAAACCACTCAACTCTCAGCATGGTAATACAGCTGAGAAGTGGCTGAGCAGAGTGAAGCAGTCAGAGCTCAGCGAGGAGCTGGGCAGGCAGCAGGTCTGTCAGACACCTGGCGAGGAACCCACCCGCACCCCCCGGTATGGCAAACACTGTGAGTGACACAATCACTCCCTGTCCTGCGACCGATCCGTGCAGCACGTGTGACAGTGATCAGATGCACTCTTGTTTATGGATGGAGTCAGACATCCCCTCCTTGGGCAACGCGTGACATTATTGCACAAGAACGCAGTGTTATTTGCTTTGTGTCTGTGATTCCGAGTGTTGCTTTTCTCAAGTAGCCGCTTGCTGTGTTGAGGATGACGGGCACAGGAAAGGGGACTGATAGCTGCTGAACAATCACAGCCTCTATTTCAGCCTGCGGGGCCAGCTAATCCAAAGAACTCAGGGCTAGATTTTCATGGGCTCAGCCCCCAGTGAACTGCTCTCTTCTTCAAATCTGACTTCAATTAGAGGAGCTGCACCTATCCAAAAATTCTAGCCCTAGCAGTTATGCCATGTGGTTCGGTCCAGCAAAGAGGTGACTGGGAGTCAGGAGACCTGCGTTCTGTTCCTATCACTGCCACAGTCATTTAACCAACCCCTGTGCCTCAGTTTCCCCACTTGCAAAAGATGGATGATGTTACTTCCACATCTTTATGAAGTGTCTTGAGAGCTATGAATTCATAGCACTGGATAGGTGATCTGTATTGTTTTTATTGTGGGAAGTGACAGAGCAAGCTTCCCCGCACCCTGACAGCCAGTGTGCCCCAACCCTGGGATAATTCTATACTCATTGGCCAAACAGTGCTGCTGCAATTAGAACTTAGCATCAGAAACAAATGAGGATATTTTTGTGATGTGGACCCCTGTCCTCCGGGAAGCAGCCTGGTGCTGTAAATACCTGGTACTGAACAACTGTCACAGGATTTAAGCTGTCAACGGGAAGATATAACACTCAGCAGCACAGTCTCAATCCCCAGAGCTGGCCAGTCCCTTTCATGTGCTTTTATGGCCAATTCTTCTTACTTTCAAACCTAAACTCCAGGTGCACAGCTGGGCAAACTTTTTCAGACAAATTGTTTATTTGCCACAAAATGCAGTTTTGGGTTGTGAATTTGGGTCAAATTCAGCAAATAGTTCTGGTCAAAAAACCAAAGATTTTTCCTACCCAAAAGTCAAAATGTTTTGTTTCTACTTTTCATTTAGAAAATTAGTTAGTCATTTAAACAAGCAAGGAAGCAAGCAAGCAAGCAAGCAAACAAATGGGTTAAAAAAAAACCCACCCACAAATGAAACAAAATGAAAACACAAAAAAGAAAAACAAAAATATTGTTTTTCAGGTTGCATGAAGTGTTTTGTTTGCTCCAAAATGAAATGAAATAAGTGGAAAAAGCTGTTATTCACTCAGCTCTCTCTAAGTGTAAGCCCAGAGTTAATAAAAGTCAAGTAGCAGACCCTGGGTTTGTTATCCTGGGGCTTGAGCATCTGCACTTATTTGTAACCCCAGGTTAGGAACTGTTGAACCCTGGGGCTACATTGCATCATGTGGGCCTGAATCCAACCACCAGGGCTGGCTCCAGGGGTTTTGCCACCCCAAGTAGCTAAAAAACCCAAACAAAAAAAAAAAGCAGTGATCACGATCTGCGGCAATTCAGTGGGAGGTCCTTCACTCCGAGCAGGAGCGAGGGACCCTCCGCCGAATTGCCACTGAATACTTGAATGTGCTGCCCCACACTGGAGTGGCCGCCCCAAGCACCTGCTTCCTAAGCTGGTGCCTGGAGCCAGCCCTACCAACCACCCATATCCCAGACTTCCTAGCGCCCTCCCAAAATGTGGCTGCTCTAGCCCTTTCTTCATGGTGCAGTGTGGGAAATCTGGACTGTTCAGAGGGGAAAGGAAGTCAGCCCATGGGGTTGTGGGATACTTTTGGCAGGCTCTCAGAATACAAGTCCAGTGGGGCTGCATCTACCCCGGAAAGCAGGAGGGCTTGCACCAGAGTTCCTGGCTTGACTTAGGCTTGGACGCTTCACCCTTGTAGGGTGTTAGGTCAGAGTCCCAGGTTAGTGTGATTTGGGTGTAGACAAAAGGGGGTGAGGCTTGAGCCTGAGTTCATACCCTGGGCTTACACTGCAGTGTGGACATACCCTAGGTGTCCATAGGTGATCTTATCCCACACTATTGCATCTTTACCTCTTGAGGGATCCAGCTGCAGGGGGCTTCCCATGTAATGCACCGAGTTCTCCTTCCTACCACATGTAACAGTGCCACTGAGTATTTGTGCTAGGTAGGATAAAAGTCTCTGTACATTCAGATATGAGGAGAGAGGAGGAAATAAGCAGTCTGGCCAGTGTGAGCCCAATCCAGAGGGGATACCTTGAATCAGGACCCTGTGCACGATGTTACCCCAGGGGTGGGCAGCCCTTTGGCTGGGATCTAGAAACCCCTGCCACAACTACATGCCTCACCCTCAAATTAAAGGAGCAGGCAGAGCAGGGTCTTGAATGTATCTGGGTGACCTCTTGGTGGGCTCTGAAATGCTGGCAGTGGGGAATCCCTCAGAGAAGGGGATCTCACCGAGAGGCACATTCTCTGAGGTGGCATCATGGGTGGGCATCTCAGATACCACACAACCTAACCAGCCCTTTAGGAGAAGCAGAAGCTCCTTAACTGCTACCGACATGGATCTCCCCTAAAGATGGGCCCAGCACAGCCCCCTGGATTCACCCAGCTCAGCTCTTTGGGTAAGTTCAGGTCCTGATCTGGCTTGGGATGGGCTCCTACCTGCAGCATCCCAAAGGGGAATCCTTGACTCAGCCCACTGCACATTTATTGCTTCCAGTGCCTAAGGGCCCAACTGCAGAGGCCTCATTGTCCCAGAGGTCAATGCTCCGCCATACTAAACTAAACAGGTCCTCAGCTGGTGTCATGTGGCATGGCTGCGTTGCCTTCAGTGGCAGGAGCTGTGCCCATTCACACTGCTGGGGATCTGCCCTAGGAAATCATGACACGTAAGACGCCTCTTCCTCTTTGCTGGGTGGATGGCTGGGAAGTGCGGAGTTAGCTGAACACAAAGGATCCAGCTGGTGCCAGAGGACTCGTTGCAGCTCATGCTGGGCGGAGAAATGGCATGAATCAGTTTGATCTCTACTAACTGGTCACATCCAGACTCAGCCCCACTTAGACTGAGCCCCAGGCGCTAAGTGTGACAGAGTCACACATCACAAGCCGTAGCTGTGAAAATCCAGCGAATATGGGCTGGGAAGCTGGTGGACCTCACTCTCCTCCCACCCCCCAGCAGCCATCCGCTCCCGCTCCACAAGCTCCATGCTTAGAGCTGTTCGGGAGTGGGACAGGGCTTGCTGGAGAACCCCAATTCTCTTTGGGGGATGGGAGAGGCACTTTTGTGGAAACACAGCTGTCTGGGGGAGGGAGAGATGGGACAGTTGATTGGGTGGGGCTTCCTCCTTAGAGATGTGAGTACATGGAATTAAAACCTCCAAATAACCCTGCAACCTTCCAACCTCCAACTGTAGTGTTCAGTGAGTGAATCTGTCACTGGAGATGCTTGGGCCATAAAGCAGAGCACTTCTGCCAGGATCCACATTCTCAGCCTCAGAGTACAGGAATATCCACAAACTAATACACTAGTGCAAGGAATTTCACTTTCAGCCTTTGCACTCAGATACTGTGGTGATGTGCACATCAGACAGCACAGCAGGACACACTAGCAGTGCCAGAGTTCATGTCTCCAGCCTCATAACCCAGAAGGATCCATCTAATAGTGCAATAGCACCAGCATTCATGTCGCCAGCCACAGAGTTCACTAAGACCTGCACATTAGTACAATTGCACTGGGATTCATGAAGATCCACTCACTAGTGCAAATGCACTAGGGTTCACGTTCCTGGCCTTGGCATTCCAGATGATTGGCACACCAGCATACTGGTATCAGGATTCATGCTCCCCGCCCCAGACTGCATTTGTAATGGGATTTGATCAGCTTTATGTCGGCTTATTCTGCCAATTAGCTTCAGCCAGTAAAATCCCTCTTCCCCCGAGCCCGGGGGGTAATGATCTGCTGACAACATGTTCTTTTCCCGATCTGGCCATTAAGCTCACCAGCAGGGTTAGGAGTAGTAAAAACGTGAACACGCTTGCTTGGGGCTTTCAGCGCTGTTTACAGAAAAGCTTTACAAGCTGGTGGCTTTGGGACAGAGTCCTAATCGCCCCACACAATGCCACTGGAGCGTCCCATTGAAATGGGCATCAAGGGCCCGGGAAACAACAGGGACCTGCCAACCTGTAGAGTTTGTGAGAGATGAATGCTCCCTCTCTCCTTCCTGGCTCTGTTCTGCAACCCTGGGGTGCCCATCCTGTGATACCCTGGGTGCTTTCTGATCATGGTCAGCCTCCTTGCATGCCGGATACATATGCTCCCTCCTGCCACACTGGCAAACTGTGCCCTCCTGGAAGTGGACCCTGATCCACTGAAAAGGGGCAGGCAGAGATGCACAGTCTCCTTGGCCCCTGTGCATTAGTGGCTGGGTCCTACGAGGGGCAGAGCATTCCCCCCCTTCCCATTGCAGTCAGTGGGAACGGCTGGCACTCACAGCCAGAGATGAGACAGATCTCCAGGAGATTTGAGTTATAAGGGTACATAAAGAATCTAAGAGAAACGTTTTTCTCTCTCTGCACGGAAAGAGTCCTTTGAAGTCAAAGGGATTTACACTAGCTGAGGAGCCTGGCCAGTGCTAGAAGCATCAATTGGATTCCAAAACAAACCAGAAGAGAGAGAAAGAGGAAATTAAGACAAAAAAGAAAATGTAACAATACTGACTGCACTGGGAAATCTGTGTCTGTGCTGTGCTTGTGCACTGCAGTGTCGTTTGTCTAAGGCTCTTAAGGTGCTGTGCTGTGGGATGAAAGTATCATTATTATCCCCATTTCACAGGTGTGGAAACTGATGCACAAAGAGAAGTGACTTGTCCAAGGTCACATAGTGAGTCAGTCGAGCTGGGAATGGAACATAAGAACGGTCACACTGGGTCAGACCCATGGTCTATGTAGCTCAGCACCCTGTCTTCTGACAGAACAGAGGCCAGTGCCAGGTGCTTCAGAGGAAAGGAATAGATTGGGGCAATTTACAGAGTGATCCATCCCCTGTCGCCCAGCTTCTGGCAGTCAAAGATTTAGGGACACCCTGATTATGGGGTTGTGTCCCTGACAATCTTGGCTAATAGCCGTTGATAGGCCTATCCTCCATGAATTTATACTTCTGGCTTTCACAGCATCCCCTGGCAACAAGTTCCGTAGGTTGACAGTGCATTGGGTTAAACCTGCTGCCTATTAAATTTCATTGGGTGACCCCCTGGTTCTTGTATTGTGTGAAGGGGTAAATAACACTTCCTTATTCACTTTCTCTGCACCATTCATGGTTTTATAGACCTCTATCAGATCTCCCTCAGTTGTCACTTTTATAAGATGAACAGTCCCAATCTTTTAAATCTCTCCTTGTACGGAAGCTGTTCCAGACTCCTAAGAATTTTTGTTGCCCTTTTCTGTAACTTTTCCAATTCTAATATATCTTTCTGGAGATGGGGTGACTAGAACTGCATGCAGTATTCAGTGTGTGGGAATTCCATGGATTTATATAAAGGCATTATGATCTTTTCTTTTTTATTTTCTATCCCTTTCCTCATGGTTCCTATTCTGTTAGCTTTTTCAACTGGTGTGGCACTGAGCGGATATTTTCAGAGAACTATCCACCCTGAATCCAAGATCTCTTTCTTGAGTGGTAACTGCTAATTTAGACCCTATCATTTTGTATGTATAGTTGGGATTATATTTTCCGATGTGCATTACTTTGCATTCATGAGCACTGAATTTCATCTGCCATTTTGTTACTGTAGCCTAGATCTCCTGACTCTCAGTCCTTTGCACTGAATATGGGACCCAGGCAATGGCCTTTTCTTCAGAAATCATCCCTCTCGGCAGCGTACTAGCTGCAGGGGATTGAGGGAAGGTTGATGGAACCAGGGCGGGAGTTCTCTGCTTACCTGGGGTTCAGAGCAGTGGCAGGTTCATGGAGGCACACATGGCATGGTGCTGAGGGAATGGTAATGGCAGATGGGCAGAGCGGGCGCAGCATGTGGGTTTGGGGATGGATGGGGGAGCCCTAAAACGCCACGTCTGGCCGTAGAGGCAATTTCTGCCCTGGCTGGAAGCCAATGCCAGAAAACAGATGAGAAAGCCCACCATGTGGAGATTAATGCTAACCCTTGTCTGACAGAGCAACCTCCGGAACCATCTCTTCCTTCCCCACTGCACTTCCAGGCCCTCTCATCTGACTCTTGAACTGAGCAAGGGAGACGCGCTATTCCACATGCAAAACAATACTTGGCGCCTTTCACCTGAGCCTCCCAAAGTGAAGAACAGCTGTTAACAAAGACAGGCAGCGTCTCTGCAAGCTGTCATGCCCCATTCTACAGGGGAGAGCAGTGAGGTGCTGAGATGAGAAGGGACTTGTCCAAGGTCACCCAGCAGGTGACAGGGCACAAAGAGAACACAGGGGTCCTGGCTCCCTTGCCAGATGTATAGGGGCAGGGAGCATCCCAGGTTAATTGCTCATCACTCCAAGCACCTATCTGCTTCTTCGTACTATGTTTAGTCCCTTCTCTCCAGGGAACAGAACTGGGGGCTCAGTCCCAATGGTCCCATAAGGCTTCTTTCCTTTTCACAACTCCAACCCCACTTGGCATGCGAATTGAAGGCAGAAGGGTCTGAGCTTGGACCAGACAAGCAACACAGCCTACAAAATACAGCTGGGCTCGTTAGGAGCAGGGAGGTGCGTGGATGCCAAGGAGAGGGTGAGGGGGTTGCTGTCAATCCCAGCATCTCTTTGGGATTGGGGTAGGTATATTAGGAGAAAGCAGGATTCTCACCTTATCTGTAGGGCGGGATAGATTGTCAGGTACATCAGGAAAACTTTCCCAGACATCTTAAACGCACGAACCAGGCAATCCCAGGGAAGCGCAGTGTCCACATAAAGAGAGGCAGCTCGGGCTGGCGTGACTGCACTTTGACAGATTCCTTCCTATCCAGTTTGCAGAGGGGCCCAGGGGCTCCCCTCTCTCCTTCCCCAATCTGCCCCAAAGGATGGCCAGCTCGGTCCAGGTGTGCTGCAGCTGGAGTCTCTGGGGACCAGCAAAGAAAACACTTGGAGCAACCAAACAAAAAACTAAAGGTGGCGGTAACGGGGGAAACCCACCCAGGAGAATCCAAGTTCAGAAGGAGGAGGAAAGCCAAGCCTGGTGCCTTTGTGTCTCCTTGCCCTCCAGCAAGTTTAGGGGCTTTTCTTCCATTCCTGCCCGCTTGGGCACTGCCTCTGTGGCTTTATTGTTGAATTCCCAATGTCCAATGTCTTTATGGAAGGGTTTCCCCTCTTCTCCTTTTTCCCAGCTCACCAGCTGTGCCTGTGCCCAGCAGACAGGTGCAGTGAGAGCTGTGTGTGTGCGCACAGCACAAGCCCCACCGGTTGCTATTGCAGCCTAGAATACTGAAATCCTCTTCTCTCTGTCCCCCTCCTTTTCTCTGCCTCTCTCTTTCTCTATTTCTTCCTTCTGTGCTTCTCTCTCCAACCCTCCCAAAATCACCCACCCTCCCTCCGGCTTTTAATCCTTCCTTTCTGATCCTTTTGGAAAGAAGGGTCAAAGTTGGACATTTCTTATCCTACTCCTTAGCAGGAGAGGAACAGAGCGAGTGAGAGGGAGACTGGCAGGGAAGAGGAAGAGAGATGCTCAGAGGTCTCACGCAGGGTCCTAGCTCCCCCCGTTTAGTGCAAGGGGTGGAGGAGGGCCTCCTCCTTCCCAGCAGGGCAAGGGTTAACAGCTTCTTCTTGCTCCTTTCTTAAAGGGAAAAAAAGGCAAAAAAAGTTCAGTTGCTGTGCTGACAAAGGCTGTATCCAGAAATCAAAGGGAAATGCCTATTTGTGTGTCACCGAGTTACCAAATGGAAGCTTTTGGGAAGGCGAAAACCGGAATTCATTAACTTGTGTAAAGCTCTCTCTCTCCTCCTTCACTTAATGAGACATGACAAGGTCGTCGCTCGTTAGTCACATTGTAGCGTAAAACCTCGCTCAACGTTTTGTTAAAAGCTGGGGAGCGAGGCTGTTGCTTGTAAAAATGTGCCAGAAGCAAATGCCAGCAATGCTGAGCGAGGCTCAACTCGGCCAGTAGAAGGCGGCTTCGCACCCAGTGCATTGTGGGTGCTAATGCACTAGAAAGCATAACCACTCACTGCTACCTCCATGGGGTGAACCTCTCTATGCACAGCCTTGCTTCTGGGCTACGTCCAGGTCTAGTGTCTGCCCATCACAAAATAGCCAGGGCCCCAACTCGCAAGTGCTCATGCATGGGATTCCCACTTAGTGTAGTGGACATCTCTTGAAGAGTTGGGCTCCTTCACTCTAAAGGACATTCCAAAGCCCAGCTTTTGCCCTGTGCCTCCCAGAGCAGCCCCGGCAACTGGGTATCTTATCGCATCCCTCCTTAAAATTCTCCTTTGCTAGGATGCCAGCTAAAACTTGACCAAGCACAGTGGGGTGCTGTCCAGGGCTGGGGGTCCTAGGCACTAGGATAATAATAATAAATAATAACTGACTTGTGTGCTATTGCCAATGCCGTTTTGTTGGGGGATTTGCAGTACAGGGAGATAGTGCTGCTTCATGCAGGCATCAGGTGACCTGTGGGCTGATCCCAGCTTTGCCACTGATTCATCTGAGACCTTGGGCAAGTCATTTCACCCTGTGCTCAGTGGCCTCATCTCTTAAACGGGGATAATATGTGTTGACCTTTTCAAAGTGCTTTGAGATCTTTGACTGAGAAACACTGAGAGGATTATTGAAGAACAATAATCACATCCCACATTTTGTCTCTGGGAGCAGTTCGTTCTGCTGAGCCAGAGGTGAAAAGGCCATAACATAGCTTGGATGGAGAAAGCAAAGTTGGTCTTGTGGCTATGACACTGGTGTAGGTCTCAGGAGTTCTGGGTTTAATTCTTGGCTCTGCCACCGATTCACTGGGTGACCCTGACCACATCACTTCATTTTCTCAGTGCTCCCCTCTGTTAAATGCTGGTAATGCTTCTTTTGTTTAGCTTGAAAGGACGGGAGTCTTACATCTCAGTGCAGCCCCTGGCCCAATGGGCCTTAATCTCAGATGGGACTTCGGGATGCTACCATCACACAAACAGTAAATAATAGTAACACACTTGGCCAATTTTGCAAGGCTGGTCAGTAGCAAGGCAGCCATTGCTGACTCTTGCTGCAAATCACCTCAAGCAGTGAAGCGTGAGATTTGACTACCCATCATAAACCACAGGAGCGCAGCTGGTCTCACGGGAGATCCAAGATGGAATGTCCTTCTATTAAGTGACTGCGTATTATGGTTGTTATATTCACAGCAGCCTGCAATGAGCTGGTGGGACCTCTAGGAAGGTAATGTCAGAAAGAGTAAATAATGCAGATCAAAGCTGCAGGGAGTGGGGGGTAAAAAGGGCTCTTCATACTCCAGAGAAGGTCTAGGGGCTGAAACATGCTGGGAACATTGGCTCCTTCATTAAATCTGGCCTCCATTTCGATGTGTACTGTGCCTCCTGCTTGACCAAAACAACACTGGAATAATCCCAGGAAGCAGGCGAACAGGAAGGCTTGTTTTCAGTGTGCGTTGGAACCACTGAACCCTGGAGATCCAGCTGACAACAGGAGATCTGGACTTTAATCGCACAGAGTTTGCTCAGATACAGATCCCCATTGCCTGGCAGGGGAATTTTGCTGGAGTAAGAGTGCAGGATCTGGCCCTTGGGTACTATTCCTGGCTAGGCCCCAGGAACCCCTGAGCCTGACTCCCATCCCAGCCCAGGGTCTGATGGCATGAGCAAGTCTGTGCTCCACTTTTCCCCTTCAGAGGCGGTTCACAGAGACATTCATGAATGTCTGCAAAGTGCTTTGACATCCCTGGCTGGAAGGGGCTAGGGAAGGACAAAGCATTATTAGTGTATTGCTCCATCAGGTCTCCTGGGAGAAATTTCCTAGCCAGCCTCTTGTCTCTTGTGTTCTTTACATTAGACCAAAAGGTACCTCTTGCTTCACCTTCCATGCTGTTCAGTTCTCATCGAGGTCAATAACAGGCAATGTCACTAGGCATGGGTCCTAGGGCCCTCCAGTCAGAACAAAGTTATCCAGTGATAGGCTTACAGCCTCCCATCCACGTGCACAGCCATTTTAAATGTACCGTACTGGTTCTTACACTTGGCTGAGGTGATGGTGAATGATGCTCCCTCTTCCTCATTTATAATAGCAGGCTAGTGCAGAAGGTGAAGGCTGAGTTTAATACACCTTCAACTCTTATCTGCCTGTCGCTTGCACTAAGAGGTGGTGGAGAGCTGGCACCCTGGTCACTCGTGCAGTGGCTTCCCTCTCTAGCTCATCAGTAAAACTCAGTTGATTGTTCTCTTGCCTGCAAAGGGTCTGAATGGAGTCTGAGCTTATGCTAATATTAATCAGAAGTAACTCTGGTAATTCAATGTGGGGAAAGCTGATGTGAGAGAGGGCCCAGGCCTTAGGTGCCTACTCTCCAGAAGAGACCAGGCCCTTGGCATTGGCAGATGTGTGAGGTGTGAAAGCCCACAGGTGGAATATGAGCAGATGTTGCAAGTCAGGGTTGAAATGCACTGGCAGAGCTGCATGGAGGCTGCCAGGCCCAGAAGAGCAGGGCAGGACGGGGGTGCATCACAGAATGGAATGGGGACTTTGGGACTAGAATGACTGGGGATGTCTGCAGGTCAGGATGTCAGGGCAGCAGCAGAGCGGAGTTGTGTCCCAGAAGTGGAATGGCAGAGGGTGCTGACACTCTGGATTGAGGTGAATTTACAGTGCTGCTTGGGAAAAGCTGGCACCGAGCCTGCCCACCCTCTCTCTGGCACTGCTCTGTGTTATCAGTCTGGCAGCACGGCTAGGGGTGCTGTCCTTTCGTGGGGCCCCTCCTCTCTGGCTTTGGTTGGCAGCCCAGGAAACTAAGTGTCCTTTGGTACATTTCGCAAAGAACAGGGGATAGTTCTAGCGTCCTGGCCAACACTCCCTGTTGGAGCAAACCAGGTCCTAGTGGCCTAGGTCCATATGCTGCAAAGCTGCAGTGGTTCCTAGGGTAACCGCTGAACTTTCAGCCCCCGAGCCTCCTCTCACATTAGTGCAAATTGGGGACAAGCCCATTCAAGTGAGTGGGGTAAAAATGGTATCAGGCTCCCTGTGTCTCCTTGTAAAGCCGTCTGGGAGACACTGAGTAGGGTATCCTCCTCAAGCACCAACCTCTTTTCTACGGTACAAAGTGGCCTGTTCTGTTCACCCTGTCAGGACATTTGTTTGCCATCACAAGGCATTTGTACCTCTTACGCTCACTAGAAAGCCCCTGCATGGCGGCAGATGCTGCATCTTAGCTTACGCATCATCAATAACACCTCAAGCTGGGCTCCGACTCCACACTCATTATGGCTGGCGATGATGTATGAAGTGAAGAGGACACAGCTTGATTTTCAGGTGCCAGGTTGAGCTTGCTGTGCCGACAGGTAGAAAGATTTTGTTTTGACTTGTAAGCTGAACAAACATGACAGGGGAAAGTCATGGCAGGAGAATGAAGAGGGACAGGACAGCAAGGCACCATTGTTTGCAGATTTGCTTTTGTGGCTCATTGCCTGCTCAGATTGTAAAAGGTTAAACCACTGATGGGGTCAGTGTGTTGAAGGAAGGGACCTGTGATGAACACAAAAACATCGGACACAAGACACTTGAAAGAAAAAACATTGTAGGGCTTATATAGGGATGGGTGAAGTCAGGGCAGTTTGAAGGCCTGAATATCTCCTTGGGATGCTAATTTATTTTGAACCGGGAGTCATATAGACATACATATAGATAGAGTTGCCGATATAATATCTTATCTGGAAAATATTGTAAATATACACACTATAGAAAAACACATGCATCCACACCCACACATGCAATGTGTTTTTCCAACTAAAGGGAAACCTGTGCTCTGTATTAAGGATAAAAGGACCCACCAAAATCTGGACTGACATAAGCAAGGGCCTGTATATGGCAGGGCATTTACCTTATCACGGGAACACATCTCATTCCTCTTTGCTCCTTTTGTCCCAGCCTTTCTATTTGTTTTCCTCCATGCCCTCTCTACTCACCTTATTCACCCACCCAGCACAGCTGAAGGCAGAGTAAGTGTCCTCCTCAGGGCCTTGCCAGTGTGTCTCCACCTTGCTCCAGGGGGACCCTTTCTTAGGCTGAGAAGGAAGTGCAGTTTCCATGGCCCATTCAGTCCGGCTCTTCTGCTGAGGCTGCTAACAAGACTGCTGCCCCTGCGGCCAGTTATGATAGTGATTTTATGCTGTGGACATTCACACACTAGCTGGTCTAAGAATACTAATTCGTTTCTCTGTCTCTCTCTTATTATATCATACAGGCCATTGAACAGCCATTAGATGCTGAAACTATATTAATAATTCTACAGAACATTCATGCGATAGCTTTTGCCCCTGAAGAATTCCAAAGCACTGCTTTGGATATACAAACTGCAGCGAAGAGAGCGAACTCTTCAACTGTCACTGAAATGCTGCTCTCTCTGGGGTGAAACACTTCCACTTTGTAGCTGCGTACACCCTATGTCAAACTGAACCTTCAGGGGGAATTGAGGTAGATAGAATGTAAGCTTAAAAGCTTGTCTCTCTCACCAACAGAAGTGGGTCCAATAAAAGATATTACCTCACTCACATTGTCTCAGTTGAAAAACCTGGAATTCGGCTAGGATATGGGGTCATCACGGCACCTCTTATGAGGGTTCTTTAATGACTGTGAAAGTTCAGGATCTAGGTCTTTCAGACGAAGGCACCTGCAACCAAGGACACCAGAACAGGGGGGCCCAGGACGCCAAGCGCCATCACCTTTAAAAGTAGGAGGGCTATGGCATACCACTTTTTACTGGCCGTAAGGGCGAGCAATGGGGGAGTTAAGGAGAGAGAGAGGCGTGAACGGGGGCGGGGTCATGGGGGGGAAGAGGCGGCATGGAGGCTGGGCCACAGTTCTAGGGCTGGTAGCCCCCTGACTTTTAGGGATCTTCCATTGTCCCTGACTGCAGCAGAATAAGCTCCCTATCCCCATATTGGTGCAGTAGTTCAGCACTTAGTCAGAGAGCACAGTACCACTTACCGACTCACCAACACAACTTCCTTGTGTGTCTCCTATTTAAGTGCTAACCCAGCATGAGCCTGTTTAGCTTGTGAGATCTAACAGGCTGTGGGCTCCAGGCACTCTATTGCTACTGACCTGGTCAGGATTCAACACAGCGAGCTGGTGAGGCATTGCTTCTCTCCCATTATTAATTCCCCCAAGGCATTTCTGTCCTGAGACATGGGGATTTCAACAACTTCTTTATATACACGCTCTGGAATGTTTATTCAGTAGTAAGCAACTTTACTGCTCATGTGTGTCTGACTTTAGCTTAGGGTGACCAGAAAGCAAGTGTGAAAAATCAGGAGGAGAGGTGGGGGGTGCGTGTACTAGTTGCCTATATAAGACAAAGCCCCTAATATTAGGATGACTGGTCACCCTAGGTTAGAGCCTGCCTTTCACAGTGCAAGTACCAGCTACCTGCTCTGGCATTCATATCTGGGTACTAAGCACTGCTCTCTGTCCTGGACTGGGTCTTTGGCAGTAGCATATTTGCAAACCTCAAGAGCTATGAGGTTTTAACATAGCAATCAAAGGTTTAACTCAAGGAGCTCTGTGTAAGGAGAAACAAAAAGATAGGGTAGTTCTGTTCACCTTAGTGCAGGGGGGACACACTTCCTGTTCCAGCTGCAGAGATCTGGAGGAACGTGGGAAATCTAAATTCTAATCCTGGCTCTAGCACAGTGAGGCCAAATCACTTTGCCTTTCCAGCTCAACTTCCCATCTGTAAAATGGGGATAATATGACTTACCCACCTGCTTCACAGGGGTGTGGTGTGGTTTAATTAGCCAGCCTTAGACCTTCAGGTAGTGTCAATCAGTGTCATTCCAGCGACTATAGAAACGTACTGCTTTCCTAGCCACCAGAAAGCCTTTTGTTTGGGTTGTCAGTGTCCTGCTGTGACACAAAAGCAGGGGTTGAAAATACAGCAGTGACTGGGAATCTGGTTTTTCTCAGCTTGAGCTTCTCTCAATAGAGCCCCTCTGCACAGGCCTCCAAAATGAGCCACCCCACATCATGCCACTGTTCAAAACCAAGCGCTGCCCCTCTGCACATGGCGAGGGATTGACTTTGATTTTCATTTAACCCTTTGGGCCAAATTCTTTCCAGTATTCCATGATGTCTTTCTCTGGGGTATTATTTCTTTGGATATTTGCTATGTCTTTTCAGCACCTCTTCATTTTAGTTTGCTCCCTCCAGAGAGCCCCTGTCTTGCTTTGGTTCACAGAAGGGGATTTTTCTTCTCTTAGAAGTAGTGACAAGAGCCCAAGAAATGTGGGTGCCTTAATTCTTCAACATGATTGGTAAGACTTTGTGGTGGCCCCTAGGAGCAGTCACAGATCAGAACCCATTATGCTAAGTGCTGGACAAACACAGAACAAAAAACCAGTCCCTGCCCCCCAGAGCTTACGTTGAGAGCAGACCCTCATTGCCTGGGACATCTCTCAGGGTATGTCAGAGCTGTGCCATGAATCTGAACTCCTCCTGCCAAAGTGGGGGCTTGTGAGAACTGGCTCTGAAGGGAGGCAGTAGGGGAGTTTGTAAGGGGTTTTTGCAAAAGCAAGTGACCCAGCTTTGTCCAGCCTTAGGTGGAGAGATGCATTCTATACCTACCCACTGCAACCCAGACCTTAAGGTGCTCAGCACAGCACAATGCTTTTGGGCAGGGAGTATACAGCATCCCACTCAGCTGAGCCTGCAGGGCAAAGTGAATGAAAGGAGCCATGCTCAGGCTTTAAAGAAGGAGGAGAGAATCACAGCTCCCTCCTCCACTCACAGACTTGGCGGAGCAGGGCTCCCACACAGCCCTCCTTGGCCGGTGTAATGAGAGCTCTGCTTTACCCATAGCCCAGGCTGGGATTTGGCAGGATGCTTTAAAGATCCCAGATAGTTTCCCAATACCATGCCACGCCATAGATTTAGGGGAGGAAGCACCCACCCTGTTTCCTGCCACAGCTCCCATGAAATACTGACCTAGGTCGACCCTGCTTAGAGCATGAACTCCCAGGCCAAGCTAATCTAGGTGCATGTCCCTGTCTTTGTCCCCAGGTGGGTCTCCGGAGCTCGACAGGTTGAGATCATTGCTCCAAACCAGCCCATTTCATGGGTGGCAGGAGTGTACACATCTGTGCACAGCAGCCTCTTTCCTACACAGCTGGCCCTGTGGCCCTTCATTCTCACTTTTCTTCCCCCTCCCGCCCCACCTTCACCAGCAGTTGCTCAAAGCTGACAGCCTGCATTTGAAGTGCAAAGGAGCTGATGTTGTGAGCTGTGTTTCTTCCACACTCAGTGCCCTCTAGCTTTTACACTCAGAAAATAAGAGGTGCCCAAGTGCCCCTCCCTCCGTCACCCTCCCCTAATGAAACAGAGACGGCGTTGCTGGGATCTGGTAATTGCCATCGCCAGGAAGGAGAGATCTTCCCCTAATACTCACTAAACTCCAATCTTAATCTTGTTCATCGCTATTAAGTCTGGGGGAAATCAGGCTGATACTTTTAAAGGAGGAGAAATGAAAAAGATTCAAGAGGAGGCTGAAGTCTCTTCAGGAAACTGAAGGGGAATAATCTTCAAAGGCTCCACAAACCAGCCTGCCTGAGCCTAGCAGAACTGAATGAGTAACAAGGAGCTTGGTGGTTAGATCCTCACATTATTTGTTTCTTTCAATCAGTGGCAGGGAGTGGGAAGAATATGGAAAGATTTTCAAAGGCACCTCAGGGAATTAGGTGCCCAGGGCACCTAATTCTGTTAGGCTCTTCTGAAAATCCCAGAGATTGGCAGGTTGTTCTAAGGAAAGCCCAGTGCATATTCCAAGAGTGGTCCCTTGTCCCTGGACCAGCAGAGGCTGGGAGAGCTGTGGACAGAGTTCTCAGTCCCTGGAAAGGAGAAGGAACCCCTCACATCACACTCTGGTGGCTCTCTCCAGGTGACTTGTGCCCATCCCTTCCTGGTGAGAAGGATGTTTGGACTGAATGAGGTGAGTGGGTAAATGGGGTGGAGGGGACAGCCCCTTTGGGGAAGGAAGGAATTCCAGGGTATTGTGGTGTAAGGTTCCAGCAAGGGTGGGATTAGACACTGGCTTTGGCCCAGCTGTGTGGGTGTAGGGGCTTCTGGCCCCAGCACTCTGTCTGACAAGCCATGGGGCTCCCTCCATTCCTTTGGGGGAGGAGACAGAGGGGAATCTAGGAATCCTTGAAAGCAACCAGATTCCATGCAGTTCCCACACCCACGGGCTTGTCCTACGCCCGATAAGGACCTCATCCCGCCCATAATACAGGAGTAAATCCCCCGTGACTTCAGTGGGAGTATCCCCAGGCAGGAGAGCAGGCCCCTTCAGGGCAAGAGCGACACAGAGAAACACAAGGGACCAGGAGAGGGAGAGAACAAATGAGAGCTCAGAAGCCTGAAACAGAAAAAGGATATGTGTGTGTGTGAGGGAGAACCGGAGCGTTCACCTACTGTGAGCAGGAAAGGACACACATTGCAAATCAGAGGGGGGTCTCCTCCCACTCCCAGCTGCCATGTCATCCCCAGAAGGGAGTGCTGAAGGACTGCTGGCCAAGCTGAGCCGCTGGCGCATAGAAAGCACACAGACCGAAGATCTGTGGAGTTTGCAGCCTCGGAGGATGTCAGATCACCTGCCCTCATGGCTCCATGCCCCAGCTGCCCCTTCCCAGTCCTGGCAGCCTGCACCACTCAGCTGGACTTTGGCTGCTGCACTCTCATGCCCTGTCCTTGGTGGAGAAAGGCTATGGAAGGGGACTTGCGCCTTCTCAGGAATATACAAATATCACATTGCTGGCTACTCAACGGCTGTTCAATGATGCCTGCCCCTGGCTGGCCAGAGCACAGTGCATGGAGCTGCATTTGTGCACAAAGGAACGAAGTGGATGCCCTATTAGCTACCTTTCCCCTCTGCATGCCCCTCCCCCCTGCTGTCTCGCCTTCCCACCATGCCCTGCAATGGAGCCCACCTGGCCCAGTGAAAGCACCAATGCAGAGCTGTCAGTACAAGCCGACAGACGGATGGCTGGATGCAAGGATCTGGCTCAGGTTTATGCTGAACCCTGCTTTGGATTTAGGGTCAGATTAGCAGAGGCATGCAGAGACTTCAAGGTAAAGTTGGGTCCCAGCTCTCCTCCGACGCCTAGTTCCCTTTCGCCCATGGCAGCATTAGGACAGCAACACCAACACACTTAATGGGCTCTGACAATGAGTAGGTTTTGGAGCACAGTTGAGCGGACCTGCCTGCCGGTATTACACATTTGCTCTGATTGGTCGTGCCGTTCTTTTGTGACAGCTGCCACTTGGAGGAAGCCGAGGCTGCTGGGTACTCCCATCCGCCCGCTGGATGCATCGATTCTGACAGAGGCTGTCTGCCCCTGTGGGCAAGTGCGAAGTGGGGGAGGCAGCTGACATCAGCAGGTTTGTGCTTCCCTCCTCTCCGGGTTTCTGGGCTGACATGCCTCGAGATAGACATGTGGGCTGTCAGTCAACCAACTTGGCCTGTTCATGCACTGCATGCACCTCGTGTGTGCTCCACAGCCACTCTCAGTGCCTTCCATTCTGCTAACAGGGTACACCCACCCCCATGCCAGGCACAGACCAGTTTCCCCACCACAGCACATCTCCAAAGATGTCGCGTTGCACTTACACAATGCCTGCACGCTCATGCCGACACCCCGCTAGCCCAAGGGAACACCCCAGTCCCAGGGGGCTCAGGAAAGATCAGCAGCAGAATAGAGAGGCTTCTGTTTCAAACCTGTCCCAGGCTAACAGTGAACCACAGTGGTTGTTTTCTGATTGCTGCTAGTAGCCACTGAGAAATAAGTGGACAGTGTGAGCCCAGTTTCTAGTGGTCTGGGGTCTGCATGTCCATTGATGCTCTTTGGCCCTCTTGTTGGCTGTCCCAGGGGCGAGGCAGGAATGGAGCTGCTTGGGAACTGTTGATGACACCAACACTTTCCAAGGGACTGTATGGCTACCACCGAGAGCTTCCTCAATTCCACAATGGAATTTCTTATCAAAACCAGGGAGCCCCATCCCACAATAACCTGGGGGGTAAGGCACTCTGCTAGGATTCAAGGCCCTTCTCTGAATCAGGCAGAGCAGAGACCTGATGCTGGGGTCTTGACATCCCAGGTAAGCAGCCTGGACATTGGGCTATTGGCCATGCTGGTAGCTCACTCTTGTTTTTCATGAAAAAGGTTTGTCTCGGTGCAGAATGGGAAGACTTTTGTGGTTCAGGAACATCATCTCCTGCCCAGTTCTAGTCAGGAAGTCTGAATCCCTCTGGAACCCCTCGGGGTGGGGCCTCCAGATGTAGGGTTGAGGCACAGCAGCAGAGAATTATGGGGACTCTTGTCCTGCCATTGCTGATCTTGTAACAGTTTTGGTGACAGATGACTTCACTCTCCAGGGCTGTCAGGCCAGTGCCATCCAACAGCAGTAAAAGTCACTTTTAAAAACCCCAAACCAGGCAACTAAGGAAGCCATAATTACACCCATGCAACTCTCCACAGTCTGCATGGCTCTCCACCCCCATGCTCTCAAATACCTACACAGATAGAGCCAAAAACAAAACAAGTACAGATCAAGAGAACTCTGCCTTTCCCCTCCAGGCAACAGTGAGGCGCCTTTTCTTTAGGGACAAAGATGCAAATATCCTGAGTCATCACATGAAACTAGCAAGGTAGCACCCACGAGAACAGGGATCTAAGTTCCCTAGTGAACAGCCCTACAGAGGGCAGAGGCCTTGCATCAGAAAAATCCCAATCAGTCAACAGATAAGAAAATAAACAAGTATGGTTCGCTGGTGGTGTTGGATGAGATGGCAGGGAGCATACTGACCCAGACCTCAAACTGACCAGAATTTTCACCCAGAACTCAAACTGAACCAGAACAGAACTGGCTCAGAAGTTCAAAAAACTCAGATAAACTTTGTTAAGGTTTCCACTGTTCCAGCTGAAGCCAAGACTGGAGCAGAAGTGCCACAATCCCTCCAGAAAAACCTTTCTCCAGGTACAGTCAGGAGCAGCAAGCACTGGAGATTTCACCAGAAAACTCTTTTTGAAGCCCACCAAAGATTTGCATTGCTCAGATGGGCTGAGGTCTCAGTCCCTCATGGTGCTAAGTAATCCCCTTTATCCAGCAAAGCACTTAAGCACGTGCCTAATGGCAAGCACATGAGTAATCCCATTGAAATCAATGGAACTACTTAAAAGATGCTGAAGTGCTTTGCTAAATTGGGGCCAGAGCAATCAGCAGCATGTGGGATAAAGCCCTTGGGTTCTTCTCCAAGCCAAACCCCTAAATTTTCTAAGTTTTCTACATGCCTAATAAAAGGTAATTTAAGTCTTCCCTGGTAATTAAAAACATCACAAATGCATTTCATTGGCATGTGGGATCCTTACAGATCTTACCTGCCTCACTGTGTGTTTGTCTGCAAAGTACTTTGAGATCCTGGATGGTAGCTCCCATGTAAATCGAAAGCATTTATTATTAGAGTCTATTATTACAGTTTAATCTGGTTCAAATGATACCATGCACAACCATACCCAGCGTGCACATGGAGAGAGGAAAGCCACAGAGAGCACAGCAGAGGATTTGGGCTGATGACGGGCAGGAGAGGGTTGGGGAGAGATCTTGGGGACAGGTGCTGACTTGGACTTTCAGAGAACAGAATTAGAGAACCAGGCTGCTGTACTTCCCATAAGCAAAAAGCCAAACATCTATTTTTTTTAATCTAAAGAGTCTTCATTTAAAATTCAGGAAAACTAGCAAAGAAAGAACGAATGTAATGTATCCATGAGAGAGCGCAGTGCGTGTGACTCGCTCTGCAACATTCCGCATCTGAACTGAAACACAAACTGACTGTTGTTTCCCAGCTTCACCCCTACAGGAGGCAGGGAAATCCTCCACATTTAAAGGTGTGGTACACAGACAATAGAGAGCCAACATCTCCTTCCCAGAAAGCACACGGTCCAATGAGACAGCCAGCAACATGTGATAGATAAAGCAAAAGCGTCCTTAGTTTGCCTCCAATCCCCTCCCCCAAAAAGTAATTCCAAGCATTGGGGAAGGAGGAAGTGGGACAAATGAGATGAATGGAACAAGTATGAGGAAGTATGGTGAGAGACAACTTCATACAAAGAAGGAAAAGGGACGTGGCTGCAAATGGAAGGCAGAGTGTGAGGAAAGTGACTGGAATAATAAGTGACGGATGGATGCCTTTGAAGGGGACTCGAATATCTTAGGTCTCCAGTCTGACCTACTTAAATCTGTCATAATCTGATACAGAAACCTCCTCCAGATTCTAAATACAAACTGCATTCTTTTTTATTTAAATTGCTTCCCTCTGCCACCATGAAATAAAATTCTAATCAATAGCCAGTGCTACTGTACTGCAGGTACTCTGCAGGTACTCACTAGGCTTTTGGGGACCGCTGAGGGACCCTTCATCTAACAGGGGGAATGCCAGCGACCCAGGTCCCTTAATCTCACAAAACAAGCAATGCCCAGAACTGGAAACATCGGGTATATCTGCACTGCAAGCAGCAGTGCTGCTGCAGCATCTGGAGACATACCTGCGCTCACTTTGATCCAGCTAGCTCCAGGAACAAACAGCGAAGCTGCAGCAGCACAGGCTGCACAAACCCACCTAGGAACTTTTATACATTCTCCACGGGTAGCCCGTGCTACCACAGCTTCACTGCGATTGTTACTGGAGCTTGCTAGATCAATGTCACCCCTCTGATTGCAGTGTAGGCACACCCTTAATACAAGATGTGCTAAAATCCTGTCACAACAGTGTAACTTGTTTGTAAAATACTGCACTAGCATCCTCTTTCACTGGTGGACGCTTGGCAGCAGATAGCTACCGGGAGTAGTGGGGCAGAGACAGGGCCGGTGCAAGGATGTTTCGCGCCCTAGGCGAAACTTCCACCTTGCACCCTCCCCCGTTCCCAAGCCCCCGCCCTGAGGCGCGCCTCCCCTGCGGCAGCTCCCCACTCCGAGGCACCCCTCCCGCTGCAAGCCTGGGAGGCAGGAGAAGTGAAGCAGCCACGGTGTGCTCGGGGAGGATGCGGAGCAGGGGTGAGCTGGGGCGGGGAGTTCCCCTGCGTGCCACCCCCCGCCCTTACTTGCTGCAGGCGGCCCTCCCCACACTCCCTTGCCCCAGCTCCCTCCGCCTAAATGCCGGTGGCAACTGGGGCGGCCGAAGATCTGGCCGCCGTGGTCGCTGCCGAAGAAAATGGTGCCCCCCAAATCCTAGCGCCCTAGGCGATCGCCTAGGTAGCCTAAATGGTTGCACTGGCCCTGGGCAGAGGGGAGCTACTTTGTGCGCTGCCCTGTGGCTGTGTAGTGTTTACCAGCTTTGTGTTTGTGAGCAAGGCCAGAGGATGTTGCCCTGCAGTGGTTGGTTCACAGAGAGATTATGGGACCTACTACTGGTTATGAAAAGTTATGAATGGGATTATATGACAGGGCTGCCTGTAACAGCAGGGGATTGGACTAGATGACTCAGAAGGTCCCTTCCAGTCCTGTGTCCTGTCAGATAAGGGCTTCTGCTTCTTGCTGATTACAGTGGGAGACAGACTGTGCCTCTTCAGATCAGGCCCTGTGTAACCTTCTTCTAGAACAAGGACCCTGCTCTGTGTGGTGCCAGCTGTCCCCTGATCATGGTGGTTAATCTACTGCTCTTCTCCCTGCTGGCTGCCTACTTCCTTAGGATGCCCCAACAAAAACACCCCTCCATTTGCCCCGCCCCAAGGAGATACCCCCGTGTCCTGGAAACATCATGCAGCACATAGTTCCATAGCATTTCGTCCTGTGTATGGGGCTCCTTCAGCCTGTCTCATGTGACATTCATTGGAAGCTAAGCCTCCTAGTTGGTGCCCTGCTGCATGGCAGTTACAGTCTTTGCCCAGGAGCACTGAGCTAACCAAGATGTTCGTGTACATGGGCCGTCTATCCTCATGGGTGAGGCATTTGCCTAGTGTATAAGTCAAACTGTAACCACGGATACTGTAGTTCCAGGGTTTCTTCCATCCTCCTCCTTTTGCAGCCACTGTAGCATTCACATCTATTCTTTGTGGCCAGTGACTTCGAGGGCCTGCAGATCATCCCAGACTATGAAGCAGTAAAATAATCCATTGACACATTGGAGCTGAATCCTGCACCAAGGGAAGTTTTGCCACAGTCTTCAGTGGCAGCTGGATGGGGACTCAAGTTGGCATTCTTAAAAAGACACTGTCAGGGTACATAGACTACATAGAAACAAAACAAAACCAAAGGGTCAAGTTTTCAAAAGCAACTAAGCAATTTAGGAGCCAACCCTTTATCCAAGCTTCCTTACCTACATTAGAAATAAAAATATGTTTGATTAGAATGGAAAGAAATGTCAAAATCTAATGGAGTTTTCACTAATTATATGCACTTTTTACATTTGTCTCAGCGATGACAATGAAATTAGATGAATTAGTTTCCCTTTTGTTGATAGTCCACTCCCACTCAGTTTCCTTGGCAGGTTTTCATCCACTAGCACAATGCGGCAACTGTTTGAATTGATAAGTATTTTTAAACTTGTGGAATCTTGCAGGGAAAAAAAAAAATCAAAGAAACTTTTCATGGGCTTAAATTTTGGGCCAAATGTAAACTGACAAATTTCCTGCAAGCAACAGGAGGGGACAGAAATTCTTATGCAGCAGAGAGAAAAAGAAAGACCTGACTGGGAAAATGCATTTAAGCTTTTAGGAAGGCATTAAGCATAATAATCAAACAAAAAGAAAAACCCTATCAAAACAAAGCCACAAAACAAAGGTCTGAGCTTTTTTAAAGTGTTTTTGAGTACTTGTAAAAAATGATGCTTCAATAGATTTCAAGCTGAAATCCTCTCTTTATCTTTAATTTTCCATTTGTGGTACTATTTGGTTGGTCACCTAAGCCATGGGGTCTTGTTTCTGCTCTGATTGGATAACTAAATCTTGTATTAAAAGGAAGAGGAAAATCAGAGAGATTTGAAGGTGGCCGACTGAACACTTTTGGTGTGAAGCTTTGCACAGATACATATTTGCACAACTGTCAGTGAGCTCTTCACTTTCTGTGAATGTTCTTGTGAACAACAACAACAACAAAATCACATGAACAAAGAAACAGGTTTCCATATGACCGTCAGAATAAATAATGGTGTTTATTTGCACCCAGGTTGGTGAATATGTCTGTTCATTCATCCACCCTTTGGTCTCTCTGCTGTAACTGCCAGAAGAGGGGCCCACCAGTGCTATCTGCAGTGGTTATTGTGCAATATTCACACCTTGTCTGTCATCTAGGAACTTGATTGGGACCCACTCTGACCAGCTGTCCACTCCTGACCTAGGCTGGATTTGCACTGCTAGAACGAGAAGGCAGCTACTAATTCCCTATGCCTTTCAGTGCCGGCAGTGGGAAGATCTTTCTATTGATGATGGTGATGAGTTAATTATTAGTAATACAATAGTGTCCAGAGTCAGAATTAAGATCACAACACCATTATGCCCTGGGGAGGACAAACACATAAAACAGTCCCTACCCCCAAAGACTTTATAATCTACATAGACAAGACAGGCAACAGGTGGGAGCAATGAAGGATTGTTAGAATACCTAATACACTAAGCTTCCCATGCTCTCCCCAGGTAAGGATTAGCTCTTGCTGGCTCCTGCCTTGCTATCATGGTGGAATGCCTGTTGGTAGATAATTATGTTTACTCCCACACTGATGCCTTTAGTTAATAGAAGCATTCTGAAGCCCCTTGTGCCCTGCTGCCCCTTTAAATGCCACCCCAGCTTGGCAGCAATCCGGCATCCCATTGTCTTGCAATTTGCAGAGTGGCTGTGTCACACTGAGGTGATCAATTTGTGCCTCAGCAGTGCCAGGTCTCCCATGTAGGAGTGCAAGTCATTTCATTAAGGCCCGGTCTGCATGGCCAGCACTGGCCCTCTCTCATCAATTTTGTTCCGGTAATGGATCTCTCACCGACCCCTGCTCCTGGCTAAGCAGTGCAAAATCTGCTAATTTGATTGCAGTTCAACATGTTGCTTCTTCCAACAACAGAATTTTATGGGTGAGAGTAAGGGGCTTACTTGAAATTATTCCCTTTAGATCCATTAAAGGGATTCTAAGTGCTTTTCATAGTTACTCTCCATTAAAGTTACTCTCTCTTAACCTGGAAATCAACATTTCTGTCTCTACCAATTTTCCCTTTTCATTTGGCAAGTAGTTAGATTTTTCATCCACTCCCTCACCTAACCCCCATCCTTGTGTTTCTTGCAGAGCGGAGGAGTCCTCTTCTCTCCCCACAAAATAGAAGTAACTTCCATTGACTTCAGTGTCTTGGTTCTACTGTCTTTCCATCCATCCCTTCCCTCTGACCATGGTATTGCTGTCTCTTTCACCCAAGCGGTTGGCCAATACTGGGGGCCTTGTCAGGTTGTTTCCATCAGGTGAAGAAATGATGATATGAGTGAAATATGATCTTTGATGCAACTCTTTTTATTTACAAAAAATGTGCACTCAGTCCTGTTTTCCTGAACACAGTAGGAACAAACAGCAGGGAGCTTCCTTACTCACAGTTTCTCAGCCTGCCTTTCTACAGACCTGTGCACCAAGTAGTGCTGTCCTTCTGCAACCTCTCAGGGCCACACTCAGCCCTACTTCTTTCACTGGCTACCTCTCTCACACACAGCTTGCCAAGCAATCCCCTAGCATGTGCATTTTCAACCAGTCCCAGAGAAATGCCTCAGGCTACATAACTTAGCCCTGCTTCACTGTTGGGTTGACTGCCTGGGGCAGTAGCTTCTACAGTCTCTGGCTATCTTAAGGGTGATTAGACTGCACACCAGCTTCAATGAGGCATGTGATTGTCTATAGATCAAAGACTCACATGATGACCTCCATTAACATCTTCCAAAAGAACAATATCTATCTGTCTTAGAGCTAATGTAGATTTTTTACAGAAAGTTTTTTTTGTCAAAAAAGGCCTCTTTTCAAAAATGAAACTTTGTAAAAATTGTCAATATTATCAACATTTTCCATGATATTTAACCAAATTTTTTGTTGAAATTGTTTTTTAATTCATTGCAGAAATTTATCATTGACTGAAAACTTCATTTTCTTACTGAAAGCTTGGGTTTGATAAACAAAATATTCAAAAGTGAAAAAAAATCAAAGTTTTTTCTCAGTGAAATTGTTTTCCCATTTTCCAACCAGCTCTACTGTTATCTAGTCACCCGTTTCAAATATGTGGCCTTGATATTCATGTGTTTAAACATCTTTCTTTTAACCATTTTACTCTACTCTTCTGATAAATACCTATCCACTACTACTAACAACCATCTCTTTACTACTCCTGAGTAACACACTTCTCAATAAAACCTTTGTCCTGTTCCATATCATCCTGTGTATATAGTGTTAGTTTCTAGGAAGATGGTGCACAGTTCTGAAAGAGGTTTTGACTATGGCTTGGCGGAATCAGGACTAGCTTTTGAGTTCAGATTTGACAGCACCAAACTGTTCATTAGATTTTAGTCCAAAGTGGTGGTGATAATTATACATTATTTGCTAAGCACTGAAGACATGCTCTTGTGCTATACAAGACACAAACCGTCCTAGCCCTGAGTAGCTTACAGTCTAACAGACAAGTACAAAGAAGAGAAGAGATGCTATGAGACATCATGATCTTCTTCCCAGGGACGCTGGAACAATTTTTATAGTGGGGGTGCTGAGAGCCATTGAACTAAACTGTAAACCCTGTATATAATGGACACCGCTTCAAGTGAGGGGGTGCGTTAGCACCTCTAGGTCTAGCACCTTTGCTTCTTTCTGGTGCTGTTGTTGCTGGAGAAGCAGTAAATCATGGATTAGGGGGCGTGGGGCTCTTGGAAGCATGCCTGGGGAAAGGACAGGTATCCTGTAACACTCTGAAGCCCCTTGTGCCCTGCTGCCCCTTTAAATGCCATCCCAGCCTGGCAGCAAGCTGGCATCCCCTTGTCTTGCAATTTGCAGAGTGGCTGGGTCACACTGAGGTGATCAGTTTCAGAACCAGAAGTAGAGAACAGCTCCCTTCTGCTGTGGTTTTAGTGTCAGGGATTCAAGCTTGAGCTCCACTCCCTGGAAATTCAGGCTGCTGTTGCTGGGATTGATCTGAAGTTCTGGTTCAATCCAACCCCTACTGTCAGTTTTTCAGGACAGATTCAACTCCCTGTTACACCCATCCAAAGCCAGAGTTAATGGATTTACTTTAGATTTACTCCAGCATAGCTGAGGTCAGATTCTTGCCCATCATGTGTATGTAATATGGGCCAGATCCCTAGCTTGTGGGAATCATCCTAGTTCTATTGGCTTGAAAGGAGCTACGCCACTTTCCAACAGATAAGCAGCTGGCTGTGTCTGTTTACAAATAGAAACAAACAGGCAGATCCTCCCTGGGTTAAACTGGCTCAGCGCCATGAATTGCATGGAACTACACCGACTGGCACTAGCGGAGGAGGTAGCCAGCCCAAATACAGTATTTCTGCCAGTTACTGGGAGTGATGGGTGAATGGAACAGGAAACATATCAACTATATACATAGTGAGCCAGATTCTCTGCTGGTGGAAATTGCTGAAGGCAGTAGAGTTATACTAATTTTCAACAGCTGATTAGGCCTCTGTCTGGATAAAGGGTAGCTATCCACATAACAGGAATTATGGTGTGTGTGGGGGGGAGGGGTTAACATTTCCATTACATTTGAAGCACACGGTAATTTTTTCTTAGGGTCCTAGTTGTCAGGTGTGATTGCAGAGCAGTGTATGTATCAACATTCAAAACAACCAGTGACAAGTCAGGGGAATAATTGAAAATGTCACACAGTGCCAAATACCTGGAACAATTAGATCAACAAACAACATTGATGCCTTTGCAAATGAGGCCAAGATTCTATCTAGGTATTTCTTTTTCCTCCCCCTCACCCCCAAAACCTCTGAGTGCGTTCAGGTCTCAAAATAACAGACTTTCTTTTTTTATCCTCCACTGTTGCTCACAGTTTTGTTGGGGAGTGAATTACAGTCTCTGCTCCTTCTACCACAAAGTCTGATTTCAGGGGAATAAAATCTCTCCTCCAAGGCCTAGTGAAGGCATCAAGGGCTGCGCTATGGGAAGAATATAGGAGAGGGAGCTAGATATGTGGTTCTGTCTCCTACTGTGTCCAATCCAGGAGAAGATAAAGGTAATGCGATTACGTCAGTCACTTTTTAGCTCCCTTTGCAGACTCTAGGATCCCTTTTATCAGGCACGGCGGCCATTTTCCTGGGGTATCCCTCATTTCCACGAATGCTGGTATCTTTCAGCTGTTTATTTTTCTTAATTATTTCTATAATGCCTATTACTACAGTATGGAAGTACTGAACAAATTAGGCTAGATCTTCCTACTGTTAAGAGAAGCAGTGTGGCAGGCTGGAATTGAGGAGACGTGTTTTTGGGCCTTGACAATGGCCTGCTGGGAGATCTTGGGCAAGTCACTTCTCTGTGTCTCAATTTTTCCATCTGTAAAATGGGGGTAGTAATACCAATCTACATTAAAAAGCAGTGTATGGATGAAGAAACACTGCACGATGCTGGCTATTATTATTGTTCATGGAGAAGTTGTTCTTTGCCCTGGTTGGGTTAGAGATTTTCTTTCTAGATATTGTGTGCAGGGACTCCCTCTCATAATTAGTTTAAAGGATTCTGGGGATCAAATCTTCCATAATCCTTCGGGATCTGTTATTGCCTTATTTTCCAGACCCCTAACCTCTTTCCACTTTTCGGGTGCCTGATACCACCTGCCAGCCTGAGGGTTATTTTCCACAAGCTATTGCAGCCTAGAGTTTGCAATGCTCAATAAAAAGAAATGGGCCATCCTGCCTCCAGGAATAGCCAATGTTACCGGGCAAGGCAACACACACACTCACATCTCATAATGAGACTAACTACCTGGGCAGTGATCTCATCTGCGGGTCTCATTCATCAGAGCTAGCGCACACATGTTTACTCAAGGTGGAAATTTCACCTCCAGATCAAGAGCAAGTTTTGCAGTCTGGCTGCTCAGAGCTGGGTTACGCCAATTCAAGTGCCAATCACCTGGGTTAATGCTGCAGTAAAGATAAGCCCTCATAGGCTAAATTTACTCCTGCCACATGAATTTGGCCTGTTGCACATCTAATATATTTTATAGAAAAAAACACAACAACATGAAAACTTATATTTAACAGACTTCATTCTCAAGGCCTCTTTGGTTAGCAACTTGCTCATTAACTATTCTGATTCCTACAACTGTCCGTGCTCTTTTCAACTCTTTGCCAAACAGTTTTGCATATTTGCTGTTCCTGAACTGTTTGCAAGTCACTATACATGCAGTGTGATTTAGCTGACCAACCACAAGTTATCCTTTCCACACCCTGCCTGGGTGACAAGTGATTTTAAACAGGTGAATAATGGCTGAGACATTAATGTAGTAGTAAGTTTCAGACTAACATGTATTTATGCTTATGTGACAGTTTGAGGAAGGCAATATGCTAATGGCAGGTACAGGGTATCTTTCCTTTTCCTGTACCTCAGCTTACTGTGGTTTAGTCTTCTCATGACTTTGATATATAGTTCATAGATTACAAAGCCAGAAGGGAACAATGTTATTGTCAAATCTGACCACCTGTCTACTGCATGTCATATTAATGTGTTTGAATGAGAAGCTCTTTCAGAAAAAGAGCCAATCTTGATTTAAAAATTGTCAGTGCTAGAAAATCCATCATAACCCTTGGTAAATCGTTCCATTAGTTCATTATCATCAGTGTTAAAACTTTACTCATTACTTCCAGTCTGAATTTGTCTAGCTTCAACTTCCAGCTATTGGATCTTGTTATATCTATGCCTGCTAGATTGAAGAGCCCATTATCAAATATTAACTCCCCATGTAGGTACGTCTAGATTGTGATCAAGTCACCCCTTCATCTTCTCTGTGTTAAGCTAAATAGGTTGAACTCCTAGATTCCATCACAAGATACGGTGTATACATTATATAGAATTAAATCTCTAATAGGAGAATGACACAAATATCTACAAGGAAAACATCTATATATAGCAGTTTACTTATAACCATTGAAACAACTGTGAATATCATCAATTGACTCTTCTCAGACTCATAGACTTTAAGTCAGAAGGGACCATTATGATAATCTAGTCTGATGATCACCCACCCATCCTGTAACAAACCCCTAACCTATGTTATTGAAGTTATTGAAGTCCTCAAATTGTGGTTTAAAGACCTCAAGGTGCAGAGAATCCTCCAGCAAGTGACCCATGCCCCATGCTGCAGAGGAAGGCAAAAAACCTCCAGGGTCTCTGCCAATCTGCCCTGGAGGAAAATTCCTTCCCAACCTCAAATATGGCGATCAGTTAAACCCTGAGCATGTGGTCAAGACTCACCAGCCAGACACTCAGGAAAGAATTCTCTGCAGTAACTCAGATCCCACCCCATCTAACATCCCATCACAGACCACTGGGCATACTTACCTGCTGATAATCAAAGATC
This sequence comes from Gopherus evgoodei, assembly GCF_007399415.2. NCBI lineage: Eukaryota > Metazoa > Chordata > Testudines > Testudinidae > Gopherus > Gopherus evgoodei. The sequence continues at coordinate 68,457,228 of NC_044330.1, read as the reverse complement.
AATTAATAGCCAAAATTAAGCTATCCCATCATACCATCCCCTCTATAAATTTATCAAGCTTAGTCTTGAAGCCAGATATGTCTTTTGCCCCCACTACTCCCCTTGGAAGGCTGTTCCAGAACTTTACACCTCTGATGGTTAGAAAACTTCATCTAATTTCAAGTCTAAACTTCTTAGTGTCCAATTTATATCCATTTGTTCTTGTGTCCACATTGGTACTAAGCTTAAATAATTCCTCTCCCTCATTGATATTTATCCCTCTGATATATTTATAAAGAGCAATCATATCTCCCTTCAGCCTTCTTTTGGTTAGGCTAAACAAGCCAAGCTCTTTGAGTCTCCTTTCATAACACAGGTTTTCCATTCCTCAGCTCATTCTAGTAGCCCTTCTCTGTACCCGTTCCAGTTTGAACTCATCCTTCTTAAACATGGGAGACCAGAACTGCACACAGTATCCCAGATGAGGTCTCACCAGTGCCTTGTATAATGGTACTAACACCTCCTTATCTTTACTGGAAGTATCTCGCCTGATGCATCCCAAGACCGTATTAGCTTTTTTAACGGCCATATCACATTGGCGGCTCATAGTCATCCTGTGATCAACCAATACTCCGAGGTCCTTCTCCTCCTCTGTTACTTCCAACTGATGTGTCCCCAATTTAAAACCGAAATTCTTGTTATTAACCCCTAAATGCATGACCTTGCACTTTTCACTATTAAATTTCATCCTATTACTATTACTCCAGTTTACAAGGTCATCCAGATCTTCCTGTAATACCTCCCAGCTTTGTGTCATCTGCAAACTTTATTAGCACATTCCCACTTTTTGTGCCAAGGTCAGTAAATAAAAAGATTAAGTAAGATTGGTCCCAAAACCGATCCCTGAGGAACTCCACTAGTAACTTCCTTTCAGCCTGACAGTTCACCTTTCAGTATGACCCGTTGTAGTCTTCTCTTTAACCAGTTCTTTATCCACCTTTCAATTTTCATGTTGATCCCCATCTTTTCCAATTTAGCTAATAATTCCCCATGTGGAACCATATCAAATGCCTTACTGAAATCGAGGTTAATTAGATCCACTGTGTTTCCTTTGTCTAAAAAAATCTGTTACCTTTTCAAAGAAGGAGATCAGGTTTGTTTGGCATGATCTACCTTTTGTAAAATCATGTTGTATTTTGTCCCAATTACCATTAACCACAATGTCTTTAACTACTTTCTCCTTCAAATTTTTTTCCAAGACCTTGCATACTACAGATGTCAAACTAACAGGCCTATAGTTACTCAGATCACTTTTTTTCCTCTTTCTTAAAAATAGGAACTATGTTAGCAATTCTCCAGTCATACAGTACAACCCCTGACTTTACTGATTCATTAAAAATTCTTGCTTATGGGCTTGCAATTTCATGTGCCAGTTCCTTTAATATTCTTGGATGAAGATTATCTGGGCCCTCTGATTTAGTCCCATTAAGCTGTTCGAGTTTGGCTTCAACCTCAGATGTGGTAATATCTACCTCCATATCCTCATTCCCATTTGTCATCCTACCATTATCTCTATACTCCTCATTAGCCTCATTAAAGACTAAGGCAAAGTATTGTTTAGATATTGGGCCATGCCTAGATTATCCTTAACCTCCACTCCATCCTCAGTGTTTAGTGGTCCTACTTCTTTCTTTGTTTTCTTCTTATTTATATGGCTATAGAACCTTTTACTATTGGTTTTAATTCCCTTTGCAGGGTCCAACTCTACATGGCTTTTGGCCTTTCTCACTTTATCCCTACATGTTCTGACCTCAATTAGGTAGCTTCCTTTGCTAATCCTTCCCATCTGAAGACATCAATTTCATGGGTTTTTACTACTTGTTATTCTCATAGTTCAAATGAGAAATATAATCATGCATGCATAAATACACTTCCTTTGGTCTCTTCTGTGAGAGATTTGAGCTTCTGAGACATTGTGGAATGGTGTCCAATTCCTCTGTAGGGCACACCAACTCCTCAATGTCTGGGAAACAAGTGACAGTCCCACAGTCTCAATCCAACTCCCATTGAGTCTCTGCAATGTCAGCCTGCATTTGCACAGCCTGCGGCAATTCTAGCAATCTTTTTCTCCAGTGAGGTCAGGGAGCCTGCAGTCTAAATGCAATATGCTGGCACGGTCCCTAGAATACAATCTTTACAGCAAACTCTCCTGGTTCCTGTGCTGCTTCACTACTGAGCCCTGAGTCCTCCTTCTCCATTCTGTCCCCCACTCCTCTTCTTTATAAACTCCTCCGCTTGAGTTCCCATTGGTTCCTCCCTTAGTGGGTGACTGAGTATGTCCTGCCAGACTGCCTGCCCACAATGGAAATCACCTGAGTAGCTGCAAGCAGCTAATGTGCATGCCTAGCAGCCACCATACCCAGTTTCTGGGTGACACTAGCCCACTGTTTCACAAACACGGCCACCATGGCCACATGTGGCCACCATGGGGTTTCTCTGCAGCCATGGCAATTTCCTGGGCAGTGCAGGTGGGGGGGGGAAGCATCAGCCCGTCCCCATTAATCCCCCTTGCTCCTGCATGCACCACCTCTCTGGATACACAGGTGGGACACATAATGCTTCAGGAGCAAGGTGAGGCAGTGAGGAAGGGGTGAGAAGGAGAGCGGCAAGGCGAGCAGTGGGCGGGGGGGCCCTGGCAGAAGAGTAGGGAGGAAAGCGGCGAGCCAGCAACAGGGTGAGGAGGTGGGTGGGCAAGGGGAGCTGGCTGTCAGCCGGGGAATGAGGAGGCGAGCAGGGGTGTGTGTGAAGAGGCGAGTGCTGAGACAAACACCAGAAGGGGGGGTGAGGAGGAGACCAGAGAGCCAGCCGCAGGGTGAGGAGGGCTGGTGGGGGTCTGGCTGCAAGCGGGGGAGTGAGGAGGCGAGCAGCAGATGGGTGGGTGTGGGTGAGGAGGCAAGCGGTGAGGCGAGTGCGGGGGGGTCCTGTTGGCGGAGTAAGGAGGGGAGCGGCGAGCCTGCAGAAAGGTGACAAGGCGGGCAGAGGGGTCTGGCTGTGAGTGGGGGAGTGGCGAGGCGGGCAGGGAGGTGTCTGTGGCAGGGGAGTGAAGAGGGACACAGGAGGTGGGTGGGGGGTCAGGAGGTGAGTGGGGGGCACATGGGCAGCAGATTGATCCCTCCTTTGGGGAGGCTAGTCCCTGACTCCACCCCTTCTGCCCATGCTCCCCCTAAAGCAGCTGGAGCCCCAAGACCCCCTGCGCCTGAAGCCACAAGCCCTCCACCCAGAGAAGCTCCGAGCGCCTCCCCCACACCATGGCCAGACGAGCTCCAGGCTGGACAAAGCCCAGAGCGTCCCCCGCCCCTTGTCTGGAGGAGCCCCCGGGCCAACCGCAGCTGTGCATCCCCTCCCTTTCCCGCCCCAGACCCAAGCCACCCAGATATCTTTGTCATTATTATTTGGACTTCTATTATGTCAAAGCATTTTTTAATTTACTTCAGAATTGTTTTACAACCATATTTACCAAAAAAGCAAAAGAAACAATCATAAAAAAGACAAGAACATGCAAAACACCTAATTTGTGTTTCTATTCTGTTAGGTCCAGTGAAGAACAGACATAACTGTGCATGATTTTTATTATTGAGTCTGCCAACCCCCCTTCCCCAAAACATTACATAAATAAATTACAATGATTTGGATGTATATATGTGCATATTACTTTATTAACTTTTGCCTAAAATTATTTATTTTTCCTAAGTGTCCGTGCAGCCACCAGCAAGAGTTGGTGGCCACACTCTGAGGCCATGAAAAAATTTGTTGTGAGAGTCATCCTGCCTGGTTTTGGCAAGATTGCAAGTAAATCGAGCCCCCTAAAATAACAACAAGAATTTCATATCCTTCCACAGTTCCTTCCCATATTTACACCCCAGAATGCTGTGGGTTACATTGAGATTTGCGTGCTTTTATTTGTAAAATATTCATGAATCCGGGTTTTTGGTTTTTTGCTTTTTAACCTTTTGACCAGCTAAAGCATTTACAAGGAAAACCAAAAATAGACCATATAAGCGAGATGCTATGTAGATAAGCTAACAGTGGGGGAGGGGGGTAGAGGGGGGTGTCAATATATACTGACATTTAAAGTCCTAACTTCACAATCCGCATCTTGCATTAGACAGATTGTTGGGAAGTTCTTTGTATTTAATTATGCTGTGCATAAAAATGTGCTGTATATCCATGGAGCAATGTGTAGCTTTAATGGTGTGCTTGAGGCACAGTGAGAGCTTCTACACTCATGTCTTGTCTCTGACGGTCTGTCTTGATCGCTAGTAAAACAAGCTCAGTGCTCTGGAGAAACACTTACCTACATCAGTAAAACTACCACTTTGTTTGGCATAACTGGCCGTCTCTGGTCAGAAGAATACCAGGAGTGGAACAGTAAGAGCTTCAGATCAAGATGGAGGTTCTCTTCCCCTCCCCCACTCCAAAACAGGGCATGGGGAGCTAGGATCATGATAGCTGAGGTGTTGCTAATGTGGATGGGAGTTCATTATCTGAGCTGGAGGCAGGTTCATTAGCGGCCAGTACCAGAATAGCAGGGAGGCTGGGGATCAGGGCTAAGGTTCATTTTCAGAGCTACACAGAGGAAACTTGCACAGCACCTGTCTATTCCTGCCTCTAGTCCTCACCACTGGACTCTCATTTACATAATCTTGAAAATTTACCTCAGAAAATTGTAAAATAAAAGGGAACTAGAGCAGCAACCTGGCGGTGTTAGTGCAAAGAGCTGCAGCAGAACCCCTGACTTGTGAGAAAGTCTCTCCTCCCTCCTTTCCAGGGATTTAGGTGCACCAGTCCCACTGAGAGTCACTGGAATTTGCACTCCTAAATCCCATGGGTGTTTCTGAAGATATCCCCCTGGGTAAAAGACAAGGCTAAAGCTTTTCAAACCTTGGTGCCTAAAACTAGACTTTTAAACCCATGTGTCATGTGGGATTTTCCAAAATGCCCAGTGTTGGTCTAACTCTGCTCCCACTTAAATGGCTGCTGCAGCTGGTTTCCGTGAAAGCCATGCCAACTGCCATGGCAGTTAGGCCAAGGTTGAGCAGTTTTGCAAATTCCACCTGAAGGCATCTTACCAAGTGGCCTGGTTTTCAAAGGTGTTGAATACCCAGCAACTCCCATTGACTTCAGGGAGGTGCTGTATGCTCAGCAGTTTTGAAGATCAAACAGTTGATATAGACACCTAACTATGGATGTAAGAATTAAACTTTAGGCACCCAGTTGGGATAAATCTTGGCTGAAAGCTTCAGAACATGAATGGGCATACTGGGTCAGACCAATGGTCCATCTAGCCCAGTATCCTATCTTTCCACAGTGCTCAAAGCCAGGTGCCCAGAGGGAATGAACAGAACAGGGCAATTTATTGAGTGATCCAAACCCGGTTGTCCAGTCTCAGCTTCTGGCAGCTAATAGCCACTGGTGGCCCTATCCTCTATGAACTTATTATATTTCACAACATTCCCTGGCAATGAGTTCCACAGGTTGACCATGCATTGTGTGAAGAAGTACTTCATAAATGATTATTTTAAAACTGCTGACAGTTAATTTTATTGGGTGACCCCTGGTTCTTGTGTTATGCAAAGGGATAAATAACACTTCCTTAATCACTCTCTCCACACCAGTCATGATTTTATAGACCTCCATCATACCCCTCCTTAGTCATCTCTTTTCTAAACTTCTATTTACATGCTAAATAGAATGGCTAGAATAGGGTACAACTGGAATTCCATCTCTCCCTGTCCTGCTTCAAACATGAGGCAAGTAGGCTGCATTGCCATTCATTCCCCATGTCTTTTTCTTTAGTATCCCAAGGCTACGTTTCCTCAGGCGCCGCACTAATTGCTCTCTGCTGGGTGCCCCAGTTTCACAGTGCTGTCTGATTACAGGGTTCAATAAATCACCACCTGGTCGGTTTATTTTTACTGGCTCAGCTAGGTTTCCCTTTGTTATTCCCCATCCCAATGCTAGTTGCAGCTGAACTGAAATAGGCTTCCTTTTATAAGTGCCTTTAAGAAAATAAAGTTTCCTTTATGTGAGAAAGTGATAAGCGCCTCTTTGACTATGGTAAGTGTTTCCAAAAACTAGTCCCCCAACTGAGGCTAAAGGAAGAGCCAGGATATTTTAGGAAGGCATCAGCCCAAAAGGTTGAGCACTAGGATCTTGCTCCTACAAAGACTTAAATGGATGCTTAACTTTATGCACAATGAATAATAATCATATCTAGTTCTTATATAGCACTTTACATCTGTAAATCAACCTGTGGAACTCTTTGCCAGAGGATGTTGTGAAGGTCAAGACTATAACAGGGTTAAGAACTAGATAAATTAATTCATGGCGGATAGATTCATCCATGCCTATTAGCCAGGATGGGCAGGGATGGTGTCCCTGGCCTCTGTTTGCCAGAAGCTGGGAACGAGTGACAGGGAATGAATCACTTGATGGTTACCAGTTCTGTTCATTCCTTCTGGATCACCTGGCATTGGCCACTGTTGGAAGACAGGATACTGGCCTAGATGGACCTTTGGTCTGACCCAGTATGGCTGTTCTTATGTTCTTATGTTCTGTTCTTAGACCTCAAAGCACTTTACAAAGGAGTTCAGTATCATCCTCATTTTACAGATCGCCAAATTGAGGCACAGAAAACTGAAATCACTTGCCCAAGGTCACCCGGCTCTGTGTTCTAGTTCAGTTCTCAATCCACAAGGCAACACTGCCTCCCATTGACTTATTTAGTCCCATTGACTAAAGTCTTTGCAGCATCTGATTCTTGGGATTGTGTGGAAGTCTGCATTTCATTCTGCAGGAGTTTGTGGGAACTTTCTCTTGGGGCTAGGGCTGAATTTCATTTTGGGGTCTGGGTTCAAACTGAAAAGTAATTGAACCTGTAGAGTTTCATCTGTTTTTTTGCATCCAAACTGGGAATCTCAGTTCTGCACCCCAGCAATTTTTCATTTTAGGGTGGGGAATGCTCACTTGTGAATCCACAAGGCATGGACCTGTCCTTATGATTCCAAGTCAGACTCAAGTTCAGAAAGGCCGTATATTCCTCATTCTGGACCGGATGACACCTAGTCCAGATTCTCACAGGAGCTGTGTATGTTCAGCATCAGGCCACTTCGCTGCCTGAATTTGGATTTAGGTGTCTAACCTTAAAAGTCCACAGCAATAAAGATGGGCCCAAGGTGCAAAAATGTGGGTCTAGATCCCAATTTGTGCACAGTCTGGTGTGTTTTGAAGGCAACATTTGGATGGAATCACAGATGGTGACTGTGATACTGTCAGGTCCTACTACCCTTGATACGCTGAAGCCAATCAGAAAAATGCACATTCACATGCAAGTGCAGTTCTTAGGCTCTTCAGCTGACTTGCTGAATGTTGATTGGCCTTTTTAAAAATGCCTTTTCTCCTTGCTATTTTATGATTCATTAACTGAAACTTTGGGGGTGGGGGGAGAGAAAGCTTTTTGGTCAACTTGCTATCAAGCTGACAGATATTCTCTTTGGTGTGACAGGGGATAATGCTGGTGGAATGACCAATATCCCGTTGGGAAATCCAATTCTAATCTAAAAGGCAGTATGTGTGTTTAGCTCAGTTTGCCGTGTAAGTATTTTAGGATACTTTGACTATGAAAAGCACTCTCTCCATCCAAATTTCATTCCATCTCCTTCAAGCAAGAAAGCAATTTAGTGTATAAAGTATTTCAATGGGATATTTGAAATTTCATTTGCTGAAATTGTCCTTAGACTTTGAAACCATGCTGAAATATGTCAAGTGAAGGCAATTTCAAAACACTTACTTGTCCTTTTTGTGTAAGCCTCAATACCAAGAAGGTTACCATGACAACAAAGCCCACTCTCCAACTGGTCAAATTAATTATTTGTTTTCAAATGATGTCACTATTAGCTGTACTTCAACCAAATTGCGCAAACCGTCTCCATAGACAACAGAACTACAAAAAGTCCAGTGATGCAGGCCAACAATTATGCTCTAAAATTAGCAAAGGAAATAAAATGTCATAAAACAACAATCGTTAACCTATAAAAATATATAAAAGGCCATTAAATAAAAAACAAACTCTAAACTTCTTCATATGCATAAAAAGAGAATAGGTCTGACTTTGATCAAATTTGGGCTCACCTAATTAATACAATTGCAGGCAAAGATTAGTCCACTTATCCAATTTGTGTGCACAATCCGAGTGCAAATTAAGCGTGCAATTGTTCTCACATTAATGGATCCAAAGTTTGTAAACATGACTCCCAACATGATCTGGTAGTAGTTTTTTTGGCATGTCTCAGAATCTCAGTTTACTGCTCTGCTCTTTGTGGATTCTGTGTTGGATCAAAGAGCATTAGGGCAGATGTTCTGTATTGCAACCCACATCATGACATAGCCCTGCACAGACAGATCAAACATATAGGATGGGCCAGATCCTCAGATAATGAACTCTGGTGTATCTTCAGTGAATGGCAGAGCTGGTTGGACACTGGAAAATGCTGATTCATCACATTCAAAATGTTTTGCAGGAATTTGCCAAATTAGATCTGACAAAGATGGATGGATTTTGAAACCCATCTGCCAGTTCATCCACCCAGCTCCATGGCAATCTGCCTGATAGACTGCCTCATTATCAGGGCTCTAGGATCTTCCAGGGACCACAGCTCCAGGATGGCTCAGCCATGCAAACTGCCCCAGCATCAAGGACCCAAGGACTTCCAGGATCCTTGCCATAGAGCTGGAAGCCCAGGCAGCAACAGCTGAGCCTAAAGCCTTAGAACTTGGGGTTTGCACATGAGTAGTGGGAAGCTGTTGTGGAGAGGAGGGCACTGGGGAACCTTTTGCAAAGCCAGGAGCTTATACTAAAAGGATGGTCTTCCCCTTAACCAAAAGGGTATAGGCTGTTGCCAATTACAATATGGTTAATGCAGTACCAGCTTTCAGATCAGACCAGTGATAGGAACAGAGGGTTTGTGATACCAGTTCAGATGATTGGCCCATCAAGGCCAGTATCTGCTTCTAGCAGTGACCAACTCTGGCAGTGAATTCATAATGCTACATGTGATTAGAGAGATGTCACAATGACACTTATAATGATCTATATAGTGCTCCTTTACTATCTATCCCCAAACATTAATACATAAACATAATCATTCATCTGATTGGGAGAATTCTAGTCATGATAAAAGGAGTTTGTTCACGGATCCACTTATTCCTCAGCAGTAGGGTTGCCAGGCATCCATTTTTTGACCAGAACACCTGGTCAAAAAGGGACCCTGGTGGCTCTGATTGGCACCGCCAAATGGGCAGTTAAAAGTCCAGTCGATGGCACAGCAGGGGCCCACAGCTAAGGCACTCTCCCTGCCTGCCCTAGCTCTGTGCAGCTCCCGGAATGACTGGCATGGCCCGAGACCCCTAGGTGCATGGGCAGCCAGGGTGACTCTGCACACTGCTTCTGCCCTGAGTGCCAGCTCCTCAGCTCCCATTGGCTGGGAACCATGACCAATGGGAGCTGCGGGGGGGGGAGCACTTGCAGGTGGAGAACAGCGTGTGGAGCCTCCCTGGCCTAAGGGCTGCAGGAACTTGGTGGCAGCTTTCTCTGAGCTATAGTAAGTGCCACTGGAATCCCGCACCCCAACCACCTGCTCCAGCTTGGAGTCTCCTCCTGCACCTAACTCCCTCCAGGACCCTGCAGCCCACACACTCCTTTCCTGTGTAGAAATTGCTAGGAAAGGGACTGAGACAGCTGCTTGTGTCAGGCATGGGCCATCACACACCATCCAATGAGAAAAGAATTCTGGACATGACCAAAACAGACCTGGATTGACCTGGATCACACTGGGAGGAGAGTGGTCTATGCTGCCTTTAACTCCCACAGCCAGTTCTGTACTAAAACTGGGCAGACACTGAGGCTGGGTCTTGCTTACTCCATTCCTGTTCTTGTGGTAGGTACCAGGGTGTGTGTGTAGAAAATAAAGGTGGCTTTAAGTCTTTGCATTCCCCGTATCCTAGGGCCATGTAGTGATCTAACTAAGCTCCAGTGTGAGTTTCCTATGAGCCCTGGAAAGCAGAGAATAGCCATAGTGCAATGCAATCCAACAACATATCTGGCATACCTGTGATCCACTCCCTAACCTGGGAGTAGGTCCTTCTGCCTATTCTACACGTAGCAGGTAGGTTCTCTGCAGAGGAGTGTTTCTTAGGGAAACATTTCTGCCTACAGTCAGGCCATATCACACTGCCTGAGTGGTGTCAAGGGGACTAATCATAGCTGGGAAGCCAGCCTGTTGAGAACCAGGGGCAGTCTAGAGAAATTATGCTTTGTAGGAGAATCTGCCCTGCTTCCTATTCTTCTCAGGATTTACAAGGGTGGAATTTACCTCCTTAATTTTAGCTAAGCATGAAAATGAGGGGGGTGGGGAAGGGGGGAGGGTCATTTAAGTTTTTTTGACACTTCCAGTTTAAATGAACGTTTGTTTCTTGTTCAAAGGCATGCAATTCCCCAGCTGGGTTTCAATAAAGACTACAACCTGCCATCCATGAAATTATGAAGAATTAATAAAAAAATGAGTCCCATAACAATTAATTTAAGTGGGCTTTATGAGACACACTAGCAAATTAAAAGAAAAATAATTCAGCTGCCACGTTCCTTTAAAAGCAGTTCATCTCTTTAAGCAGCGATGGAAACAGAGAGGTTGACTTACCTGCCCAGTCAGTGACACACACCAGGTCATTTTTGCAACATGGCTATCAGCCACAGCAGGCTCAGCAATGCTGATTATAATCAGGGTCTTATTTTCGAACACAACTGACAGTTCATAGAGTCTGTGATTGGAAATGCTGGTCCCAATAGGAGCATTGAGAATGCAGCACTGATCAGTCCAAATGCAATCTTCTTTTACATTCTAGCAAACAATATCCCAGAGCCCAGCACATTCTTGTGGCTACTATCTGTGATGAGCTGAGTGCATTTTTTGGTACTTATGAAAGCAAAGGGGCTGATACTGATTAGAATCAAGCACAGTGCAGGCAATGCTCTATACCTCCTTATAGTTGCTCAGCACCTTCCAAAATGTGCCAGGCTAGCTTTTCCACTTAGCTCTGCCAACATGACTTAGTCTCAAATCGCCAATACTTCAGGGTCTTCTCATAACATTCATTCCATCCAGCTCCTTTTCTGCTACTCCCTCTGCCATTTCAATTAATACATCAGGCCAACATAAGTAAGATTTAAATTGCAACATACCCGCCATTCAAATTTAAGTTTCTTCCCACATCTCTCTATGTGTTCCTTTCTCCTACCCTTTGTCTGACTTGTGTAGCTGGACTGTAAACTCTTTGGAGCTAAGTCAGCTCACTACACAATGGGGTCTTGCTGTAGGCTGTAGCCCTTCAGCTAGCTTCTCCCAGCAGGCCCCTTTAAATTGCCCTCACCTGGTTCCACCCAGACTGGCAGCAAAGGCTTGTGAAACAAACAGAACACCAAACAAAACCTACATAACAAAAGTACGTTCCTCCCAGGCATCTCTGCTAGGGCACAGTCTTCCAGCCTTCCTCCACCACTTAGGGATCAAGTTAAACCATCTCAGTCCTTTCTCCTCTGGGCAGGGGGAAGCAAGCAAGCAGTCCTTCTCCTGCTAATGGCTCTCTCCTATGAGGGAAGAGGCAGATTTATAGGCTGCCCTCTTTTCCAGAGCTTGTCCTGATTGGCTGGGAGAGATGGGAGCCATGTCCCACTCTACACTGCAAGGCTCCTCATCCTGAACCCTTAAAGAAGCAGTAGCCTGGGATTTATCCTCAGACACTAACTATTATCCTGGAACCACTTCCTGTTTCTAGCATCTGTCCCTGCCATTCGGTAGGTACTCATCTGCTCCGAAATTCTTGATTTGTTCTCTGGCCTTAATGGACTAATGTATCCTATTACAGGCCTCAGTTTTGACTGGAGTCTCTTGTCATTCCTATAATACAAATAAGTAACAACATTATCTGTTGTTTCTAATAAGCCTGTATCTAAGCACCTGCTCTACCAGTGCAATTAACACTCTCTCCTGCAATGCCTTCTCCTGCTGAATTCTCCTGGCTCTATTTACTTTCATTAGTACTTCACTTCTTTGGACAATATCATCTGTCCCTCTTTATTCCTTATTCCTCAAATTCAAATAAATAAGCAACACTATAGCAAACCTCTTTTCATCAGTGTATTTCTGCCTTCAGAATCAGAAAGATCTTTCCACACTAAACCCAACCCTGTGGAATTTTGGCTAAATAAAAGCCTAGTAACAAGTAAGGACTTCAGCTTCCAGCAGCCTAATTTTTCTTTTTCTTTCTTTCACACTCCTTCTTCAGGAATAAACATATGAGCCCCCAAGTCCAAAGCCCATGTTCACCATCCATCTGCCACAGCAGCTGTGAGCCTGACCGTCCCTTATTCTCCTATGTCATCTGAATCTTGGAGCAAGAGGGTGGAGTGAGCTGAATACCGCAAATTCAAACCATAACTTTTCATTCAAGGTTGCAATATGTTTGGAGATATTGTCCCGCCAGCAAGCCCCTGGTGCAGCATCCAGATGGCATGCAAGGAAATCCAGGGAGGGAGAATGGTGTTTCACTCCTCTCTCCACAGAGCCTCTACAGTAGAGCTGGTTAAAATGATTTTGCACACTAATTTTTTCCTAAAAAATATTGGCTTCTCTCCCACCCTAAAACAAAATGTTTTTGAGAACAATTGCCAGCATTATTGTCATTTCCATGCTGTGTTTTACTGCAATCTTTCACTTACTGAAAACAATATTTTCTTAGTAAAAACCCAAGCACCATTTATCACTAGCTGCATGCTGAGGGAAAAGTACATGTTGTGAGGCCAGACTCTCTGGGGTGGGTGATTTAATCTAACCTAATCTATCTAGCTAAAGACTTAAATATTTTAACCATAATAATGTTATTCATGTCCTAAAGAATTTAGTCCGGTAGAAATAATGCTTTGTTATTAAAGATTTATAGGTTGCCACACTAAAAAAATGTGTTTTATGCAGACTAAAGATATCATCACATTTAGCTTGTAAAGCAGTCAATAGCATGTTCCCAGCTATCGTGCCAGGTAATATTCTCCAGTGTAGTCAACCTTCTATGCAGTGCTCGGTTTGGTGCAATACAATTCTACCCCCTCTTTCTTCTGTTCTGGCACTGCCTAGCAAGAAATAGGTTGGATTTTATACATTTTTTGAGGCAGAAAGGACCATTATGAAAATCTAGTCTGACCTGTGCATAGCATGGCCCACTGAATTTCACCCAGGGATTTCTGCATCGAGTACCTAGCTGTAGTCATACCTGTGATTTTTACATCACAAAACTATGGTGCCTGTTAAAAAAAATCCTGCAGTGGTTTCAAGATATTTTATGTTCTATGGAATGTTTCTTTTTAAATGGGTAATATATTTACTATGCTCTGTCAATGGGACTACTTGCATACAGTGGATGCATCATCCAGGCTTCGAGCACCACCTCCCTGCCCACCATTCCCTAACACATCAACTCCCACTTTGGAACTCAGCACATTCTGCTTGAAGAAAATAAGTGCTCAGAGTTTGTTAAAATATGAATTTTTATTTATTTATTTCAGTTGGAGTTTGAGAGAGTATGTAGAGCGGATGGCAGATGATCTAATTCAGTGAAGAGACTGTACAGTCCCATCTGGTGTAGTATAGCAGGAGATTAATACTTGGGTTGGAAGAATCTTCCTCATCCACTCAGATCACTGGTCTCCGTCATCCAGTTTCTGTTTCAAATCTCTCTTCAGAAGTTTGTTGTGTTTTATTTACTTGCTTAACATTTTCCCTTGCTTTAACTTATCAAAAAAGCTAAAAGCTGCAAAAAATCGCAGGACTCTGAGCCCCACCAATTAAAACTGGGTGAATTAGGTTTCCAGGAAAGGTTGAAAATTACACTTCAGAAATACAAACAGCATTAAACATTGCACCAAAAAGTATTCGAAACACACATCTCAGAGACCGAGAGAGAGAGAGATCACAGTTTCCATAAGAAATCCTTTAAGAAGGTCATTAATAGCCAGTCAAGAAAGAAAATAAAGTCAATAATTTAAAAAAAAATCTCTATTTCTCGAGTCGTTAATTATTTACAGCTGCGCTCTTAGGAGTAATAAGAGGATTGTCATGCATTAAACTGCTGCTCACTAACTTCTTTCCCATAGTGGAGTAAAGACAGTCTTACAAGATGGGAAACAGAAGAGGCAACATGGGAGCAGATTCAACCTGAGGCAGCAGAACTAGGCTGTCTCTGGTGTTTTGTTGCAGGGTGTTTTTCATTGCGATGGACTGCCTTGGCATTTTGTTCATGAAACATTACTAATATCTGTGATCAGACACCAATGCTGCAGCTAAAGAAATGGCTGGTGCTGCCATCTTGAAGTCTGATATTGACCTATGGTACTCAAAGGGCCAATGGGCGGCGAGGGTCTAAATGATTTGTTGTCACATGACAGGACAATAGTGCGATTTGAAAATACTACCTCATCTGTTTAATTAAAGGGTCACCTTCAACTTGAAATCTAGTCCATTAAAAGAAATGTGATGAAAACTACCCCTGTTCCATGATCCTGCTCCCAGGTTTGGGGTTGTTACAATCAAATTGTTATTATTTTTAATGTCCCCTGTCTGCTTCCTTGTTACTGCATGAAAAGCAACAGGGAAAACTGGCTGACTATAGAGGGGAATCCAGAAAGTCGCAGATCCTACAGTATTTAGGCACCTAACTCCTATTGAAATCAAAGTGAGTTTGGTGCCTAAATACCTTGGAGGATTTGGGCCAAAAGGCCAAATGTACAAAATAAGCCAATATTCAGACAGAACTGGGGTTTTCAAGTTGACAGTTCCTTTAAACAGCATTGAGTAAAGGCTTTATCCAATACCCTTTGAAGTCAGTAGGAGTCCTTCTGGTGATGTCAATGCATATTGGATCGAGCACTGTGCTAGCTCCCTCTACTAGGTAGAAGAGATCCTTACAGCTAGGTACAAAAGTTTCTTCAAATTGGTAGGTAATGAGTGCTAAATGGTACTTAAAAAGTTGTTTGACAGAGAACATCTCTTCCCTTAGGTTTGTGTGAAAGTCCCACTTCACCAATATTGGCTTTCATGGTATTTCTGGTGATGAAACATCAGTACCAGTGCAGGATCCAGCCCTTATTCATTAAGGCTTTAGACTTTCTATATCAGGACATACACCATTACTGTTGACTTCAAGGGACATTGCACATGTGTCTGAAGACAGCACTGAACCTGATTTGTTTGTGACTGGTGATGTTCTTGGCTTTCTAAATATATCATACAGTGACTCCCCTCAATAACTAGTTGTAGTATAAAACGTTCTGCTGTCCTGTGATAGAACATGAGAGACTGTGGCAGCTGACGATGAAGCTGGAGTGTGGACAGAGAAGCCAGAGAAAAGAAGTGAGTGAGTTAAACCAGGCCACCACTGCAAGAGGATCCACTGTTGTTAACGCACACTGGAACAGTTATGTGATGTCCATCTTATATGTTCAGGTGGGTATCACCACAACCTGTCTTTGCCTTATACTGTATGATAGTCTTGCCCCAGAAGAGCCAGACCCCAAATGCTTAACCTGCAATGGCCCCAGTTATAATTAATATGCAGGTTCAGTTTGGAGAACCAGACAAATAGGCATCAGCCCACTTGGCCAGCAGCTGTCTGGTGAAAGGACTAGTGTGCTTTCACCTATGGCTGCAGGGTGCTGGCTGTACTGAACTTTTGCATAGCAGCATCTCATTTTGGCCACAGCCAGGAACTGCTCGCACCCCAGCTCTTTGGTGGTTTTGGAAGCTTGATTTGCTCCTGGTACTGTCTGCTGGAGCAGCTTGGGGCGCTCTGTCCCACCCCACTGTAGAAGCATCTTCTCCTCAGGGCTCCAGGCCCCCTCCCATGCTTCCCTCAGCAGTCAGGCTGCAAGACCACTTTGTCTCCAGGGATACAGAGAAGCCTGGGTGACTGAATGTGAGGCTGGGTGACTGGCCTACTGGGTGTGTGGCTGGGTGGTGGAGATGACTGGGTATGGGTGAGGAAGAGAATGAATAAATGAGTGGGAAGAAAGTAGCGGAAGAACTGAACTGAATGGAAGTGGAGAGCAAGAGAAGGAACAAGTAGGAAGGGAAGAAGCTGAAAAGATAGAGAATAGAAGCTTGAGAGGCAGAAAGGGACAGGAAATAAGGTAAACATGGAGCAGGGCAGATTTCAAAAACAATAATAGAACTGAAAGCAGTTGGGCCTGCAGACAGACTGGGGTTGACTCCTACAGTAAAGGGACCAGGAGTGGACCAAGTGCATGTGTAATCTACACACATCCTGGGTGTAGTGTTCTGTCTCATCTAGTGGCACCAAGACTACTTAAAGAGAGAGATAAAATGAGTCTGTTCTACAGCCAGCTGGCTTTTAGCTCTTGTGGTGGAGGCTCATACCCTAAGCTCTAAAGATCCCAGGTTTGATCCCGTCCACCAACACCTGGGGTCTGTCGGCGTTACAAGTGGGGGCTCATACAGGATTCCGGCTGGGAAGTCTCTGAAGCTCAGGACATGCTTCCTCAGCTAGAGGAAATATGTAATCCACACACATCCTGGGTGTGGTGTTCTGTCCCATCTAGTGGCACCGAGACCACTCAAAGAGAGAGATAAAACGAGTCTGCCCAATAGGTGGTTGGCTTTTAGCTGATGTGGTAGAGGCTCATGCACTAAGCCGCAGAGGTCCCCAGTTCAATCCTATCTGCGGATGACTGGGTCCGTCAGTGTTGCACATGCACACTCATGGTCTCTAGAGAGAATACCTGCTGGTATGGGCTGCTTCGCTTGTCTTGCTCATCACTCTTGAGTCATGCTGGTCAGCCCAAAAACACCTTGACACCATACTGTGCTATCACATTACCTTGCTCTCTGTGTGCATGTGGCTATAGAGCAAGGCATATAGATGTGCCCCTTTCTGGTCACATGCAATATTTCCAAGGTCTGCTCTAAATATCACTTAAAATATTGCGCCTATCTGTCTATACTAGGTGCTTGTATGTCGTCTGCCACTGCAGGGTCTGAAAAACTCCCAAGTATTTAGCAATCACAATCTCTCTCTTTCTTCCTTCCTAGCTTCTAGGAGAAAGCTTGATTAGTTCATGGAGCTAACTTTGTTTTTGCTTGTGTGTTGTTTTTGCCCACCTGGCATGGACACTGTGCAAAGCCATGGGGATGAGAACATAAATGACTTCCTATGCCCAGCTGCAACAGACCCTGCCATCAGGCCCCAGGAAGAGAAGAAACACAAGTGAATCTCTGTGTCTCGCTGGAACAGGGCCTGGGGACAATCCCCCCACCCTCCAGGAAGAGAGGAATTGGAACAGGATTGCTGTAGTTAGCTGGAATGGACTCATGAAGAAAAGCAATTAAACAAGATTTCTGTTCTCCCCCAGGCATAGATGCCAACCAGAGAAGGGTTTGTGGCTTTGTGTGGGCACCCAAGCATGTTCTGAATGGCTAGCTGGCATTACCGGATAGTCCAGCTCTGCGTATCATTTAGCTAACTGCATTTTTGAGGGAATAATTGCATTCAGTGAGCTGGGCATTTGAAAGTCATGCTGCCTTCCTGACAGCCCCTGTCAGTAATGAATGGGCAGCGTCAGTAAAAGTTGTGCCCTGCATTGGTACATTTTCCTGACAGGTGCTTGGTGGCCCCCCTGGCAGTGTCCTTGGTACCAGGCAACAATCCATTAGCGAGCCCTGAATACAGATCGGATGCATTCTCTCTCATCCCCATGCTTCCTGCTGCCCCCAGGCTATTTGGGGAGGATCTGAGAGGGACTCGGATCTCTCCTGGCCGTGTTTTTATGCAGATGTAGCAGAGAAAGAAAGAATTTAATAAAAATGGACATTTCCCCTGCTCTAGAGAGGAAGTGTTTTTACTTTTAAATACGCCTAGCTTGTGAGCCACAACTCCCCCCCACCCCCAAGCACTTGGCTGCCTGAACAATAACAAGGTCAAATACTAAATATTTCTGCCTTGAAGCCATCAATATCATACAGAGCCGTGGCCTCTTGCCAAACCGCCTTCAGGAGCAGTTTAGCTTGACACAAGGAGAGGATTGGTTTTACTTTGGCATTAATAAAGTGTTTAAGTTTTCATGAATGCTCAATCCTCCCCCCTTCCTGGAAACCACAAAAGACCCTGAAACCTGTAGATTGAGAGAGAGAGAGAGAGAGAGAGAGAGAGAGAGAGAGATTGGAGGGCATTTGATCTAGGGGCAGGTGACACCTCAGAGTCACATGAGAGATGGGACCAAAGTGGGGAGCACACCATCCAGGTGCTTCTGGCTTGTGGCTGCACCATCCATTGATCTTCTCTGAGATAGCATGAGAAATCCTTGACCTGTCAAGTACCCAAACTCAGAACAGCATAAACCAATTCAATAGCTCATGCCAACACACAGAGTAATGGGCTACTATAATGTGCCTCTTCCTTAAACAGTGCTAACTGTGCTAGCCCTTAGGTAGGCATATACATTTAAGAAACATTTTCCTTTAACAGCTCTTTCTCTTTAACAGCATTATTTCTTGAGCACACCTGTCCCTTTAACACTGTTGTCTCTTAACAAGGTTTATCCTTTTAAAGTGTCCCTGCATTTAACAGCATGATATGTTAAACTGCTCTGTCCCTTCAACAATCTTATCCCATAAGCACGGCTTGTCTACAAAAAGTCAATTTCTAGAGCAGCTTCATGCTTTTCACAGCTGTGCCCCCTGAATAGGTTTATCCCTTCAGTAGGTCTATCCCCAGTAAAGTCATTTGCTCAGTAATGTTCCTTTAACAGGACCCCTCTCTCTCTGGGCCTTGCTCTCTCTGTGGGATAAAGCCATGAATGTTAGATTAAGGTGTCAGCTCCACTTGGGGCACTGGAGATCTCAAGTGAGGTTCATAAAGGTGCTGGATCTCTCACTAGTTTAACTGGCTTGCACCAAGAAACCCCTTCTGGTCTGCACAAAACGTGCATGGCTGTGTCTGCTCATAGGAATATACCATTGACTCTCTGCACTGTGACATCATTCCTTGATTCCTTAATCATTCCTTTAGAAGAGGATCATTACCAAGGATTCATTATTACTGTCTCATCTATCCTCAGCCGGGTGGTCTTGGAAACTGCAGTGGGGAGCCAGCCAGAGACTGATGCCTCCACAACAGCTGCAGAAGCAGCTAAAGCAGGGACTGCTGGACACTGAGGATAAGTTGTACTGTTTGACTTTCTCTGCCCTTGTTTGCTTCAGTTCCTTCCCACCCCATCACACAGGCTTTTCACTGCAGACTCACTCTACCTCAGACCTTCTTCCCTGCCCTCTTCTCACTAGGTCTGTCCCCCTCCCTCTTCCCTTGTTTTTCTGTTGTCTAATCCTGCCCTAACTAAGATCCCATCCCCTAAAAAATCATGGCATTTGCATAGTGTCTGCCACCATCACATCGATAGCTCTGCTTGCATATTATATTTAGAGATGGTCAGAAAAAGCTTTGACAGAACCATTTTCCATCAGAGCATGTGGTTCTGTCAAAATTGAAGCACTTCAAGAAATTCTGTCAATTTTGCCAAAATTTCATTTAACAGAAAACGAGGGGGGAAATGTTCTAACAATGTCAAAATGTTCTGTTTTGACATTTTCCAAATAGAATATTTCAATTTTTCCTTTCATTTTGATTTTTTTTAAATTGTGTCTTAGATATATTATAATATACTATGGACTAAAAGAGGTCAAAGTCAACACAAAACATTGAGATGTACCAGATACAAGATGGTGGGTTTTTAAATTTTCTTTCATGGAGAATTTTGAAATTTTGGGGTTTCATTCCTAATCAGAACAAAATCAAATGACCCAATATCAAATTCCTCCATGAGATAAAATTTCCCTTCTCTGCCCAGCGCTAGTAATTCCTGTATCTGCCTTGTTAGTTTAGAGAGTAAGCTCTTCAAAGCAAGTCTCTCTACTCCTCTGTGCTTGCTCAGTGCCTAGCACAATGGTGACCCAATCTTGGCTGTTCCTTAAGCACTACCATAATAACCATGACTGTTAATAATCTATAAACTAGTCTTAAGCACAGGCCTTATCTGGGATTCCTTTAGAAAGGTAAATTTATGAACAATCTAGTGTTAACTGGAAGGACATGTCCTAATCTCAGCCTCCAATAGAAAAGAGCATTCTCTGTTCCCTAATGTCAGCTGGCAGGGAGTGTTAAACCATTTATTTATAACTATCTTTCCAAAACGCTTCCTTGCTTGGAAGCAAAACTACAAACCCTGTTTGTTTTGTTGTTTTTTTAACCAAAGGATGCTGGTCTCTCTGCCTCCAGTTGGCATTCTGCAGCACGCATCAGTGCCAGGTTTTGGTGGGAACGCACTTGGCTTTTGCTCAGTGTTAACTAACACATACTCAGGAAGTGAGCAATTTATCAGGCAGACACCTAAAATCTAAGAGTAACATGGTGGGGTGACCCATTATCACTTCACCATCACTAGCCACCTCTCTAAGAATAACCGCCCCAGAGTGAGAAAACAAGAGACTGAAAGGCTTCATGCTAGATATGGGCATGAAACACACTCTGAAGGCCGAGGGTGAGACAGATAAGAACATCCATGTTGAAGAGTTTCCAAAAATCACCTTTAGAAAACACTCATTCAGAGAAACACCAACCAAGGCCTCTCCCATCTCTTACCATGCCTAAGGCTTGGGCCTGGCCCAAATGCGTATAGAAGAGTTCCAAGAAATAGCCAGGCTGTGGCCCTGATAACTCAGTAGGCAGCACACTTCCCTTCGTGTGGGTTTGGAATCAGTGTCCCAGTTAGGGGTAGGGGAAGTGAGGGATCACTCCACTGCTGGCCGTGGCATTTTTCAGATGCCATGTAGTGGCTAATGAGAGCTGCTGGCAGTTTTCGGTTGGTTTAATCTAGATGTTTGCTTTAGAAATAATTTAGCGAGAGTTAAAATAAACAGACATCGAAGAACATTTCCAGGAAGCAGGACTGTCAGCAGCAAGAACGTGCCTAGTGAGACATTGGGCAAAGGGATCTTTGCTTCCCATGGCAGAGCGGCTGAAGGGGATGAATGCACATATCCAGTTGGAGCATGTTGCTTATCACTGCTGAGATCATTGTGACATTGCAGGGCCCATGTTTAAGTTTGCATTCGATAGAATACCTTTTGTAAACACTTGATATTCTTTAGTAGTCATTTTATTGTATTTGCTTTCATAGGGTTTCTATTTCACTCACTTAGGCTTGACTATGATAGCGACATGACTATTTTATGACATTCACTTTGTCTTGGCCAGTTAAGAAAATGACCTGGAAATACTTTCCAAAACACCCAACTGACCCTTGGCAAAGGGCTGCCCCCTGGTGGCCATGAAAGAGCCTGTCAGCAGTTAGCCCTTGTAGTGTTAGTCACAGAGTTTGGGGCAGGGATAATGTTAGCTCCAGGGGTGTTAAAATAGCAGTGCTTGGAATATTTAACGATGTTAGTGCCCGGGGGGTTAGAGTAGCCTGTTTGCCATAGGGCTGGCTTTAGTGGTATATGGTAATTTAGAGAAAGGTTGTTTGTGACAGCAGTGGTGTTAGAACACAGTGGTGTCAGAGTAGAGGAGGTTGCAAAAGCTGTGAGGTTAGCCCCTACATCCTGGCAAATTCCAACATTTGAAGGCCCTCTGCAGCCTTCCTGGTTATCATAACCTTTTCATTGTCCGTCGTGGATATGACGCCGTACCACACAGCCGCCGTACCACACCCCAGCGTCACTTCCTGTAGTGGCAGGTGAGGCGAGCCCTCACTGGGAGCTGAGTCAGCTCTCTGGCATGACAGGCATTGAGGAAATGTCACATGCATTCGGGGTCTGTGTGCTCCTCACTAGCCCCTGAGTGGAGGGGAGCGCAAGTCTGTGGATGTCAGATTATCGCACATCTGCCTACTGTGGGGTTCTTGCACCTTTCTCTGGGGTTGGGAACAGTCAGAGACAGGATAGTGCACCAGATGGAGCATGGGTTTGATCTAGTCTGGTCGCTTCTAGGCTCCTGTCCCAGTGGCTGTGAGAGGACAGCCAGCGCAATGCTGCCATCGAGTCAGTGGAGGGATAAGAAGCTGTGGGAGCATGTGTAATAAGAGCTCGTCCACATGAGTAACGGTTGCACAGTCTAGCCCTAAATTCCCTGTGCTTCCCTGCTCTGATCCTGCAGTCCCCATGAATATTGCAGAAGGGCATGTACCGTTCTTAATGATCATTTAAGTCTTTGCCCACCAAGGATGAAACTGATCCCTGAGGGCCAGCACCAGGCCAATGCACCATTTAAGTCCCACTGGTACTAGTGCCCTGCACGAGTGTCAATTTCACCTGAAATGCACATGGGTGTACACAGAAAGGAGGCCATATGATGCTCGCAGGCCAGTGAGCTGGGCTGCCAGCAGCCTCCTCGCAGAAGCCACAAGACTGCATGGGGGCAGATGAAGGTGACACCAAAGAATCAGCATGGGTTGGGGTTAAGAGGGTGTATCAGATGCAGCATGTAATTCCCGATGACTGGGCAATGTGTCCGTATGTCCAGACTAGTGGGAAAGGAGATGGGAAGAGGAAAGGACAGCTGGAATCTCAGCATATCGGCACAGCTGTTGGGGAAGGTGCGGCTGCCCTTGGCTGGTGGGAGGAAGAAAGAGCCTCTCTCAAAGGGAGCAGCCTGGGGATTCAGGTCTGGTTCTGATCTCGCTGGCCAAACTCCATTGGCTTCAGTAGAGTCACTCCTGATTTACATGAGTCACAACTCCTTGTAACCCCTGCCCCCAAGTGAGGATCTCCTCTCCCTCTTGTCAGGAGAGAGTCTTATTCTTTCATAGCCAAGGATCAACATGGCCACTGCATTAGGGCTCCACCTTATCGGAGCAAAGATACTTCCTGGGCCAGGCTCCAGTGGGACTGCACATCTTGGTGCCATGCTGCTGCTAACACTAAGGCCCTGTCCAGTTCCAGACATCTCCCTTCTCATGTTTCATCCTTTGAAGGTGAGGTCTGTAAAAGCTTGTAGCTGGTGGCAGGAGAAAGGATGATTTTGGAGGAATGGGAGGGGAAAAGTTAATGAAGAGGAGAAGGAGATGGATTCAAGGAGATTGGAACAACAGGAAAAAAATAAAGCCACCCATAAGCCCACACATTGCCTTCCAGCTTATAACTTTTCAAGGATTTGGAAACCTCTCTTCAGCTTCTGGTGCTCCTCAGGGAGGTCAATCACTGATTCACCCTAATGACACTTACGTGTCTCTCTGGCTAATGGAAAGGACCATATGAAGTGCCCACTGGAGGCACAAATAACTAATGTTCTGCTTGTTTTCACTCCATTAGGAGAGGGTGGTAGAACTGCAGTGGAAGAGGATACTCTGACGGGGGTGCTTGGTTCTGCCCTGAGAGATGAAAGGAGGATGGAAGGCAGATGGTTGGGCGAAGATGGAGAACTGGCAGCCCTGAAGATGTCTACATGATACTGCAGCCAGTTACACGACAGCTACAGCCTCACCCATTGCGTTCAAACAGGAAAGTTGCATGTGGCAGCTGACAATGGTAACACAGAGGTTGCCTTGCAGTGAAGGCTATCCAGCTCCCTGAACAGCTCACAAACCAGTCACTGCTCTAAGAATAAAGCTACTGCAAAGAATAACACAGTAAGTCAGCCCAACTGGCAGGATGTCTACAGAGGTCATTGCATCCTTGATGTCCCTATGCTTCCAGGAGTCTCTAAGCAATAGGTATCCACAAAACCAGGGCAGTCTATCACAGGGTGGGAGTGAGGTTGAAAAACACACCAGCTGGCCTCAGTAAAGCTTAGCATAGAATGAAAACAGCATGCAAGCAGCTTTCATTTCACAGGGAGTGGAGGGGGAGAGACATGGGCGACGGGGACGGGACATCAGACCCACGATGTTAGAGGCACACTTTTTTCCCTAATTCTTTTTTATCATCAACAGAAAAAAATAAACTAAAATAAATAAAAAAGGAGTTAAATAAATATCACAGGTTTGTTTACATTAAAAATGTTCTAATAATAATCAAAATAGGTCAAATTAATATTATTAATAATAATAAATCAAACAAAGAAGAAGAAAGCCCCGGAGAATTCCTGCCTGGATGGCATTCATAGACGGAAGGTTTGTGTGGCTGGGTTATTGTTTGGGGATCATGCCCTTGATGGCTGACTCCCGGTTTACATACGTGGCCCAGTAGACCAGGTTGAAAATGGCGAAGAGGACGGGAAAGACAATGCGCGACATCTTGTCCACCTTGCTGACGCTGTTGTAGGTCTTCTTGCTTTCCGGGGGCTTCTCCTCCATGCGGGGGCCTTTGGGGGGCACGGTGGCAGTGGCGGTGGCAGTGGTAGCAGCACTCTTGGAGATGGTGGGCAGGCCGGGGTCCTTGGTGATGTTGAGGGCATACGTCGTGCCCACAATGTTGTAGGTGTTGTTGGCTTTCTTGGCCAGTGCCACCGGCTCTTTTTTCTAGGGAAGGGGGAAAAAATCTGTATCAGACCGTGTAAAAGTGTAAGGAGAACATTCCCCTTCTCAGCTGGCAGCTGCGTGGGTGGCAGCCATACTGCGACCCAAAGGAAAAAAAGGTGGGGGAAGAAGACTAGTGTTCAGAAGCCTCTTCATCCCTGCTCTACTTGGACTGCTGGAGATGGGGATGATAGCATTCTGGATTCTCCTTTTGCTTACACCAGTTGGAAACAGGAGTCACTCCCTGGAAGTACAGCACACAGTGCCTAGCACTATGGGGTCATGGGACTCCTACATGCTACTGCGATACAAATAACCACCAAAGGCCAGGTTCTCAGTACAGTGATATCCCCTTAGCGTTGCTCCAGTGGCACAATGGACACATAGCCAACATGCTGGCTCTGCTCCAATCCCTTCCCTCTTCCATGTAGGTAAAACCAGCACCTGACAATATGGGGAGCCACTTTTGTCTCCACCTCATCTAGGCTGAATCTTGCTCTGGCACATGTGAGGAGTCACACGGTAACTGTGGTGTATGTGGGAGGAGAATCAGACCCAATGAGCTCAGCGACCTGGGAAAGTGCTCGAACAAACTATCTACCCCTGCTTCCTGGCTCATGTTGTGGTGAGGAGCATCACTGATACAGATTAGGGGTTGCCACGTGTTTGTATTTGTCCGATGGGACAAAGTGAATTACCTTGAGAAACCGGGTTATATCATCGCGACCTTTGTGTCTTTATGTCAGGATGCTTGTATCATGCATGATGACACCGGATCGTGGTGCCATGACGCAACACCATGTGCTGCCTCCACATCTCAAGGGCAGGTCATCCACCCTTTGCACTGCTGTGCTGCACAATATGATGTCATGAGGATTCAAATACATCCAAGGGTCCTTTTAAAGTGCCTCAGGAGCTAGGCTGGCAGGATGAAGGACAGACCCTGGCAATCGGGCTGGCTCATGGCTTTTGAGATGGTGGGCATGGCAGTTCCAGCACTGAGGGAAGTTTCCATCTCACCCTTCTGTCTAGGGAGTGCTGCTACTAGGCAAAACAAATCCAAGGAGATATATGCACCTTCTCCACACATATCTCCTCTCACCAGTCATTGGGCTTATATGAAAACCAAACTGCAAGCAGAGTGACCTGATGGTAAGGGAACTTTCTGCAGCATGTGAAGAAACTACATTGGCTGTGGGTTGGTCACGCTGCATGAAGTAGAGATGCAAAATGGACAGTGTTGATGGTAAGTGGATGGCAGGCTCAGGTTTACCAATGGTGGACATGGAGTGTGTGTGTATGTGTGGGGAAGATTTGGGCTAGGAAAAGGGATAGAAGAGGAGACTGGATGTCTCGAGGATGAGACCAGACCCAGCGAAGGAAAATGGTACATATTACACAAGCTGACCTTATTCATGTAATGAAAAGCCCAGAGAGACTCTGACAGATCACCCATACATCCCACTCTATGCTCATTGCAGTTGCCACAGAGCAGATCCAGGTGCCAGAGGTGCAAGATATGGCATCCTAGAGATTTATGCTCACAAACACACATAGGTACAACGAGTGTGGACAACAGTTGCTAGCAGTAACTGCTTTACAAGGGAGAAAGCATTTCACAGATGTGCCTGCTATACCATGTAGACAGTACTGCTGAACATTCTCTGGCTGTGGCTGGAACAGACCAGCCGGAGCTGCTAGGACAACAGCCTGGGAGGCAAGAGCCACAAGAGAGGCACTAACCCCCTGTGTAATCCCAGATCAAACCACTCTACTTGCTTGTGACTCAGTCACACCCGGCATGGAAGTCTGTAAAAGCAGAAACGTCATTGCAATCCCTATGCTGCACCAGTGCTGAATAAACAGCCTGCCCAGTGGGAAGCCCGTAGGATTCTACTCAGCCCCAGCCTCCAGCCTGGTGAATTCATATCAATCACTATCTTTAGGTATGGTGGGGAGCTATCAGGCGATGGGAGCCCAATTCATCCCCTGCATCCTCCATTAACTTCACTAGAGTTCCACCAGGGACACAGCTGACCCTATCACTGTATATCCCTGTCAAACATGGACATAATCGCCAGAGTGCTGACTGAATAATGTGATGCCATCAGAGTTTTGAACATCACATCACATCACCCACCTTTTCCAAGCGCCTGGGCTTTGAAGTGCCTGTCAGCAGAGCTGGCCCACCTGTTCATTGTGCATAGCACTAGTACAAACAGCTCCTTTTTTGGTTCACAGATTGTTCACTGAGCCAACCTGGCTTACCATCTGGCTGTTTTTTCTACTTCTTTTGACTGCTCACCATCCATTGTCCATGATTTGTCAGCTAAGTTACATGGCATTGTTCATGCTCATAGGCTGGATGACTGCAACTTTTTAAACTCAAGGAGCCTCAACAAAAAAAAAATGGAGCTATGCCAATCTCCTAGAACTGGAAGAGACCTTGAAAGGTCATTGAGCCCAGCCACCTACCAGGACCAATTTTTGCTCCAGATCCCTGGGTGGCCCCCTCAAGGATTGAACTCACAACCCTGGGTTTAGCAGGCTAATGCTCAAACCACTAAGCTATCCCTATCCCCACAAACCTGCTGCACTTTCTGCTATAAATGTTCAAGACAAATATTAACCTTTGCTAAAGTCTGTGAAACCTTCAGTATGCATGGGTATTTCCAGGAAGATACTGTCAACTTCAAAAAACACGTCAACAACAAATATCAGGACCCCAAGCATCAGAGCGAACCTGACTCAGTGATTATATATTTGCAAAGGTTTTTTTCCCCAATTGCTTGTGCTCCGAAGGCGGCATGGTACAGCCAATCAAGCCCCTTCACTCCCATACATACCTGGCTATGACCATTAACTCCACATCTCTCTCTCCTGCTGAGGGAAGATTCAGCATTATTCTTGCAATCTCCCATACTAAAATGTGCCATTAATCATGTAGGGTGAAATAAAGCACCAGTGGCTGGGTTTTGTGAAGGTCTCTTAGCAGATGCTGGGATAGACCACCCCAGAACAGCAACGCAGTTCTTCTCTAGCTGCTCTTCAACCTGTAGACTGCAATGGTGGCAGCTGCTTTTCTGCAATCCCTAGACAGGTGGTATGGCATGGTCCATATCCAAAGCTCCTCTGCATAAAAACTTAGTTGCAGGCACCTTCCTGAAGTACCTGGGGCATGGAGACTCCCCCACCTGTCTACTCTTTCTGCAGCCTCACAGTGCTGCTGAAGCACAGGTGAATTTTACCCCCGGTCAGTTACCTCAGGAAAATGTGACAGTCCACAATGCATGTTCAGTGGGATGCTACAGGCAGCAGCTGATCATTCTTTAAACCCGCATCCAATCAACACATTAAGTGATGGCAGTTCCAATAATAACTCCTGCAATTGCACAAATAGAACTGCAAGTGACAAAGTGCAAAGACTGATTAGACTAATGGTCAGGCCACGATTGTAGTATTTTATTGAGAAGGTGGTAAGGATTGTTATTGTCTTCAGTGGTTAACTGACCAACTGATTAATGATCAATTAATTTGATCAGAGCCATGATTAACTGTACATCCTCAAAGAAGGTGAGCTGTGTGAGCATGTTGTGAGCCATCAAGAGATACATAAAGATTTGAAAATGTTTTACCATTTAAACACTACATATACTGTGATGAATTCTTACCGTAGCTACAGGGTGTAGTAAGATTATTAATACATAATAATGGATTGAAAGAATGATCAATTACTGCTTGCAGAATTCTACTGAAAGTGCACTGTGTTTTACTTTATTGTTAATCAGCTATGTTACTGACTGGAGATGAATGAGAAACTGCAATTGACATAACATTTCTCAGCCTGGACAGTGCTTCCCTCCAAGAGGTGACCTTGCCAGCCTGGTGTAAGCATGTGAAAAGCTGCTTGGCATCCTTTACTCCTGGCACTCACTATAACGAAGACATTGTATGTACTGAACTCACTCACTGAAGTGAGTATCTTCCTGTTGGCTTCAATGGGCTTTGGATCAGGCCCTTAAGCCCTAAGGAAGGCAGGAAGTGCAGGAATGCTTGAAGCCTAATAGCCTTTGACTTTCAACTGCTTGGGAATGTGGTGTGTGATGACGCTTAGAGTGCTAAGGCTGTGCACACACTGTAATGAGTTTCCGAGGGTATCCTGGTAACCGAGGCTCAGAAGCTCAAGAAATCAGACTCTTGAGAGATTGGCACACATGGTCTGTCCCTAGGTTCCCTGGGCTGTGTTTTATATAGTTGATGATTCACGCAAGACTTCAACAAGGAAAAACATGTTTATTACAATCAGATACAAACCAGTCCTCTGACCTCCCGGCGTGTTTATTTGTGTGGGATTCCCTTTGCTAGCAAAATAGAAAGGAAAAGTGGAAAATCAAAAAGAACAGAAAAACAACCTAGGTCTTTTAAAACCAGTTCAGGTCTCACCATTGGGAGAGAATGTGTGGTCACTCTCCATCATTCATCACAAAGCTGACTTTACACATTGCATTCCTAATGGAGGAAATGCTGGAAAAGCTAGCGAGACAAGACATACATTTCTAGTGCATTATAGACGTCTCATCACATAGACTCATAGACTTACAGACTTTAAGGTCAGAAGGGAACATCGTGATAATCTAGTCTGACCTCCTGCACAATGCAGGCCACAGAATCTCACCCATCCATTTCTATAACAAACCCCTAACCTATGTCTGAGTTATTGAAGTCCTCAAATTGTGGTTTGAAGACCTCAAGCTGCAGAGAATCCTCCAGCAAGTGACCTGTGTCCCATGCTACAGAGGAAGGCGAAAAACCTCCAGGGCCTCTGCCAATCTGCCCTGGAGGAAAATTCCTTCCCGACCCCAAATATGGCGATCAGTTAAACCCTGAGCATGGGGGCAAGACTCACCAGCCAGCACCCAGGAAAGAATTCTCTGTAGTAACTCAGATCCCACCCCGTCTAACATCCCATCACAGACTACTGGGCATCTTACCTGTTGATAATCAAAGATCAATTGCTAAATTAATTGCCAAAATTAGGCTTGATCATACCATCCCCTCCATAAACTTATCAAGCTTAGTCTTAAAGCCAGATATATCTTTTGCCCCCACTACTCCCCTTGGAAGGCTGTTCCAGAACTTCACTCCTCTAATAGTTAGAAACTTTCATCTAATTTCAAGTCTAAACTTCCTAGTGTCCAGTTTATATCCATTTGTTCTTGTATCTACATTGGTACTACGCTTAAATAATTCCTCTCCCTCCCTGATATTTATCCCTCTGATATCTTTATAAAGAGCAATCATATCCCCTCTCAACCTTCTTTTGGTTAGGCTAAACAAGCCAAGCTCTTTGAGTCTCATAAGACAGGTTTTCCATTCCTCGGATCATCCTAATAGCCCGTCTCTGAACCTGTTCCAGTTTGAATTCATCCTTCTTAAACATGGGAGACCAGAACTGCACACATTATTCCAGATGAGGTCTCACCAGTGCCTTATATAATGGTACTAACATCATGTTCTTGAGGCAAGCTTCCCTTCTCCCCCTGCCATACACACACACACTGGTTGGCAATGAGATTTTTGCTGAATCTGATTCTGTCTATATATAGCTGAGCCATCTCCTTTGAGAGACGAAAGCCATGACCAAGGATAGGTGGATTTCATCCCCCACTCTGCCATTGACTTTCACTTACCTTCTCTGTGTCCCAGTTTCCCAGTCAGATAGTGATACCCACCTACCTCATAGAGGGCTGGGAGGATTAGTTCATTGCTATTTGTAAAGCACATTTGGATCTTGGGCTATGCAAAGGATCTGTTGTCTGCCATTATTTATAGATAGGGTATTTGTACACCATAGAACGTGGTTTCATTGCTCCCTGAAACATTTTCAGTTCAGGAAATTTTCGATCCCACGTTTGGAAGGGCACAGTGGACTCTACTGCTTTAGCTATGCAGTGGGAAGAGGGTTGGAGGAGGGGTTACAGAGCTGGCATGAGGAGTGGATCAGAAGGGAAAGTGTTTTCTGGAACAGTGGCTGGTGTGTTTCGAACGATAGGGCTTGCACACACTGGAGACTGGATCCTGTGCAATGAGGGTGTTGAATGCAGCACAGACAAGTGGCCGGGTAGCAAGTGCTGAACAGGACAGGAAGCACAGAGAAATGCAACCTTGCATTAATGAGAATGACGCATGGCCACCAAGTGACTCCTGCCTATTAGCAAAAATGTAGCTAAGCACCTCATTTGTATGATGAGGATCATCTTTATGCCCATGTGGCCTCTGACATGCTTATTCTTCATCATCATCCAACCCACTCTTCCTTCGCCCTGCATACCTGTAGGGGAGCAGATAGGCCAGGGGCCTCCAGCTTGCTTTTGCTCAAGGCAGAAGGCTTTGTCCAGTGCTTAACCCCACTTGTGCCCATGTGTAGCCCCTCCGTTTCTTTGTGCTGGATGGGGCGCAAAACCTTTGCAGGATCAAGGCCTGAAAGCAGACAGGGCTGAGAGAAGGATGCAGCTAACCATACAGCTGGAGAAGGGAAAAGGAGGAAGCATGGCCAAGGAACTGCAAGTGGGCTATATCGATGGACCTTTGAAGTAAAGCCAATTTTAGGGATAAAAGGAGCCAACGGGCAACAATGAGTATCCGAGGTACAAGATAATGGAGACTTGGGCCTGCGGACAGCAAGTAGGTAAGGGTGAGAGAGCTCAGCAAGCTCTTGTTTGCTCTCGGGGAGATGGGGAGAAGCAACTAGTAGAGATGGGCCCGAGCCATTAAGTGTGGATCTGGCGCATAACTTTCCTAAGGTTTGGCAGTGATCCGATTGAGGATTTGGTACCAGTCCATCTCCTCTGGTGAGGGTGAGAAGAAAATGGATGCACTGTGTACAGTAACAAAGGGGAAAGAAGAAAGCATTCCCATATAAACCGTTTTCAACATCTGAGTTGCAGACTTGCTTTATGTGATGTTCACTGATGAGGCACACAAATCCTGCATCATTCACTCACTCACTCACACACTGTTCATACCTCCCACAAGGGAGGGAACCAGATAAAAAACCGAGTGAAAAAGTTTTGCTTATTTTTTGGTAATGTTCTTTGGTGACATACACCCAGAGAAGACAGGAAGGAGAAGAAGCTGCCTGAGCTCAACTTCACAAGTGATTAGAACCATGACCTGATGACCAGATGAGAAAGGAGCGATATCCTCTCGCCGCCTGACATGGGACTTTACACTGCTGCATTTCCAGGTGTCTGGTTGCAGCTACTCCAGTTGGGAGCTGTTTTGCTCCCAGGTGTTCAGGTGAGTGCAGAGCAGGCAAGAAGACAGAACTAAGTGGTGATGCTTGTACAGACAATGATGCCATTGCAGGGGAGTGGTAGGTAAGCAGGCCCAGAGGAGGATCCTTTGAAGATGCCCCACCCTCAGGGAGGGACATTGTTTCTGGGTGGGACAATCCTTGGCAATTTTCATTCTCACAAGTTTGGCGGCCTTTCCAGAGTCCAGTGACAAAGACCCATTAGAAGTGATCTCTCTGGATGCCAGTTGCAAACATCACCATAAAGGTGGCCTGCATAGATTTCAGCGGTGACAATCTCACTGCAGTTGGTCCCTTGCGATTACAGTGTGGTCAGAATCATCTTTAAGGCAGCCAATCTACCCATAAGTGGTGGGGAATCCCCTCAGATGTGGCACCTCCCTTCTGAGGCTGCATTGCCAGAGTCCAGTAGGAAGACTCCCCTTAGATGCAAGCGATCTCCTTTCCAGCGATGAGGCTGTCTCACCACACAGGCAGTCCCTCCAGGTTCCATTCAAGGGGACCGTCTTAGTGGAACCACTCTGGGGATTCCAGTGGTGAAGTGGATTGTCATGAAACCATTCATCTTTCATGGGCACCTCAGCCTTTTCTCTTCTCTGATTTATTGCTGCAGTTCAGCACACCACTGCAGATTGCTCTTCAGAACTGATCCCCTGCCCTCAAAAAAAATAATTTCATTGGGCACCAGAGACCATTCTCCAGTTTGATCTATAATCCCAGGTCCACGGCAGCAGCTCTAACCTTGTGAAAAAGAGCTACTGCAAGAAATTCTTTATCCAACAGGGCTTCTTAGGAAGCCACTAGTGATAGAGAGACACAAAAGGCTTATAGGAGGTTTGGTTCCAAGAAGCATTAGTCAAACCATATCAAGATGTGGGCTGGGGCTGGGTGACTTTCTCATGAGATCTGCGGTGCTTCCTGATTTTGCTTGGATGAGAATTGCAAATAATGAAGCATTTGGGCATTTCCTAGCTAGGGCCCAACACTGTAGCTGGGCTGTAAATTACTGGACAGATGAAGAGTGAGGGAAAGGGGAAATAACACACCAGCAGAATGTACCACAATGTGCCTGGTCCTCTAGACCGCTGACAGCTGTAGTGAGAGGGCAGATGTCCAGGTGGGGGAGGTCAGCAGATTCTACCGAAGTCCTGAAAAAGCAGGATGACTCCACAAAGTCAAGACACCCAGCCACCCTAATTGGTGGGTTGTGTGGGAGAAGCTGCTGTCGGTGCCATACATAAAGATATGATTTGAGCCTCAAGGGCTGTTAATCTGGCCCCTTTCACAAGTGCTAATAATTACATCTTTTTCTTCTTCTTCTTCTTCTCTCTCATCAGGGGCTGGGGGACTGGGCAAGCATCCACCACCTTCATTGGGCCGAGGCAGCTCTAGGGTTCACTTGCTTACCATCTTCTTTGACCACAATCCACCCACTGCTTCCTCAACTTTCCTTCAGGTCTTTTTCCTATCCCCACTCCTGACATCCTGCCTTCACCAGGTCCTCTTCATTCATCTTCTGTATGAGACCAAAGTAGAAAAGTCAGGCTTCCTGGAGTCTGTCAGCTACATCAAGGACTCTGACTTCCACCCTAAAGCTTTCATTTCACAACCTATCTCTTTGTGTAACTCCTTTTATTGTGCAAAGACATCTCATGGTAAACACCTATAGGCATTGATCTTGCTGCCTCTCTACTGCCCAGGCTTCTGCACCATACAGCACTGTGGGTGCACCATTGATCTACACAACTGGGCTTTTAGTAATAATCACAAGGGTAAATAACAAACCCTCAGGTTTCAGGGACAGCTTTCCAAAGACCAGAGCTCAGCTTGGGCATATCACTTGGGCATATCACTGTTAGTTTTACTGCTGGTACAAATACTTCTAACATTGCCAATATCCAGTCTTGAGCCTGTAGGGTGTTTTTGTTTTTTATGGGTGTGGTTTTTTTCCAGATTCAACCACCTAATTTGACATTTGATTCAAGATCAGCTCAGTGAAGGCTGAAACTGAGCCAGCGAGGAATTATCATGACATTCTGCCTAGAAACATGTCAGCAGGATAGAAAAGCAGAACAAACGTGGGGATGTAGCTAATTCCCAAGCCCCATGAGCCCACCACTCTTCCTGGAGTGCTCTTTTAATAGTTGGTGTTAGACGTGGTGGGAAAGAGAATAGAAAGTACATCCGAGATGGAAGGAAGCTGGTCAGCTTTCCTGATCTGTAACATGACCAGAAGTGGGTGAAGCTCATAAGGATGGATAAGCACCAGGTAGATAAGCACCCAGAAATTTGGATGTTTATCTGACCGTCTTGAGCTGCAAATCTCACAGGAAAGACTCCCCTTGTAAGATTTTGGGTATTTCACGTATCCGCACTGCATTACTGCAAGGACAAGATTTCTCATGGTATCTTCGTGTTATTTTAGCACCTCTGATTCAAAGAGAGCAACTCAGAAATAAAGGAGTTTTTTTTAATAAAAAAAGTTAACTGAGGTGTTTTTTTTTTGTTTTTTTTTAATTTAACTTCTGGAGTCATTTGAGCTGAGTTTGGTTTAAGTGATGGGTGAAGGACCACATTCATCCTTATTTTAGCCACTCTGTTCTGCCCATTCCTAAATATGACCCAACCAATTTAGGATCTGATCCGACAGCCATTGATGTCAATTGGAGTCATTCAATTGACTTCACTGGGTCTTTAATCTCTATGGGCCAAATTCAGCCCTATTATGTGAGGTTGATCTCAATGGCGTTGCACCTGCCTTACAGAACCACTCTGCTAGGCCATCTCTTTTGAAGTGCAGATTCAATCTGTAGCATCACACTGGTGTAAAGAATATCCAAGGACCCAGAAGAGGCAGGGAATCAACATTAGAGGTAACGAGGGCTGGGCTTGCTATGGCAGGGCTAATATTGGCTCTAGTTCTTTAATCTGCCCCCCATTTGCACGTTGCCCCCCCTCTTTGACCTTGTTTGCAATGCTGCTGCTCAGTCAAAATCAAAGGACTGAACTACTGAATTCCCTCTCCCCAGATCTTCTTTCAGTGATGCAAGATATTTGCACATGGCCCCTCAACAATTCCGAGCAGCACATCATGCAAAAAAAAAAAAAAAAGTGCTCCAGAACCAAGAACAAGGGCAAAGCTGATTTTGAAATTGATTCAATAAATATAAACAAGGGAGCAGCCTGCAACAAGCAGTTCCTCTGAGCAGCCCCAATTAGATCATCATGGAGGAAGGGGGGTGTCAACGAAGGCCAGCGATGGCTGCCACAAAGGAAGCTGTCAGAGATGCTGATCCGAAGCCAGAAGAGAAAACCTGGGTGATACTCACTTATTTTCTGCCAGTTGCCACTTCAGATCACTCTCTACACCCCCCCCCCCCAGTGTAGCCGTCTGCCAATGGCTGTGGGCAACAAAGAGCACCTGTTAAAATCACCCTCCCTCTTATATGCCTGATCTGCACTGGGGGGAAAGCAGGGCCAGTGCAACTATTTAGGCAACCACGCTGGGGTTTAAGGGACGCCATTTTCTTCGGCAGCCACCACGGTGGCCGGATCTTCCGCTGCCCTGGTTGCCACCGGCATTCAGGTGGAGGGAGCTGGGGCAGGAGAATGCAGGGAGGGCCTCCTGCAGCAAGTAAGGGTGGGGGGCGGCATGCAGGGGAACTCCTCGCCCCAGCTCACCCCTGCCCCGCCTTCTCCCCGAGCACACCGTGGCTGCTTCACTTCTCCCCTCACCAGGCTTGCAGCGCCTAAGCTGGCTGGTGCCGCAAGCTGGGAGGCGGAAGAAGTGAAGCAGCGACGGCGTGCTCGGGGAGGAGACGGGGCAGGGGTGAGCTGCTTCACTTCTCCTGCCTTCCAGGCTTGCCGCACCAATCAGCTTAGGCGCCGCAAGCCTGGGAGGCAGGAGAAGTGAAGCAGCGACAGTGTGCTCGGAGTGCTCACATGCGGAGCAGGGGTGAGCTGGGGTGGGAGGGTGGACGGTGGGGGATGGGGAGCTGCCGCAAGGGGGCACCTCAGGGAGGAGGGAAGGAGCTGCCGTGGGGGAGGCACCTCAAGGAAGTGGGGGTGCAAGGTGGAAGTTTCGCCTAGGCGCGAAACATCCTTGTGCTGGCCCTGGGGGAAAGCATGGGGCATCGACTGTGACAGGTGGTGAGGGAGCAAGAAGCATGAGGCTGGCAGCTTCTCTTCTTCAATGTGGCCAGCATCGCACCAAGCACCTGGCTTTGGGGCTTTATGCTGGTGCATCAAGGCAGCAATATGGCGCAAAATGCAGCAGGCAGTGAGCAAAGGAAGAGAGAAATTGAACCACACAGAGACATGCACAGCTGCAATCAGAGAGAGACAGCCACACATACACAAGCGCACACGCGCACAGAGGGAGAGATATATGGAGACATGAGTGTTATAGAGGTTTTTTCCCAGCTAACAATCAAGACAATATATTGCACCAGCCCTTTCTCCTTCCACCCCCAAGAACCGCTCCAGTCAAGACCTGAATTGATGACCCCAGTGAATAGCATCCAGCCTACTGGAATGTGCCGGGCTGCATGTTACCCACTCTTGGTCCCAATGCAGCTCTCTCGTGGGGCGTTTCTTTGCCCTCCCGTGCTCCCTGGCCTTGCCTACAGGACTCACCTTCATCTCCTGGGCCTCTAGCACCTTCTTGCCATCCCAGGCCCAGCTCCGCTTGGTGAAGTAGTTGACAGTGGCAAACTCGATCAGCGCAGAAAACACAAAGGCGTAACAGACGGCTATGAACCAATCCATGGCCGTCGCGTACGCCACTTTTGGTAAGGAGTTTCTGGCGCTGATGCTCAGTGTGGTCATGGTGAGAACGGTGGTGACACCTGCAGGAACAAAGGAGGAGAGGACAGTGCTGTCAAAACATGCCGCCATGTTTGTGTGCCTGGTCAATGAGCTCTCTCTTCCCACTCTCTCTTTGACCTCCCAGGGAGAGATGCCATCACACCCATGGACCAAATGCACCAAAGGCGCAGGAAGGGCTAGCCCCACTGATTTCACTGGGCCTATGCCCACTTACCTCAGCAATGAGTTTGGCCAGATGTGGGATTTAGGGGGCCTAAGTTCTATTCCTGGCTCTGCTACTGGCCTTCTGGGTGACCTTGGGCACATCCCTTCACCTCTCTGTGCTTCAATTTCCCCTCACACATCTTGTCTACTTAGGATGGCAAACTTTATGAGGCAGGGCTGATCTCACTATGTGTTTGTACAGAGTCTAGTACACTGGTGCTTCTGGTTGCTACCATATAAAATAGCAAACAGTGGTAGCAGTGGTAAGATGCAGCCAGCCAGGCAGACCTAACTGGACATTTGTGAAGGAGCTGCTATTAGGACATTTAAAATTGTGTTTTGTGGAGTATTTAATACATATCTGTCTGCGCTCCCCTCCTTACTTTCTCCCACAAGAAAATAACTAACACTTAAGACTTATACAATCTTTTCCATCTGCTGACCTCAAAGAACCTCACAAAGGTGGGTAAACACAATTAACCCCATTTTACAGATAGGGAAACCGAGGCACAGAGTGGGGAAGTAGATTGCCCAAGATCACACAGGAAGTCTCTGGCAGAGCTGGGAACAGAGTCCAGGTATCTAGACTTAAAGGCTGGAGCTCTCACCACTGGACCATTCTATCAAGAATTCTTGCAATTATTCATTGCAAAATGGCCTTTTAAACGAATGACATTCTTCATGAAAAATTGTTAACAGTGTCAAAGCTTTTCAATTCATGTGACAACTCGTGTCTTTTTCAAGTTCAATACGGCAGCCTGTATTTCTTTTGTGGACACAGAAATTCCCAGAAGAGTCCGTAGCATACCATACCACTTCAACACAACAAATAAATACGTGTTTATCTGGTAAGGTGGGGTGTAGTTTAGTGACTGGCCTGGAGAGTGGGCTCCTCTCCACAGCAATGAAAATGTTTTTTCCCCATCAGAAAACACTGATTCATTGAAACCGACACTGTTCCTGAGAAAGGTTGTGTTCCAACAAATTTTTTGACTCAAAAATTTGTTTTAAAAAAGTTTTGAAATGGTCAGAAGATATCATTTTGCTGTTTTTGAAATGAAAAGCTCTGGTTTTCTGGTTCAAAACAAGATTTCATTTTGAAATGTAAGCCATTTATAGTTTTTTTTAAATGGCAAAATTGAAATGAAATATTTCAAAATTATTGAAATCTGAACCGAAAGGTTTTTTGCATTTTCAGTTTGCAAACGTTTTCTAGATTTTGACTTTTTATTTTTATTTTTAGGTCTTGAAACTTTTTATGGGACAGGAAAAAGCATTTCCCATCCAGCTGTAATACAAGGCTCCCTCACAGCTCCCTGCCAATCTGCCTCAAGCATGATCTGCAAAGAGGAACCTCCGAAGGGATGCGTCTCCATGGTCTGTTCAGTTTTGGCCTCCCTGCTTAGACTGAAAATACGGGTGAGCAATGGGACACCTGCCCCTGGGCAACTGGACTGAGATCAACCAATTCATTTCACACAGGCCAGCACACATGGAGATCTGAACCAGAAACCTGGAAGTGAAAGACTCCATATCCTATTATCCATTCTCAGAGCCTCCAGATTCCCATACATGTGCATTACCAGGCTATTACTTCCCTACTTCACTTTTATGATATCACCCATCGGAGGAGGAACTTCCTAAATTTCAAAGTTTTCTTTGCTTTGAACTCTTATAAATGAACCCACTTTTCTTTTCTTTCAATTGCCAGATGTTCACTAGTTGATGTTTTTATCAAGAATATTATTGAAATCCTTCATCTATTAGAAATCTGTGGGAGGCAAACAAACAAGGTCAAAAACTTGGTTGAAAGGGTCTCTGTTATTACTGCGTGTGACAATAGCTACTGTCTTCCCCACACCACGCACTATCTAAGGTCGCTCTCACCTGCCATCATAGGTAGAGATTAAAATATCATGAGGGATGAAAGGGCTGGGTCCAGCTCTATCCCAGCCCAGTGCACAGCGGAGATCCAGGGGATGGGGAGTGGGATGCTGGAGAGCAGGCCTTCCCCGAACTCACCCCAGCAGAAATGGCTCCACTCCTGTCCCATGGGGCTGGTCCCAGGGGATGGAGAGTGAGCCCTCCCACCCTGCATTCATCCTGGCTCCATCCCGTCCCACGATCTGGGCCCAGGGATTGGAGAACGAGCCTGGGCAGCGGTGAATCCATTCTGACCTTTGGTGCTGGCCTGGGCCAGGCTCCCACTCCAGCCAGTTGGCTCAAGGCGTCCCCTGCAGCATCACATGGCATGCATTGGGACTGACTGCAGAGATGGGCATGTGCCCGAGGGCAGCCAGGCAGCTGGTGAGATGGTGAGGTGGATAGATTTGGGGGGCTCAGCCCTCTCTAGCTCTAGCAGACTGCCATCTCCATCCGTCATGCTTAAATGGAGCCCTCTCTAATACCAGCAATGTCGTAGAGGGAATGAGGAGACCCTGGTCTCAGGCCTTGGCAAGTGAGTGAAGGAGGAACTCATTTTAAAATAGTTCATAATATATTTGTAGCTCTGGCCCGACCTCCCACCTCTGACAGCAAACTGAAAAGATATTGCGTAAAGAAACAAAAATAATGACAATCAGTTTAAGGCTCAGCCCAAGGATCAGCACATGCACAGGTCGGACCAGGAGTGTAATCAGCAGTACAAGCTGTGTAGGCAGACCCATAGCCCTCTTCCCCATATTCACCTGTTATGTCTCAAAGCCAGTTCTGTGTAACTGGCTTATCAGTATCTAGATTCTTGTTATTATTCAGGAGAGCTGATCAGGAATTTGTTGATCAGGAATTTGTTGACAGACAGTTTTTTTGCTGAAGAATACTGATACTTTGAAACCCTAACTGTTTCCGTGAAACAGGGTCAGTTTTGATGAAGGCACTGACTTGAAAAATTTGGGGGGGAAAAGTGTCAATATTGTTGAAATGGAAAATTTCAGGTTTTTTGTGTTGAAAATCTTTTCATTTTTAAAAGAGGGAAAAGGTCAGAACTGAAACAAAACATTTTGAAATTATCAAAACAAAACATTCTGACTGACACAAATTGATTTTTTAAAAACATTTTTGGTTCATGAAAATTGTCAATATTCTGAGTTTTCATCCCCATTGGGACTGGAAAACTTTTTGATGTCTTGAAAATCTTCAAGAAAACTATTTGCTGCCCTGCTCTGTTACTCAGCACTGATCTGCATCACTTGGGGTTTTCTCACTGATTCCAATGGCTGCACGATGGGCTATTCTGAGGAACACTAAGGGTGTGTAGGGTGCTGTGGGAAACACAGGGGAAGGAATGGAGCTCACAATCTAAATTAGTCATATTTCCAGCAAAAAACACTCCCCACCAAGCACAGTAAAATCTATTAAATAGGAGAAACAACAGAATGTTCTGTTTATGTGAGGGGCTGCTGGACAATCAAATTACATTCATTTCTGCTGGGTTCTGCCAACAGGTCAACAACATCCATGATCAGTCAGAGAGCTAACAGTGTTATCCAGGGCACCTGAACTTGGTCCACTGCCCAGAGAAAACCAGCAGCAATGCTGCCTCCAAATTGCACCTAGGCCTCAATCCTGACTAGAGGGAACACAAGGCCAAAGGTAGATTCCGCTAGCATTGTAAACCTTCTCAATGACTTTCTTCACGGAGGGCAGGTTTTAACCCAAGTGCTGGCTCCTAGGCTCACAGATTTCAGGTAATGACTGGCTAGCTACAGAAGAAAGGCTCTGACACCTGCTCCTTACTCATTCTGACTTTCTTCTTGCCTCTCAGCCATCCTCATTGTATTCTGAGTTGCCTCCCTCCTTGCCTCTCCTGTTCTCAAGGTGCCTCTTTCCCCCTTGTGTCCAATGTGGCACATAGACATAAGCGGTTAGGCTGATTAGAATCCAGGCTGGCAGTGCTTTGGAGATCAGGATTCTGGCTACTTCCACCTTGCTGTTTGCCGGCCAGATAGGCATTAATAAGAGGTTTGAGGAAGGATAAAACCCCCATCACGAACATTACTCCTTAGAAGTTAAAATGAGCGGTGGCAACAGACACAGCATATGCCTGCCTATGCCTCTGGGGCTAGCATGCTTCAGCAGAGGGCAACAGTTCACATGAACCCGAGGCACCAATTAATAGGTGAGAGAGAACAGATTTCAACGATCCCCAGCACTGCTCAGCAGCCCTGAACATTAAACTGACCCCCAAGCAGGGGGCTAGGGATACTTTGGAAATATGCTGTATCCACAAAAGAAATACAAGGTTCACAAATGAGGTGAACACGTAGCACAGAGAAGAGCACCAGACAGATTAGAAGACACTGGCAGGCAGATAGACAGGTGTGGTGCCATTCCCTTCAGTAATATGATTACCTAAGCAGCCATGGTTGCTCTTCCACTGAAATCCCTCACCCATCAGTATAATGCTTGTAAGAAACTCACCGAATACAGTCCGGGCGGGAACAGACTCCCTGTTAAGCCAGAAGGAAACCTGTGATAGGATGACTGTCATAATGCAGGGCAGGTACGTCTGGATCACAAAGTACCCAATCTTCCGCTTGAGGTGAAAGTGCGTGGTCATGACGACATATTCCCCTGGAGGGACAGCAGGTTAGAGCAGAAAGCAGCAGAACAATTGTTACTTGCCAGGCCTGAACCAATAAATCCTTAGTCCAGATCTCACAGT
Source organism: Gopherus evgoodei (assembly GCF_007399415.2). Taxonomy (NCBI): domain Eukaryota; kingdom Metazoa; phylum Chordata; order Testudines; family Testudinidae; genus Gopherus; species Gopherus evgoodei. Next base: position 68,415,618 of record NC_044330.1, on the reverse strand, counting down.
AGCATTTTTATCCCCAGAGGGTGTGAGTCGTGTGAATGTCTCGGTCCTGTAGGGTTGTATCACATGATATTGCAGCATGTGTATAAATTACCATCTGATGTATTATGATATCTCATGATAAAGTAGATCATACCACAATGACATGAAACTGGTATATGTTTGTTGCAATACAAAACTGGAGTCTCTGTCACTCTTGTATACAAACATAGAGATTGCTTTGTACAAACAGAGATTGCTTTGCATGTGGGTAGGTGGACGTTGTTGAGAACTATCATCAGTCAGAGAAGGGATATAAAGATCCAAGCACTAGAGTCCCTTTCCTCAGGACTTGACAAAATGAAAGCAAACCAACTGAAAACCACTGAGCAACAATCTCCAATGGCTTTCCCTGCTTCACCCAGCCCAGACGGGAGAAGACACATCCCTCCCACCTGCTTCTCTTCTGAACCAGGTCCCACTCCCTTCTATACTCCCACACACACACGCAGCCACGTGACAGGAAGGGCCCCGTAACGCTTTACAGACTGCATCACCTGTACCTTGTCACAGTAAGAGTCTGGTACTCTCTATGGTTTGACAAAAGATGTTATGATTTGTCAATACTCAACTCCTCCCCCGTATCATTCATCTGGAAGGTCGGGACAGGAGGCTGGTTGTTCAAGGCCTGGGGTGCAAGACAGTGAATTATGTCTATTTGCCATCTCTATTTACCTTCCCCTCCCTCTGCCTCAGCGCTCAGGGTAATGTTGAAGCCTTCAGTTTGGCTCCATCACTGCTGGACGGCGGTGTCCTTTTGTTTCCACGCTAGCTCTGTTAAGCCATTACGCGTTGGTGTCTCTTGCAAATTTCATACCATTTCAGCCTATTACTTTGTTATTATTTTTACTACAACTTGAGGGCAGAACTAGATCGAATATTATGACATGTAGTTCTCTGGACTCCCCACATGTCCTCAAGGGAGGCGATATGAGTTGTTAAAGATGGATATAATTAACATCAAGTGCAACAGAGAGGAAATATCCTAGAACTACTGGCGCACACACACACAAAAGGAGAAAGTTAGAAGAGACACACATGGGGTAACTGCAACTTTCTGTACCTGAATTCACAGGGGAAAGGGAGGAGCAGCAGATGGGGAGAGAGAGAGATGATTAGTATTGGTCATTAAACAGAAAACATTTGGTTGGGACACTCTTCTGCAACTGATGTAATATTTGCTGAAGAAAATTCAGTGAAAATCAGAGTGACACTCTTCGGGATACTGAAAGTTCAGCCAATTCAGCGGCACCCCCAGGTGATGAGAAGCAGCCAGGCAAGGCGAGAGAGTTCCAAAGGCACATGTGGCTGTTAGCTGTCAGAATCCCATTGGTTTTCAATGGGAGTGGGCAAAAAGACGCCTGTCTGCCAATGCAAGTGAATGGCAGTTGGGCGCCTAACTGACATTTGTGCCTATGAAAACCTCCCCTGACACTTCCTCTCCTGCTCCATTGCCCAACAAAATATGAGCAGGTGTCTCTGCTACTGCAGATGCTGTGTGGTAGCTCATAGCGTGGATATGCTCCATCTACAAACACCCCAGAATAGGAAGATAAGCTCTACAATGCTGGGGTAGGGTCCTGAAAATCCTGGATATATTCTATCCTCCAGTCTTCCTAGCATTGTTATGGCACTCGGTACAATGGTTCCTGCGCACCAGCATCATGTTATGGAGCTCTCCTTCATAGCACGGACATGCTGTGTCCACTCGAACAGCTGAGTGTCACATCAGGTGACCCTGTGCAGCTGGAGATTTTGTCCCATCATAACCTAGGAATGTTCCCTCTCTCACCAGGCCAGCTTGTTCTTACGGGGTGCTGCGCTGCTTATCCTTCAAAACCTCCTTCTGCTCTGTCCAACAACAAGAACACAGCGTGGTGTTAAGGAGTGTTGTGATGCTCATGCATAGCCTGAACTGCTAGAATAGCTCCATCTCCCATTACCCCAGCTTGAATCTGAGGCGACTGTGATGCTGGCCATGCTATCCTTGGATATGATCCACTGCCTGCAAGTGTCACTGGGTATCACTAGAAGTTCTGCCTTTGACTGAGATACCTCCTGTGGCTCCCATTTACTTTGCAGACATGATGGACCCAACCACAACAAAAACATACATTCAAATCACATGGGAACACCCCACCGGATAGCGCACACAGCTCTTATGTCCACTTCCAGCCCCACCTCACTCCAGTACCTGTACTGGATCGGACTGTCTCTGTTCCAACCACATGGCCCAGGAGGTCATACTGATTCAGGCGAGATCCACCTTTGGCTACTTCCACTGATTTATCCTTCCCCAGCGTCCAGGAGTAGATCACCTCTGCCTTTGTGTAGGCATCTGCAGATGAGGAAGAGGAAGGAGGTCATGCTTCTGACCAGCCTAAAAAATACCAAAGATTTGGGGCCACACTCAGCCCCATTGCATCTTCAGAGGAGCCACAGCGAATAATATGGCCAGTTATATCTAACCACCAAGATGACTTTGGAAACAGTTAATCATATAACCAAAGTCAGGGCTGCCTGCCGGATGTTTAAAGTTTAGGGAGGGGTCGAAGGACACTTTAAGGAGCAGCGCACTCCCCTTTAACGTTCTGACCTACCTGGCAGTGACTTGTCATTTCTGAACACATTGGAACATGGAGAGCTAGCTGTTGCTCTCTGCTCTAGCATCCGCTTTAGATATCCATTGGGCTGCATCAGAAAAAGAATCTGGATCTGGCAGGCCTGGGTTTCCCAAATCACAGCTATTCTGCATACAGAAGCTTCTTTGCTCCTAACTCCGTCCATGCTTTTGAAAATCTGCTCCCTTTATTAAATGAGGTCCATGCCACATACAAATGGCATGGACTTTCTCCTCAAAGAGCTTCTGAGCTTCCTCCCTCTCCTCAGTCCTCCATCTTCCTTCCCCAGGCAGGCAGCTGAGTAAACAACTGGGCTCCACTCTGTCCTTTGCAGTGCTCAGCCTCCATGTCACTGCTCCATCAGGGCCCTCTGTAACCCACAGTCACCAGCACATTGGTCAGGGATAATTAGTCTAATAAGCTGAGGATCTAAGGGGTGCTGGGCTCCAGCCACTGGAGGGATGTGTATACTTTCTGCTGAACGTTAGGTCATTTCTTACCAGGGTGAGAAGAAAAAGGCAGAGATCGCTTCACACTCACCAGCCTGCAGCTCTTGACAGCTGCCATTAAGCTCCCCCAGTGCATGTGAAAACCCGGCTCTTGAGAAAGTTTTCTCTCCTCTATTCTGCCCCCCCATTTGCATGATCACAGGCTCCCCCACCAGCTTGCCAGTCATCCTCCCCAGGAGTTAGCTACAGGGACTGGACACTGGAAGCGGCTGCCTGCAAGTTGCAGAAGAGACAGTCCCGCAGGAGACTGCAAAATTACTGAGAGAGGCGGTACTGTGCAAGAACAAAGCGGTGCTCCAGCTACTTGCCTGGTTACTGTCTCCATGCACCTCTCCCCTCCGTCAGCCTCCTCATGTGCTCACACACACCTTCAACCCTCCCACCCCACTCACAAACATACTCACGTTCACACCATCCCCACTGCACTCCCCCCTTACACTTGCATGCATAAACACCCCCACTCACACTTATACATATTCACATGCTTGCTTTCTCACTATTTCCAACCCTGCAGCATTCAAAAATCACGAGTCAGGCTCCAAAGAACCATGAGATTGTCTTTAAAATCATGAGCTTATACACAAAACAATACATTTTGGATTCTTTGCATTTGCCCTCTGGGGCAGGAGTGTTTAGAGAGTCACATTTTCAAGATTTTCACCTCAATCAGGTGGACTAGAAATGGCCTTATTGAAAAAAAAATATAGCTGAGGTTTTTGCAAAATCACAGGACTCCAGGAGCTGGCACTTGAAGAAAAACGCCAAATATCATGAGACTTGCAATATGCTGATAACTCTGCTCTCTTTGAACCTCCCACCTCCTTTCCTCCTGCAGTAAGCCAGTGAGTCCCCCTGGCTCAGCAGGGGAGTTGCTAGCTGTTTCACTGGAGGGTAAAGAGAAGTGGAGTCCCATGCAAGGATGGCGCTTCCATTTAGGTGACCTAGGCGGTCGCCTAGGGAGCTAGGATTTGGGGGGGTGGCATTTTGCCACCCTCGGCGGCAATTCGGCGGCAGGGGGTCCTTCTGCGCTCCGGGTTTTCAGTGGCAATTCTGAGGTGGGTCCTTCACTCGCTCCGGGACTCGCCGCCAAAGTGCCCTGAAGACTGGGAGCCACGGAAGGCCCCCCCCCCCGCCGCATAATTGCAGCCAACGACCGGGAGCGCGGAAGGACCCCCGCATAGGGTGCCAAAAACCCTGGCGCTGCTCCTGGTCCCATGTACTTCACTGCCACCTGCTCCTTTCCTCGCACTAGGGAAAGAACTTGCAGCTCAAGTCTATCTCAAATCCCTGTCCCCTCAAAAAAGACAGCTAATGGGCCTGAGTTCTCCTGGAAGGTGGAGGGAGGTTGCAGACAATGAGGTGCATACCTGCAGACAGCTCCAAGGCACAGTTTGTGATGTAAGTTCCCTGACATGGGTGTTCAGAACCAGAGACCCTCCCAGCCAGCCAGAGGCCATTAGTTGTACCATAAGGGCCAGATGGCAAGATTCCTGCTTTAATCCACCCCTGACTGCAGCTCCCTGCGGTGATCACGTCTACACATCTACCGCAGAAGTCTGCTAAACAGACGCTGGGAAAGGACACTGACGAGATGTTTAACTCTTCCCCTTTCTCTAGGTTTCCCCTACAAGACTCAAAATGAGACCAGGATATTTTTCTGCAGGATCGATGATTCCAGCCTAAGTTTTGTGGGACATTGTGGGTTGAAAATTCAATGATTTGTTTAATTAAAAAAGAAAAGCCATGACTGCATTTTCTCTTTTGGCAAATCTGTTAAGTGTTAAGGAATGAAAGGATGATTTTGATGAATGGGCGACGTTTCTGTGTGCATAACGGTGCTGTGTAAGCACTTCCAGCGCAGCTCGGCTAATGCATCTTCAACCTGACCAGCAGCGCTTTGCTTTTCCAAGCCTGCCCTTCTCCCATATCTGCCAGTGCACCAGCATCCTGATCTGTAGCACCTCTTTTTATTGCAGTCCTGGATCCCCACAGTCCATGCATCTTAACCTTAGACTAGACAGCCCACCTGTTATTTTGGTGCTGGACATCTACCCCCACCACCTTCCCCCGTGTTATCCTGCATGCAAACAAGGTTGTCAAGTCTATAACAGTCGTCCTCTGGGACAAAGGCATTCCTTGTGTCACGTACCAGTGGCACAGATATTTTGGGTCCGTTTAAAGCCCTGAAGATATTTCTGGTCTGTTTAATATCTTCTTTGCACAATGTGGGGCAGCCCAGTCCAAATCAGGACCATAAGTGGCACAACTCCTGCGGCATCCTCTGCTGCCCTAGTCTTGAGCATCCCCGGCACAGATGTCCTACTTTGAGCCAGACTGCATGGTATTTCTCTGATGTGTGTGATGCTGGCAGACCAGGTGCCAGCTCACACCATGTCTCAACGGATCACTGACAAACACATGGCTGAAATCGGCCTGGCTCACCTGTGTGCTAGTGTTGTCAAAATAGGTGTTAGAGTTATAAGAATGAGTTTAGTGTTTAGACTTCATTGAATGCTTGTAAGTTGCTGCATGCATTAATCTCATCTACAACATATATATCCCCATATTGTAAGGCAATATTTGAGCCATTGTGTTGTAAGCCCCTGTGACTGTGTAAATCATCAGGTAGCAGAGAGACATTAACCAGCGTGAAGCGCTGGTCTCCAACAGAAGGTGTTAAGTCCTGCCCAACAGGGAAGGTCCATGGACACCAGACAGACTATTGTGGAACATTAAAGAGGACCAAAGATGTTTGTTTTGTCTTTCCCCCACATAAAGATGAGTCATGCAAATGGTTTTCTCCTGTCAGCTGTGTTGGTCACTAAGAGCACAAATGAGGAGAGGGATAAAAACCTGTGACAAGACGGAACAGAACAGGATCTCTCTGCTGCTTGGACTCTTGGGGACAAGGTTTACTAGGCATAAGCTAGAGCTCCCTAGCGTTTAGCCTGGGTTAGCCCTAAAGGTCACAAACAGCTTGCCTAGCGTCTATTACGTTCTGAAACTTAAGATTTAACTCATTTGTGTTTATATATTTACCTTCTTTAACCTTGTAAATAACTCTCTTGTTTCCTTTTCCTATTTAATAAATCTTTATATGTTGAGAGACAAGGTCTGTTGGGGAGAGCGGCAAGCTTTGGAGCTTACACAGAGCTCTTCTTTAAGTCTGGGAAACGTACTCAGAGCATAGTAGAGCAGGGGTGGGCACACTTTTTCGCCTGAGGGCCATATCTGGGTGAGCAAATGGTATGACAGGCCATGAATGCCCAGTGGGGTGGAGGAAAGACTCTATGGGATGTAGCATGGTGGGTTCTATAAGGGATGTTACCGAGGTGGAGGGAGGGGGGACTCATGAGGTGTGGCATGGGGGCCGGAGGGGGGCTCTACAGGGACATTACTGGGGACTCCTAGGGGCCCTGCTGGCAGTAACATCAAGACAGCTGCACCAGGCACTGCCACGGCTGGAGGCACCTTAGCTGGGATGGGTGTGGCCCCTGGCCGGTTTCGAGGATTTCAAGTGTGGAGCTGTAGGAGACTGGAAGGGGATTGGGCACAGTGCTCTGTGGTGGGGGGCTGCCATGTAGGGGCGGGCTTCCACGCCTGGAAACAGAGCGGTGAAGTCGCACCTCCACAGTATGGCTCTGCATGCTGGAAGCTGGTGCTCATCAAGGGAATTGTGAGTCCGGAGCTGGAGAGCACTGGGTGAGCAGAGCAGGATAAGCCCCTGACCCCACTCCCTGGCGGGAGCTCAAGGGTTAGATAAAAACATCTGATGGGCCAGAAGCAGCCCGCGGGCTGTAGTTTTCCCACCCCTGTAGTAGAGTGTCCTGTGAGTACATTTCTCAGACTTGAAGAAGAGCTCTGAGTAAACTCGAAAGCTTGTCACTCACCCCAACAGAAGTTGGACCAATAAAAGAAATCACTTCACCCACCTTGTCTCTACAACAATACTGCATACAACAAATCTTTATACAGTTTATTATAGGATTGGCTATGAGACAGGCTAAGATTTTGTCTGGGTTATTTTTAGCAAAAGTCAGGGACAGGTCATGGGCAATAAACAAAAATTCACAGAAGCCAATGGCCTGTCCCTGACTTTTGCTAAAAATAACCCAGACAAAATGGGGCTGACAGGGGGGATAAGAGTTTGAGTCCTGCTGTGTGAGGGGCGGGGGGAGTCTGGCACCTGCCACTGCTGCAGTTGACAGCTTCATGGTCACCCCCAGCCACTGCCCGTGGCAGCTGAGAGCTGTAGAACTCACAACCAGTTTGAGGATTGTGCCCTGGTTCCTAACAGTCTTGGCACTCATGCTCTCGAGTCACTGCAGGATGGCATGACAATGTGCACATACATCTCCTAGGGAACACAGAGAAACCTTCAAACTCATTTCACTTCTAGTCCTTGGAACAATGTGCACACGGGGGTCGGTTGGTTGGTGAAAAGTGAAAGCTGCTATGCAAAGCTTGGCTCCTTGCTTTCAAGGGAGCGCTCTGCCTTGCAGCCACTGGGAAGGCTGCCACCACTAGAAAGTGGCATAGAGACAAGAGATCGGCAATGAGCCATCCAGCTTGCCAGGATCCTCAGGAACCTGAACTAAGTTCTGCTGAGTCTTTAAAGAATATGTCTGGTAAGTTAAAGGGACACTGTAGAAGCCCTTTAAGGCTCAGATCTGACCAAGCCTAAACTCCTTACAACTATGTGGTGACCAGCTTCCTGGTCTGTGGGGGGATTTGCTGAGGGTACACTCTTCATGGGGGTATAGGTGGGGTTTTGATGCCATTCTGTTGAACGAATGAGCCGTGTGCTCAGACACTGTACTGATGGGTGCCGTATGGATACTGATCATAATCACAGCCAGTTTTACAAGCTCTCTGCTTCTTATTTCAACACTCCCATCATTCAGATACTGAAATATTAAAAAAAATAAAAAAGAAACTCCGCCATTGCAGGAGCCTGCCGCAAATGTGTGTGAGAGTCTCCTTCCTCTGCCCTCTCCCTCCAGGCCTGCGATGGGATCTGAGATCGCAGAGTGGATTCTAGGCTTTGCTGGTGTAGGAGCAGATGCAGGGTTAGCTACCCTTGCCCCAGAGCAAGCTGCTTTTCCTCTGAGTCTCTTTTCTCCTGGAGTGTCCATCCAGGACACTGTTTTGTTTAGTTGGGAATAGGTAACCCAAAGGGGTTAAAGTAGATTGAACCAGACAGGCAGCTCTCTGCTTACTAGGCAAGGAAGTGGTGGCTCTGTGTAGAGCTGTGCAGAGGAAGGTGATTCTGTTTCATGGAGGATTTAGATTTTTCACAATTTGGTTTTGTTCTGACTGGGAATGAAAACAACCAATTTCAGAATTCTCCACAAGAGGGAACAGAGCCCCAGCTCTAGGACAGCTCAGCTGACAGGTACTCTGGAGCTGGGGACCCTGTCAACAAGCTCGGAGTCTGACAGCTTAGGAGTTCAATAGTTCAATAAATCCTACGGACAAAGGTTTCATCAGAGAAATGCCTCCAGCTCTGTGGGACAGAGAGTTGTGGGAGGAGCACTGCTTACCCAAGCCAGAGAGAGGTGAGTGAAGCTGTTTGTCCCCGTACTAGCTTAGTAACCTTACAGTGAGACCCGGGGTCACTTACCCATCCGTGGAGTCCAAATTACCTGCAGATGCACACAAACAGCTCCTATGGACCACAGTGGGAACTGCATGCACAGTACAGTTTGATAACATTATATGGAGCACCTGGCAAATGTGTGGGTGCTGCATGGTTAATAATAATGCCATCTAAAATACCTGACTGAAGGGTTCCATTAAATAAGCTACCAGCATATGTTCACACAAAACTGTACTTGTGCCCTTCCCCCTTTAAGAAGGTTGAACTAGGCACTTACAGCTCCCAAATTTCAGCGGGCAGGCATGCACATCCATTGGGAAGTCCTCCAGGTGCATGGGACACTCAGCGTGAATGGTTAACCTACGAGACAAACATAGGCCGTCATCATAAAAACACATCTACTGAGGATCCAGCATGGATCAGCTGCTGCAGCATCTTGTCCCATATCCACTAAAGGCTACACTTTCAAAATGCTGACTCCTAGCAGATCTCTCGGCAGCAGGGCTTTGGGTATGGAGAGAACAGGTTGTACTCAATTGTTGCCACCTTCCCCAATTTGCAAACTGAGTCCGACCGACCAAGTTCACCTTTATCCACTAATTGCCATCTAGAAAATCTATCACAATCCTGTACATTTGTGTGCCTATGCATTGTGTCCAGAGAGATCATTAACACCTCGTTCTAGCAATGCCAGGGGTTGCATCGTGGACCTTATTGCAAAGCTGATGGATTATACATTCAGAGTCTCCATGTGCTATATGGTTACTAGGGATAGACAAACCATCAAAGCACTTCAGAGAGTTAAAAACCTGGGAAGAACTGGGCACAGCTCTTCATTACCTTCCTGAGCTCCGTGGAATTCAGGGCAATGTGCCTTCTACTACAGCAAGGTACAACATACGCCCCTAAGCATGCCGGCCACATGGACTGGCTAATGAAGTAGGGGTATCTTTAGGCCACAGTTCCACTTCTTTATACTCCATTATGGTTCTCCACGAAGACACAGTGATAAAGACCCTGCACGTTGGGAAGGGCAGGGACTGTGATTGTGTCCTGCTGCTGTGCAGAGGGGATTGTGTATCAGGGACTCCGCGAGCACGCTGCCCCACTCTCCCCCCGCACACATCCTTGTGAATCCATGGAGCAGCAGGACATAATGTGGTCCTATCATCACTTCATCTCAACATTAACATGCAGCTGATTCAAGGGTGGCGCACAGCAACCATTATAACAGCACCAGTGACACTAAAGTACTTGTGGCACACATGGAGGGGACTGATAATAAAAGGACTCAAGAAAGTGTTTTCATTCAGTTTAGAAGTTCATTGTTGAACTATTGCAACTGGTGGTGAAAGTCTGCAGCTGTTTAATATACACAGAAAGGAGCCAGAACAGAAGGGGCTTTAGAGACTCCAAATAACTCTGTTGAGAATTCAGATGGTCAAGAAAGGTTCCTATGGCTTCGCTAGAAGGCATGGCTGATGGACACTGCAGGTAATGGAGCTAGACCAAGGCTAAAGTTGTCTTAAGAAGAACCTAGATCACAATGAAAATTTTCCATTGCAATATTTTTTGATGAAGAATGGCTTTCAGCAAACTGGAATTTTTCATCAAAACAAAATGTACTTGTTCATTGAAAATGTTCAGGTTTTTGTAAAAACAAAACAAAACAAAACAAACGAACAAAAACCAAAGAACTCTGAAAAGTTTTTGTCTTTCAGATACCAAAAGGAAAAAAAATAGTTTCGGAGTTTTTGATAAACCCAAAAAAATTCAAAGAACATTTCTGATGAAAATGAAAAAGAAAAGATTTTGAAATTTTATCTAGGACAAAAATAAACTTTTCTCAAGCAGGTTTGCAGGTCATTGTTGTGAAGCAAACCAGAAACAGTGCACTTGGGAACCACTAGATCCAGGTATCTGGATCTACTGAGGTTGACACAATTGATCAATTTCTGGTATGACATTCCCTTGGCCTCCTCACTGAAATCACTGGGATAGGGTGACCAGATGTCCCAATTTTATAGAGACAATCCCAAAATTCAGGCTTTGTCTTATATAGGCACCAATTACCCACTGGTCTACAATTTTTGAGAAGTCGTCTGCTTCAGAGATAAAATGTGATATTTATTATGTATTTTGATGTGCTGAATTCAAATATGACAATTAAAACAACTGATTGGCTATTGTTTCTAAGATATTTAAGTTTTTACATTTTATGTCTATGTATATTGTGTAGATAGTAGAGTTTTAATCATAAATTGTAAACCTAGGTCTTTTCATGTGTTTATGGTTGCTTTACATGATAATATTTCACCTGTCCTGTTTATGTAACACTTTAAAAATTAGAAAAAGGGTTCTATAAATAAAATCTATTATGAAACAAAAGGCAAAAAAACTATTATGTACATAGTTTAGTCCTATTCAGTGTCTGCTCGGCGCTTCTTGGTTTGTCTCTTGTATTCATTAAATGGAGCATCTCTTGTCACTGTCCAGCAATAGTCTGCAAGCATTGATGGGCTCCATTTGCCCTGATAGCCTGCCAGGAGATTCTACTGCTGTAGTCTGGAGCCCAACAGCTCTGCCTTACTCTTGGGTAGTTCCAAATCCCTGAAAGGTCATTCAGTTCACCTTGTGTTGTGAGGTGTGGTTCAGAGGAGCAGGATGGGAGAAAATGTGGGTCCTGTGACATTGATGGTTCAGGACCAGAAGTTTCATCCTCTCCTCTTCCTCGTCTGATTCAAGTGAGAAGGATTCTGGTGCATCAGGAACCGGCAGTCCTTCTCCGTGGGGTACTGGGCGTATAGCTGATGGAATGTTTGGATAATGCACAGTCCACTTTTTCTTCTTTGACACACCTTTCCCAACTGGAGGCACCATGCAGAAGTAACAATTGCTGGCATGATCTGTTGGCTCTCTCCAAATCATTGGCACTGCAAAAGACATAGATTTCCTTTTCCTGTTCAACCACTGGGGAAGATTTGTTGCACAAGTGTTGCAGCATACGTGTGGGGCCCACCTCTTGTCCTGATCTCCAATTTTGCAGCCAAAAGAAAGGTGATAGGCTTTCTTAACCATAGTGGTTATACTGCGCTTTTGTGATGCAAAAGTCACTTCACCACAAACATAGCAGAAGTTATCTGCACTGTTCACACAAGTACGAGGCATCTCTGCTCACTTTGGCTAAACAGAAATGTGTCCCTTTGCAAAATCAAACACTGACAAATAAGAGAGCACGACACTGTATGATTTCTAGAGCTGATATAGGGCAATTTGTTCAGCAGAGTGATGTAAGCTTCGTTATGATTGCATCATCCATGACTTCTGGGAATAACATGATGCAATTCATATCATGTGTGACGCAATACCAGCTTCAGATTGCAGCATTCATTGTTTTGCCTAAAAAGCAAGTACTGTCCAAACCCAGTCATAGATTTATTCAAAGATCCAGTCAAAGATGTATTTTAGTCATTTCTGGTTTAAATTGAGATCCCTTCCCTTTATAACTCACTTATCCTTTGCCATTCCCAAGTCAAGGGTCGTATATACTGACCCAATAGCATATCTTGAAAACTAGAGCCAATCAACAATTTTAAGCATCATTTTCGTTCTCAGTGACCCAGAATTAGTAAAGTTGGACTACATTTATTTCAGAAGCATTTTGGCTGTAGAGCAGTGTTACCCATCACCCCCCATCCTGATTTTTCACACTTGCCATCTGGTCACCCTACACTGAAATTGCATGGATTGTATGTTTGTGCAACGTTATTGTGAGTCAGTAGATGGAGCTGCTACAGATAGCACTCTGAGTTCTGTTCAACTGAATATAAAAGGGGATAGCTCTTGCAGCAATGCTTATTGTCAGCTAGCTGTTCACGGAACAAATTTTGTTAGAAAATTGCTCTGATGCAACGTGTTGTCATGTTTGTCCTGCCAGATTAGCAAATAAATCTTGAAGTGTTGGAACAGGATATCACTTCCAGTTAGAGGGGTCTGGTGACTTTATAATTCCCACAAATCCTCACACTCCCATCATCTAGAAACACACACTATAAGAACAACACATGCTCTAAACTTTACAGGTCCCTATTTCTGCAATTCTTTTGATTGCCTTTCTTGCAAGGCAAGAGGTTCTTGCAAGGCCCAAGAGGCAAGAGAAATGTAAGTCTGGCACTTTTAACAATATGCCTTTTTGCTTTTATGCCTTTCACAATCCCATGTCTGAATGAAATGCAGATATATATTTTCCTTGTAATTATATCCACAGGACCTAACAGGCCATGTAGAGCTGCCATTCTCAGTTCCTGCTCCACCTCCCAGCCCCCATGGTGTAGAGGAAGGGGCAAGAACACGGAGTGGCAGGGAAGGGCACATTGGGCATACAATCCCTGTAGGACTGCTGCCAGCTGGGCCCGGACTGGTGCAGAGAACCCACTCTCCTGGGCAGTGCAGGTCTTTAACTTGTTAGGCAAATGACTGAAGTATAGTGAAGAGTAATTTCCTTCTGTGACAGTTAATGGGAAAGGCAAACAGGAATGCTTGTACCCTATATTGGCCTGCTAGCGTCCCAAAGTCTCTCTCATCTCCACCCTCGTGTTCCAGTACTACACCACTTTCTCTTCACGTAACAGGAGCATGTTTTCACTTGTATGTTTCTTCAGCAATGACATATACTGGGGCACTTCTGCCAGTTTCCGTGATCCTATTTACACAGTTGATATTAATCCTATATAGAGCATGGGAGATTTGTTTCTGTGTCCTACATAAAGATGTGAGCAGGGCTATAAAACACCAGCTCTCTCACTAGGAAGAGGCCCTGCATATTTACTGTGCACCAGACTAAATCCTGTATTCCCAGTGGGGATTGGTTAAATGGAAGTCAATGGGACTAGTCATGCAACGGCTCTCCTTTGGGAGTGAGGGGCTCCCAATCCAGCCCACAGCTGGTGAGGTGCTTCATACTCCTGGCTGAGTGTGATCTGTTGCCCAGGCCTCTCTGACCCTAGCTCTGGCTTTTTGGCCTGATAAAGAAATATTAAGCAATCTGAATCAACAAAACCACACATGCTGCCCCCAGTTTGCTGATGTCCTCTTCAATCCTCCTAATACACGGAATGGACAACAGGGCATGTAGGCAGAGGGGTATCTTTCAGTGCCTGATCCAAAATTCACTGACATCAGTGAAAATACTGCCATGGGCTTTGCATCTGGTGTGATGTTTGCAGTCCATTTCCTTCGTTGGGTTCACATACTAACACTGCATACACTGCTTATTCCAGCTTCAGTTCCTATGTCTTAATTCTAGATTTCTGATCCCAAATACAAAAGGCAGACAAGTTCCCAAAATGACTGGGGATGAACACCCAGAAAATCAGATACACTTGCTACTTTTCTTTGGTTTCTTAAGTGAAGCGTCTCTCTCTCAGCTACAAGTTTGTTTGGGGAACTTAGCATTATGTTAGCTCTTCTGTCAGGTCTGTATAGTTCTTATCACTCCGTCCTTGAGGGAGACATATGTCTTTCTGGGCTGCAAATGTCTCTTCTCCAGCTATAATGGATTGCTTCTTGTAACCCCCTTCAATGTTATTGGCACAAAAATACTGTTGGTGCATGAACTTCAACTTCCTTGCTGTTTTCATCCATGTGGAAATTGCCCATTTTACTATCCATGGCCTGTTTTACCCTTTCTTTTAGTCGTCTTCTTTGGCCCAGATCCTTCTTGCTTCACTCAGGCGTGGCTCTAGGCACCAGCATGCCAAGCGCGTGCCTGGGGCGACAAGCCACAGGGGGCGCTCTGCCGGTCGCCGCAAGGGCGACAGGCAGGTTGCCTTCAGTGGCATGCCTGCGGAGGGTCTGCTGGTCCCATGGTTTTGGCGGACCTCCCACACACATGCTGCTGAATCCGCGGGACCGGGGATCTCCTGCAGGCTTGCTGCCGAATCCACGGGACTGGGGACCTCCCACAGGTGCACTGCTGAATCCTCGGGACTGGGGACCTCCTGCAGGCAAGCAGCCGAAGGCAGCCTGCCTGCTGTGCTTGGGGCAGCAAAATACCCTGGCTTCACTGATGACCTTATCATTTCAGAAACACCCCAGAGAGTTGATTCCAAAGTCATCCCACCCAAAGGACACACCCTCATCATTAGTGCTTTTCTAATAATCCAAATCTGCCTTTTTAATTAACTATACTGGGCTAGATGCTCAGCTGCCATCAGTGTCCCCTAGGAGTGGCTAAGTCATGGAGGGTACAAGGATGCTGGTTATAGACCCCAAATTTTGGGGTCCCTGCCACGATGGTCCTAATGTACTTTAGAGCAGTACCAAGGCAGTCTCTCCCACAGCTGCACCTTATCGTTAGCAATGACAGTATCCACCTGGCCCTCAGCCTCAAACTCCTCAGTCTGGCTGCCCACAGATCAGAGCAATCAGTCTTTTTGACTTGGGTGTGAAGGATCCAGCACAGAGTGTTTCACATCTGTAGGTGGAATCACTATTGTAGGTCTCTGGACACTTCCGATCTGCTTGACCTTGTCTGCATCTGTCTGTGTGTATCGCAGATGTTTGCATGCTTCTGGTCATTGCTGTAGCCCTGCACAAGCCAGACTGCCATGACCACTTCATGTGAAATTGCAAATGTATGGAAAGGATGGAATTTCAAGCTCAAAGAGAATTTGACTAGCTGATACCAAAGGAGCCCACCCCCCTCACCACAAAACAACAGCTTCTCCCCATCCCATAAACTGGAGGAATATAGAGGTCTCTGAAATTATACAGAAAACTAAACATTGAGGTCTCAAAAAACCACAGGAAATGAAATGGCTAAAATGTTCAGGCAAAATCTCACCTGAAACTTTTTAGCTATTTCAACCAGCCAAAAAGTTAGTGCCTCAGATAACATGATCAATGGTAGCATTTTCTCACTGTAGTGAAAAGGGGAATAGGCCTTAGAACTCTCTCACATGCAGGGGCACATAGGGGCAGGCATGTGCTCTCTCTCACACACACATGCACTCTCACACGTTCTCACACACACATTCTCATATGCAACTATATGTGCTTTCACATATTTTCTCTCACACGTGCACTTTCCTATGCACTCTCTCTCTCTGTCTCACACACACACACACACGCACACCGTACTCTTCCACGTACACACATTCCATGGCTTTCACACATGTGATCTCTCTCATGCACACTTCCTCTCTCTTGTACATGAGTGTGCACACTCTGACACATGTGATCTCTCTCTCTCTCATACCCCAGCATGCTTGCTCTCTCTTCCTGCTGCTACTAATTAGGTAAAATATTGATGTGGACTTTGAAATCAATCACAGCTCAGGAGAGGAAACATTCCTCCCTTTCTCCTCTCCCCCCAGATGGCCTCTCCTGCTGAGCCTTGTTCCTGGCCCAAGGACTCTTCAGGACCATATGCTTTGCCTAATGAAATGTCAAAATGTCAGACTAAGAGGAATATGTCTAATTTCTCAGGCAATTACCACAGCCTCTGCAGCACTTGTGCAAAAAGACTTGTTGCAGAGCTATACATATTTACTGCAAGACTACAGCTAGCAGAGAAGACAGTCCCATCTCAGAGGTGCAATGCCATCTTGGGGCTCAGGTAGTTTAGTTGTGAAATATCACTATGAATCCCAAACAGCACGTTATGACTGGCTGAGGTACCTCTGACCTTGCCCCGGGGAAATAACTGATTTTTCAGTTCAGTGACAGAAATAAAAACCCTGGGGAAAAATTCATTTTGGGTCCACCGGAAATGAACATTTTCTCAATGTTTTTTCAGCACAATGAAAAATGGAAATTTTTTTTGTTTACAGTCAAATAATATGTTTAATTTCACTCAAAACAGGATATTTCAGTTCATTTTGGGTTTTTTTATCCTTTGTTTTGTTTTGTTTTTAAATAAAATGAACTAGGCTTCACAACAAAACCTCATTTCACAACAAAGAGTTGAAATGTTCTGTTTCGAAAACGTTGCACTGAAATGTTTTTACATTAAAAAAAAAATTGTCTTTTTTTTTCTTGGCTGAAACTATTCACTGAATCTGACCCAAACTCGTAAACAGTTTCAATCAACTCAAAACTGCAGTTTTCAGCAAATAAATTATTGGTCAAAAACATTTCACTCAGTTCTAGTTGCTCTCCTAATCCTACCATTCTATCCTCGAATCAGTAATCTTCTCTGTCCCACCCACCTACAACACACCTTTTGTTTATAGCAGTCTTGAAATCACCCTGCAAGCTCTAAGTTTTCTCCTCTCCTGCTCCACCCCCAGCAGGAACAACCTGACAAAAATTAGACACACGGGAAAAAATTATGTTTTCCTTCATACAATCAGCTGAGTTCCTTTAAACAGCTAAATCCAATGGCAAGAAGTGTGTATCAGGCTAAATACACCTCTCCAGGGATGATGGTACTACAAACCACTTCAGCTTTGGTTCTCATGGTTACCATGAGATTATCAAAACCTTTGATGTGTCATTATCGCTCATGCAGTTACCTGTGTAGTGCTAGCGGATGAGCTATAGACTCATTCCAATTTCTTGGAGTTAAATGTGATAAGCCCTTGGTCTATATATGGCACAGAAGCATTATAGCACCCTGTACAGCACCAGAGACTTTGTTTATGCCAGTTATATCATTTTGGCTTTGTCCTTTTCTATAACTCACTTTGCTGTCCCAGGTTATTCCTTAATGCTCACAGGTAGGCTGAACAGGTGGGGTTTAGCTCTGAGTTGGGTTTAGGCTCCAGTCTGCGGTTTGGGTTTGAGGCTGAGTCACTTCTAGGATTCAGAGTTTGGATCTGACAGCACTGAAATCTCATGATTTGTTTTCAGGAAATTTCAGCCTCAAATGGCAGAATTTCAGCCCAAGATGGGGATCAGCTGGTCTTATGAGATTTCTGCCATCTAAGACATGTCCTTGCAACAGTTCAGCTGCACACAAACCGAGCAGGAAAATAGGTCTCTTCTGATTTTGGATCCAACATGGAAGCTTAATTGTAGAGACAAATTTGGCTCTTGGGACTCAGATCTCAGGCTTAATGTTCCAGCTTTTGGTCCCTCTCTGTTAATAACAACTCTGGAATCTGTGACAACTTTAGCAAGGGCAGAATTCAGGCTGTGTCTATGCTGAGCTTTCTCCAACTTCCTTGCAGTTCCACCACCAATGGCAGCCACAACAGTTTACCAGTTTTGTGTCAATGTACACATGCAGTCCCCTTGAAGACAAGGGAGCTGCACATATTTCACTAAGGAGATAAACTGGTCCCCAAAACCTTTATTGCTTGAAGATGGTGCCCGAAAACAAAAGAGCCCAGCTTGCCTTTCAGGTACCCAGTTGAGTTTGCAGGGCTGGCAATGAAAGAAAACATCTTTTCCCTTGTTTACCTGAGCACATACAATTTGGAAACCACAGAAAAAATATATGTGTAAACCCCACAATGCCTTTTTTGAGTCGCTTTGCAGAGCAGAAGGGCTCTTTAAGGGCTAGGTTCTCAAAGTGTTGCGCTCTATGCACAGAATTAGGCATGTGACATTTTCATACATTTTAAGGCCAGGAGGAGGAATCATTATGATCATCTAGGCTGACCTGAATAAAACAGCCCACAGATTTCACCCTGATGTTCCTGCATCCAGCCCATTGCTTCTGGTTGAGCTATTTTCATATCCTGTGCAGATCCACATACGCTCGTTAGTCAGTCTGGGCTCCAGAGCTACATTTGGACTGTGGGATGCTGAATGTGGCTTTTGTGAACTACATGTGCCTGAGACTTGCTCTACAAACTGCCACTGGTGTCAGATAAGACGGCAGAGGGAGCACTGCATAACAGGACTAAAGCCCCTGTGTTCTACTGCTGTTCCTCCAAGCAGGTAGGAAAGTAGGGAATAGTAACACTGATCACTATAACCAGCGGTGAAAGTAATTTACAGGACTTACCGGTACTGCCAGAGTCTTGAGGGGGCGTGGCCTCATCCAGAAGAGGCATGGCCTCAACCAGAAGAGGCGGGGCTTCTCAAGATTTAAAGGCCCTGGGACACCGGCTGTGGATGGGAGCCCCAGGACCTTTAAAACAGGCCGGGGCTCCCAGCTGCAGAGGTGGCTGGGAGCTCCTGGGGCTCAGGGGCAGATTAAAGGGCCTGGGGCTCCGGCCACCGCGGAACTCCGGGCCCTCTAAATCCCTACCGCCGCTCCGGCTGCCGGAGCTGTGGGGGGGATTTAAAGGGCTTGGGGCTCCCCGCAGCTCCGGGCCTCTTGAATCCCCACGTGAGCCCGACTGGCTGGCTGGGGCTGCGATTTAAAGGGCTTTGGGCTCCTCGCAGCAGTGGGAGCTCTGCGCTCTTTAAATCCCGGCCCCAGCCCAGCCGCTGGAGCTGCGGACAGGATTCAAAGGGCTCTGGGCTCCCCGCAACCATGGGAGCTCCGAGCCCTTTAAATCCCGGCCCTAGCCCAGGTGCTGAACTGTGGGCAGGATTTAAAGGGCTCTGGGCCCCTTCTGCGGGAGCTGGTGCAGTCCGACATGGCGTACTGGCTTACTTTCACCTCTGACTATAACTCAGCAGCCAGAAGGAGGGGAACAGAGAGAGGAGATATTTGTGCTGGAGCCGGGAAGGCCATAAAATAATCCAGGTGCGATGCCTGGACACCATGTTCTGATTTCAGCTTTGTGACGCTGCGTGAGAAGGTTGCGTGGTGATGCTATGATATCTCTGGATACTGAGCTACAGTTGGTTTGTGCAGTTCAGTGATGAAGGGGCCTCTCTCCAGGAGCTATAAATACGGTCACACGTTGCTGGATGCATGTGTCAGAATTGTTGTTCCAGCAGAGTGGCTACAGATGAATGCAAACTCTTGGCGAAGAGAAGTTTGGTTTCCTAACAGTATAAATAGCAGTGGAAATGCCTCCAATTGCTTATTTTAGCATTTGACGCCTCTAGGGGGCTGGATTAGGATAGACCTGCTGCAAGCTTAGGGAGAAGGCAGTATCTCGTGTGTCCAGTTGCATAGTGCCATACAGAGCAAGACTGTACAAGCAGAGGGAGAACAGAGCAACACCTTCCCAAGGGAGCTCAGAGAGGTACAATCAGTTCCCAGGATCCCCACTGCATAGGTCTGGGGATGTGTGCATGCAACACTATGCTGCCCCATCCCCTCTAGTGTGACTAGGCTGGGCCAGTTCTGAGGGATGAGGGGGAATCAGGGCATGGATCTGCCCCTTCACTACTCCTTTTAGAAAGCTGCACACACCTGGGGGTCATGGAAAGAGCCGTCTCTGCACCCCTAAGGGGCAGGATGCATGAGGGGAGGGGAGGCTCCTTACACTGGCCCTAATTCTGAGCACCCCTTCAAAGGCACTGTCACAAATCCAGTCTGGCCCACAGCAGGTATTTCCTTTGGGGCCATGTAGAAGAAGTCATGTTAGATACATATGGGACAAAAAGCCATGCTGCATTTCTGGAAAGGGGGCAAACCGCGAGGTAGTAGGCTTGAAATGGGCACTTTCCAACACAGAGCACTGGCCCTTTCTTTGTTACTAGAGCTGTGCGGGAAACGGATTTGCTATTTCACAGGAAATTCTGCGATATCGGCCTTTTCGTGTATTATGAAATAGAACCCAAAAAATTCTCAAAATTCCCTTGGAAGTAAAATTCCATTTCTTTGTTTGCTGTTGGTTGATTGCAATGCTTTATTTTGAGAAAATCAAAACATTTCAATCCAATTTCAACCGTTATTAATCATGTTATATTATACAAATTGGAAACAATAAGTCATTTTGAAATGAAAAATCAAATTGTTCTGTTTCAGAAGAGACACTGCCCCTAAGAAGTGCAGAGGCTGCTCTTTCACCCTTATCAGAGTGCTCTGTTCTAATTAGTTTTTACGGATGAAATTTCATCAAAACTGACATTTCAATTTCAATGAAATGGCATTGTAAGTTGGAAAATTTCCAACCCACTGTGTTTGTTACCCTGTTCTTTCTAAACTTTTCGACCACACCATCCAGGGCCATCTCTTACAAAGCCTCCAACTTCAGCGTGACCCACTGCAGCCAATACTTCAAGCAATGCTGCTTTCATAAAGAGTTGGAATGACTTTGCAGTGACCATCTCAGCTGGGTGGGGAAAGTTTGAATTACAACAAAGCTACTGGCGCCATTTGATATTTTACCTAATGAAAAGCCCTGATCTCGGCTATGGGATGCTTTTGGTATCCAGGGGCATGCAGTCTCTCGGGAGTAAATCCTGAGAGATGGTGAACCACTGCAGGGATTGCAGGGATGAAGCATCTCTCAGGATGTGGGGTCCCTGCTTTGGGCGAGATCTGTTGGATCATTCATTGTGGTGGCTTGTTGCTCTTTTCTCTTATATCCTTGTAATAAACTATTTGAGGCCAACTATTTTTCAATATATGGGATCTGATGACCCTTGGGCTTAATTTTTATGAACTTTCATTCCACTTCCATGTAGATGCTCTACACATCTATAACTCCTTATCAGCATTTTCAGATTCCCTTCATCTCTGTGTTCCATGTTGTCTCGTGACGCCTCAAGCCGGGTGCAAGCTTAACCTTTAATTAATGCAGAAAAATCCAGAAATGATTTGGGGGGAGGGGTCCTATTACTCATTCTCTTAGGTATTGTCTTTGTGGTGATTTATCTTTGGGGTCTGATCATACTGCCCTGTCTCCCAGGCATGTAGAGACAAAAGACGGTTACTCACCTTTGTAACTGTTGTTCTTCGAGATGTGTTGCTCATATCCATTCCAGTTAGGTGTGTGCGCCGCGCGTGCACATTCGTCGGAAAACTTTTACCCTAGCAACTCAGTGGGCCGGCAGGTCGCCTCCTAGAGTGGCGCCATCATGGCGCTTGATATATACCCCTGCCGGCCCACCCGCTCCTCAGTTCCTTCTTGCCGGCTACTCCGACAGTGGGGAAGGAGGGCGGGTGTGAAATGGATATGAGCAACACATCTCGAAGAACAACAGTTACAAAGGTGAGTAACCGTCTTTTCTTCTTCGAGTGATTGCTCATATCCATTCCAGTTAGGTGAATCCCAAGCCTTACGTAGGCGGTGGGGTCGGAGTGAAATGTGGCAGAATGAAAACTGCTGAGCCAGAGGCTACAGCATCTCTTGACCGTTGAACCAGGGCATACTGCGAAGCAAAGGTATGGACCGAGGACCAATGGAGCTGCGCGACAGATCTCGTGGGAAAGAACACGAGCCAGCAAGGCGGCAGATGAAGCCTGAGCCCTGGTAGAATGCACGGTGATGTGGCTTGGGGAAATATGAGCCAAATCTTAACAAGTGCGGACGTCCGCCATCACCCAAGGTGAGATCCTCTGAGAGGAAAACAAGCAAGCCCTCCCTTTGGCCCGCTACCGTGACAGAGCTGGGGCACCTTATGAAATGGTTCTGTCAGCGCAATATAAATGCGAGCACTCCACAGATGTTCAAGGAGTGCAATGGTTGTGCCCATTGCGTTGAGCTGTGGGTAACATGAAAGGCCGAAACCACCTTAGGGAGGAAAGCCGGGTGCGGTCATAACTGCACCTTGTCTTTGTGAAACCTAGTGTACGGCGGAACCACCGTAAGAGCTCTGAGCTCGGAGACCCGTCTGGCCGATGTAACAGCTACGAGGAAAGATGTCGTCCAAGACAGGTATAGCAGAGGGCCAGTCGTGAACGGCTCGACTGGGGGAGACATAAGTCTGGTTAAAACTAGGTTGAGGTCCCAGGTTGGGGCTGGACGGTGCACCCGAGGGTGCAAGCGCTCCAAGCCCTTGAGGGACCTCGAACCCATAGAGCGTGAGAACACGGAACGTCCACCTTAGCCTGGCTGGAAGGTAGAGATGGCTGCTGAGTGTATCCTCAGCGATGATACCGCCAGGTCCTGCCGCTGAAGGCCAGAGACAGGCCAAATAGAGGGGATTGAGACCTCAGCATGAGCAAGATCGAGCATATTGCAGCTGTAGAAGAAATGCTTCCACCTGGCCCGGTACGTTGACCAGGTGGAAGGCTTCCTGTCACCCCGGCTCAGTTACGCAGCAGCCACACCGTGAGGCGAAGAGGCTGCAGGTCCGAGTGACGAAGCCTGTCATTGCCCTGAGTGATGAGGTCTGGGTGGGGTGGCAGGGTAATTGGGTCTGTTATTGACAGGCCGAGCAACGTGGTATATCAGTGCTGCCTGGACCACTCTGGAGTGATCATGATGATGCGCGCTCTGCCCCTGCGGAGTTTGAGCAGGACCTAATGAACCAGAGGGAACAGTGGGAAGGCATAATGGAGTTGGCCTTTCCCCGGCACCAGGAATGCGTCCAAGATCAATCCCGAGGAGAGACCTCGGAAGGAGCAGAACATCTGGCATTTTCTGCTCTCGCGGTGAGCGAACAGGTCTATGTGAGGAAACATCTCCACTTCTGGAAAGCAGAACGCCTCATATGGGGCAGAGTGATCACTCGTAAGACAGGAAAGACCTGCTGAGTCAAAGCGCCAAGACGTTCCGAACGCCTGGGAGAAAGGACGTCACCAGCTCCATCGAGTGGGCCATGCAAAAGTCCCGGAAATGGATGGCCTCCTGACAAAAGGGGGGAGTACCATGTCCCTCCCTGGATATTCATGAAGCACATGGCCATTGTGTTGGCTGTAAACACCGAGATACAATGGCCTCGCAGCTGCCGCTGGAACCCCTGGCACACCAGGCGGACTACTCTCATTTTTGGGGCATTGATGTGGAATGCCAGCTCCTGAGAAGACCAAAGGCCTTAAGCTCGGAGTGAGCACTCGAGCAGAGAGATGACGCGTCCGTCGTCAGGGGCAGTGAGGGCTGGGGCGGATGAAACCGCATCCCTGCCCACACCAGGGAGGGAGTTAGCCACCACTCTAGAGAGTCTAAGGTGCTCGAGGGAACGGTGACTACCATGACCATCGGCTCCCTGTCCGGGTGGTACGCCGAGGTGAGCCGGACTTGGAGAGGACGGAGGCGGAGCTTGGCGTGTTTGGTTACAAACTTGCGGGCAACCATGGACCTAGGAGACTGAGACAAGTACGAGCCGAGGTCGTTGGGAAAGCCTGCAGACCTCAGATGACTGTTGCCATCGCCTAAAACCGCAGTTGTGATAAGCAGGCTCCGGCTAGGTAGGAGACCAGGATAGCCCCTAGGAAGTCCAACCTCTGCGTGGGAACCAGAGTGGATTGCTCTATAGTAATCATCAGGCCTTGACCCGTGAATAAGACCGTGACGATGCCCACGCGCTGAGTGGTTTGTGTCTCAGAGTCTCCTCGGATAAGCGAATCGTCCAGATACGGAAAAACGCATATCCGACATCAGCGAAGGTAGGCGGCGACTATGGTCGTAAACCAGAAGTACTGACAGTTGGCTAGAAAGCGGAGGTATCTCCTGTGCGGAGGGAAGATGGCGTTGTGAAAGTACGCGTCCTTCATATCCAGGGCGGCATAGTAGCCCCCAGGAGGCAAGGATGGAATAATGGTTCCCAGGGATACCGTGCGGAACTTCAACCTTATCCTAAACCGGCTGAGTCCGTGCAGGACTAGGAAGGTCTGAGACCTGCGTTCGAGTGGGGGACTAGGGCATAACGGGAGTAAAACCCCTTGCCCCTTTCGTCCGCTGAAGGGGGACAGGGCTGGAACAAATTAGAGGTGGTACCTATGCTCCACCGTGCGCAGGACCCAGCAATCTGAAATTAACTGGGGCCACGCCAGGAGAAAGCGGGATTGGGATCCCGGCCTGTGACTGGTACACCGCCCTCAGGCGCACCTTGGAAGGTTCGCCTTTGGTCCCAGTGGTAATTGCGAGGGACCTTGACCTTGGCTCTTTAGGGGTCCTGACGTTAGTCTGCGACCACCTTGGCCTCGCCGTTTGCCAAAGTCCTGTCTCTGGCTAGGCACAGAGTATGGCGGCTGGGGACAGAAAAGGCCTGCGTTTGGTCGCTGGCATATGCATGCTGAGAGAGCGCATTAGGACCCTATTGTCCATCAGACTTCGCAGCCTGGGGCTGTCTTTGCCGCGAAGAGGCCTGTACCAACAAAGGGTAAATCCTGAATGGCATACTGCTGCTCTGGCCGGAGGTTTGAAACCTGAAGCCATGAGATGCACCTCATGGCGGCACCAAAGGCCAGAGTCCTGGCTGCAGAGTCTGCTGCATCCAAAGAGGCCTGGAGGTACGCTCTGGGTACCTTTTTCCCCCCCGTCCTCCAAGACGGCAGCGAACTCTTGGTGGGAGTTTTGAGGGAGAAACTCCATAAACTAAACTACCTTCACCCAGGTGCTACAATTATTGCAGCTAAGCAAGGCTTGTTGCTTTGCTACCCAGAGCTGCAGGGCCTCTGCAGAGTACACCTGGCGGCCAAGCAGGTTCATTCGCCAAGGCCTCTTTCAGTTTCGGGGCTGGCGCCCGCTGGCCATCATATCAGAATCGCGGTCCTGAGCATAAGATCTGCGCATGTGGGACGACACGGATGCGTGTCCGGATGACCATGGAGGTACTAAAAGAAGGCACAGGCAGAGTCTCTGACTCTATCGGACCTTGCCCAACTTGGCACCGGGGACCAGCACCAGGAGGCGTACCAGTACCTGGAACGAGATACAGACCCGCAACCAGAACGGTGCCGGGAGGTCGACCGAGATCTCGAGGCTCGGGGAGAGGCTACAGGAGTCAAGGTACCTGTCGCAGTGCCGGGAGTCGGAACGGTGCCGATAGCGGGTCGGCGAACAGGATACCGACCGGTGCAGCGAGTGCGACCAGTACCGATGAGGAAAACAGCACCGGGACTATAAGTGGTGTCGGGCGTGCCGACAGGACCTGGAGTGTCTGTGGGACCGTGATCATGAAAGGTGCCGCTCTGCTGTGCTGACAGAGGACGGTCACATGAAGAGACTGTATTACCCGCACCGGCGGTGCCGGGGTCAGGCAGCATCGACTCTGTCATGGCAATGAGATCCCTCGCTGCTGGTAATGTCTCCGGCGTGGAGGGAACAGCAGGCTCAACCACAGTGCATACTGGGGAGCTGTCAGGCACCGGATTCGACGGCCCTCGTGGGACCGGGATCGACGGTACCGAGGTCGTCAGAGCTTCGGTAGGTGTCGGTGCTGGGCGATCCGAGTTAGATGAGCTGTCTGGCTGCGGTACCGTCGGCACGGAAGCAGCAGGAGCAATAAGCTCAACCACGGCGCGTGCCGGGGAGCCGTCAGGCACCGGATTCGACGGCCCTTGTGGGACTGGAATCGACGGTGCCGACGCTGTCGGTGCCTCCGAGGTGTCGGTGCCGGGCAATCCGACTTAGACGAGCTCTCTGGCTGCGGTGCCGTTGGCATGGAAGCAGCAGGAGCAGTAGCTCAACCACGGCGCGTGCCGGGGAGCCGTCAGGCACCAGATTCTACGGCCCTTGTGGGACCGGGATCGACGGTGCCGACGTCGTCGGTGCCTCAGCAGGTGTTGGTGCCGGGCGATCCGACTTAGACGAGCTCTCTGGCTGCGGTGCAGTTGGCACGGAAGCAGCAGGAGCAGTAGCTCAACCACGGCGCGTGCCGGGGAGCTGTCAGGCACTGGATTCAATGGCCCTGGGGGACTGGAATCGACGGTGCCGATGTCGTCGGTGCCTCTGCAGGTGCCGGTGCCGGGCGATCCGACTTAGACGAGCTCTCTGGCTGCGATGCAGGTGGCACGGAAGCAGCAGGAGCAGGGGGCTCAACCACGGCGCGTGCCGGGGAGCCGTCAGGCACCAGCAGAAATCGTAGGCTTTCTCGACCTCAGAGGAAGGGAGCGGTGCCGAGTCGACTTCGGTGCCGGCGACGGCCGGTGCCGAAAGGCCGTGGCAGTACCGGCGGGGTCCGGTGCCGAGGAGGCGCTTCTGCCAGCCGCTTGATCATCGCTCGGCGCCCAAGGTGGAGGGGTGAGTGAAAGTCCCGCTCCTTTTTGTTCTTGGCTTAAAAGCCTTGCAAATGGGGCACTTAGCTGTCAAGTGTGATTCCCTGAGGCACTTCAAACAGGAGTCGTGTGGATCTCCCTTCGGCATCGGCTTCTGGCAGGCCTAGCCCATTTTAAAACCCGGTGAGCCGTGCATGGGCTCTGGCATCAGGTTCATGGAAGGGGCTACTTCCTGAACCCCGCTAACAATTACTAAACTAACTATGTTAGCAAAGAAAAACGTATAACTATACAAATATATATATAAAAGGATTATAACTGCATAACTATATACGAGAACTACGAGTAGCTAGGGAAGTGGAGGTCAGCTAAGACGCGCTCCACTGTTCCAACGACCGACACGGGTGGTAAGAAGGAACTGAGGAGCGGGTGGGCCGGCAGGGGTATATATCAAGCGCCATGATGGCGCCACTCTAGGGGGCGACCTGCCGGCCCACTGAGTTGCTAGGGTAAAAGTTTTCCGACGAATGTGCACGCGCGGCGCACACACCTAACTGGAATGGATATGAGCAATCACTCGAAGAAGAACAAATGCATTCAAGATAATGAGGCACTGAGATACTTATGATAATGAAGGCCAGATAAATACCTTCTGACCTTCAAGTCTATGAGTCTGTGAGATTGATCCTTCTCTTAGGCCACGTCTACACTACAGCATAAAATTGAAATTATTAAAACCGGTTTTATAAAACTGGTTTTATAAAATCAATTTTACGCGTCCACACTAGGGCACATTAATTCGGTGGTGTGCATCCATGGTCCTAGGCTTCCATCGATTTCTGGAGCGGTGCACTCTGGGTAGCTCAGTAAAAGAATGAGACCAATAACTTCGATTTCCGTCCACATTAACCCTAAATCGATATAGTAATATCGATTTTAGGGTTACTCCTCTCGTTGGGGAGGAGTACAGAAATCGATTTTAAGAGCCTTTAAAATCGATTTAAAGTGCCTTGTAGTGTGGACGGGTACAGCGTTAAATCGATTTAATGCTGTTTAAATCGATTTAACGCAGTAGTGTGGACCAGGCCTTACGTGCATTCATTTAAAACCAGTGTAACTCCACTGAGTACAATGGAATCACTCCTGGTTTAAAGTCAGTGCAGTATAGTGTAAATGCGACTTCCATCCTGATGAAGCAGCACTTTATACTCACTTTTCACAGATTTAAATGAGTCCACAGTGGTGTGAGGCAGTGGAGCATCAAGCCCAGTATTTTCACCTTTTTTTTAATCAGGGACACCCTGTCATTTAGCCTCTGTGCCCCAGTTTCCTCACTGGAAACAGGAGCATATTGATCCTGAGAGACCTACATCCCAGGACCACAGTGAGGATTAATGAATGTTTGAAACGTACTACCGAAATGTTAAGCATTGTTTGCCAGTTATAGGCATCATAGCTTGTTGACACTATGCAGATTAATCTGCAGCTCAACTGTCAAGAGATTAAATTCATTTTGGTCCTTAAAAAGTGGGAAGCTTGCACAGCCATGGACATAGCATGCCATAGGATCACCTCAGCCTAGAGCCTCGCCAGGGCCTGGAGTTTTCACAGAACCATGGCCTCAGGTTCTGTTCATGCCCAGGAGAGGCACACCTACCTCATGGTGTACAGAAGGGTGCCATTGTCCACCAGGCGCAGCAGTTTGTTAGGTGTGGTCATGTTGTGGGCTACCGATTTCTTGCCATTGTGAAAGAAGGTGTCAGGAGTCCAGATCTTACTGGCCAGCAGGTTGTTAAGGGGAAGGACCTTCATGGGGCCATCAAACTTAAGCCGCTCATCTCTCCAGGACTGCCGGAAAAAGACATCAATGGTGTATTCCTAGGGGGAGAGAGGAGAGCAAATCGGACTTGATTTTATCTAGTTCTTCATTGCAAACCACCCCATAACTCCAGAGAATGAAAAACGCTCCCTTCATTGAGTGCAATGGGGTTTTGGGAGCACTGCACTCATGACTGTGGACCAGAGTGGCATTTCAATCGTTGGAGTGGGGACAAGAGGTATTTAGCAGGGCGGCATTCTCCAGGGTTGATAAGACCCTAAGGTAAGCTGGAATTGCTACCCCTGGTATAATGACTTTACATGAATACCATATAGTACTCATCTATATCTTTCATCTCAAAGTGCCTTATACACTGTACATATGCCATTGGTATTGTGAAAGTAGAATGAATTGTATTGTGAAAATAGAAAGGATTAAAGAAATGCTGTCTGTACCTTTAAGCAAAACTGTTGGAATGCTGCAATCCAGGTGTCAGGAATACAGACATTAACATAGAACAATTGCACCGTTTAAGGGCAATTGGTGAAGTATTAGCCTTAGATCGATAAGAGTTAGTAAGGAAGTAGGATATGCATGCTGTGCCCCAGGTGAATTTTACTGTTTTGCTTTCTTTGTCCCTTTGTCTAATTCCCGCTCTTTTATCTGTATAAATAAGACTGTTTGGGTCTTGCATGGCCACTCACATTATCTGGGTGTTATTGGTGGAGCGCTGCGCTAATAAAACAGAGTGGTCTGACAAATTGTGAGTCCTGATTCTAACTTTGACAGTATCATACACCAACCAATGAAATGCAGCCACCCCTAGGGTGGCACTGCTCAGCCATTCTGTATCAGCAACATTGCACAGCAGTTTCAGGATAACAGGAAGCAGAGGATGCAACTGACACCACAGGCAGATCCTAATGATTTTAACTCATGTGCTTAAATATGGATTCAGATACCTAATTTTATGCAACCATGATTGAAACATCAGGACAATACTCTAAGTCACTTTCAGTTCTAAATTGTTGTGCAGTGCTGCCAAGCATCATCAAACAGCTACCACTTTTCACCCCAGAAGTGGCTGCATTTCAGTGATGTGTGCAACGATTCCCACATATGAAAGGTCAGGACTCAGGGATCCTGCAGGTATGCCATTAGCACTGAATTAATAATATAGAAATCAACGTTATTCACTGGGACAACAGAAATGAACTTTCCCAAGAATGAGAAACCCAGAAATGCAGCAGATATATTTAAACCTGGATAAAATTAGAATTAGGATAGGGCACATGGGGCCAAAATAATCTCGGTGTAACCCTTTTTGAAACCAGTGGGGTTACACTAAGGCTGAATTTGACCCCTTAGAGGCTTGGGCTCAGGTCTTCAGCTGAAGTAAATCGATTAGAGCTGAGTGAAATTTGTCACACACTTTTTTCATTGAAAAATTCAGATTCGGTGACACCAAAATGTTTCATGAATTCATGTAGGTATCGCCAATTTTTTCATTTGCAGAAAAACATTCTGAAAAAACCAAAATGTTTCATTTTGACATTTTCAAAATGCAACTTTCAATTTTTTTTAGTTTAAAATGACTTTTCATCCTTTAATTTTTAAAATAAAATTCAAAAACATTTTAAAATGGTGGAAGCAAAACATTTCATTCACACAAAAACAATTTTTTTTCAGCTTTTCACTTCACTCATAATTTTTGGTCCAACCTGAAATGATTTTTTTCCTGACTTTTTTAAATTGCCAACAAACTGAAAAATCTGTTATTTGTCCAGCTCTAAAACTGATGTTATTCCATTACAATCAATGGAATGATGTGGATCTACTACAGCTGTGGGTCTATGCCTTCATTTTTTTCTTATGCTGAATCAAACAGAACTCTGACACATGACATCTTTGTCCAGATGCTGCTGATCACAAGGTATAAATACCTAGCATCAAATTCTGCCCTGCTGTATGAAGCACGCAATCCAAGCTAAACAAACAGGAACAGAAAAGTGTGCCAGGCTGGGGGCATTTGTTCCCATGATTTCTCCTCTCTGAAATTCCCTGTACATTTAAACCCGTAGTTTGACCATGGTCCCTTTGGGAGTCTGTAAACAACCATCTTTAACAGAGAGTGCAGCAATCTCTCTCCAAGGCCTCCTGAATGATTCTTTGGCAGTGTGGGGACAAGAGGTCCAGCAACAAGTGCAGTGAAACAAAGCCCTCTGCTCCTTGCCGTGTCAGGAGAGACAGAGTCCTTATCAGAGGGAGAAGAGAAATCTAGTTCAGGACCTTCACTCTGATGAACAATTTCCAAACTACACCACAGAGAACACAAACTCAGCTCCTCCTTCTGTACTAAAAGTCTAATCCTCAGAAGAAGAGAAACGATGGCCAGGGTCTCTTTCCTCTGGCCCCTAGTGTTCTTCCCATGTGAGTGCAGACCCCCAGCTCAGATTCACCTCCTCCCAGTGCCTGCATCTACACACCATTCCAGGTGAACCAAGAATTGTAAGTCACATTCTTCTCCATCCAGAGCTGTGACTAAAATCCATGTCAGAGAACCACAGAAACAGGGCTCAAGTTCTTCTCCTCTGCAGAGTCTCATCTTTGTCCGAGTTAACAAGCTGAGGGACAGCTGGAATACTCAATATCTGACATTAGTGTGGACTTTATCAGCCAATGCTTTTCATGTTGAATAGCTCATGAGGTTGGAGTCTCCGTGCCCCCACACGTCAGACAGAAGCAGACAACACTCCTCTGTAGTTAGTAATCAGCTGCTCTCCACTCTCAACAGCAAACATTATTTGCCTCACCTCCCAGGTCCCTCATCATCATTATAATCTGTCTGAATCTGGATGCACAAGGCAGACTTTCAATCGCAGATAATGATGGCTATGGTATGCACAAGGGCTGGATCATCAGACAGATGCCAATGTGGAAGGAGTAACTTCCTCACTTTTCTATCTAAGATAGGAAAACAATCTTGAGAAAGGTGCAAGTTCATCCTCCGTTCCCTGTGTGGTTCTCTCTTGAGCACCCATTTCTGTGTGCTCAGCACCAGAACTGCATTCAGTAGCACATCTGCTATGCATGGGCAAAATCTATGGAACTAAAGCATGCAAGGGGAGAGAAAATTTATTATTCTTTAACTGTCTTTCTAATTTTAAATTCATTTTGTCAAATCACACAGTGGAGAATAGTTTCCTCTTTTCAATACCTCATATTTCTTCTTCACAGTTCATTATCCATGCTCCCTTAATCAAATATGCTCCACCTTGGAAGTAATTATCAGATACTCCCTAAGGGCTGGGATTGCTGAATATATTATTGGTCTTTGCTGCGGTGTGAAAGAGAACAAGATGGATAGAGAGAACTCAGATGAGATTAATACTCTCAGCTAGAGTGACATTAACTTAACTTTTAACCCTGCCGGGAGTGGTCCTTCCAAAGCAAGACAAACTCCTCTGATGGGGGGAGGCATCAAAATGAAATTCAGAGATTTAATTCTCCTCTAATCCTCTGATCATCAGTGCTAATAGTCTGTGGGGGGGCCCGCTGGTAGAGCGGCAGGAGATATGTCTGTGGCTGAATGAACATGGAGAATGAAATCCTCTAGGGTCCAAAGGTTTGGAGGAAGGTTGTTTTAGGACACTGATCCTGCCCAAGCCTGTTTGGATTCAATTCTTGGCCCCCTGCTAGGGAGACCCTTCAAGCCAAACTGAGCATCCAGCAGCATGGGGAAATCCAAGACGAAATGACACTCAGAGATGAGGCACACACCAAAGTGTCGGTCCCCACTAATGATGCCAGCATGTAATTTAAAAATAAACACAAACTACCAAATCCTCTTTTTGTGCAATACAAGCTGCAAGAAATGCTTTTGAGAAAGCTCACTATTAATTATGCTCCACAGTTCTGTTTTAATTAGAAGACAAACTGTTGAGGGAATACAAACCTAGATTCAGTCCTCAGGCCTTTTCACTAATAATTTTCCTTAAACATATCAGAATATGCCAGTCAGTTCACTCGTTTTCTCTGTCTCTCTTACCCTGTATATTTGTCTCAGGCACTTAGAGCAGTTTGGTGAAGGAAAGGGGACGATCCGCTCCACTTACATAGGGTCAGAATCTGACACTCTTACCAAGGAACTTACTCCATGAGTAGTCACACGGAAGAAAGAGGAGCTGGTTATGAAGAAAGAGGCTACTCAAGATGAGTATATATTTGAGAATATATTATTGCCCTTATATAAATTGATGGTACACCCACATCTCGAATACTGTGTACAGATGTGGTCTCCTCATCTCAAAAAAGATACACTGGCACTAGAAAATGTTCAGAAAAGGGCAACTAAAATGATTAGGGGTTTGGAGAGAGTCCCATATGAGGAAAGATTAAAGAGGCTAGGACTTTTCAGCTTGGAAAAGACGAGACTAAGGGGGGATATGATAAAGGTATATAAAATCATGAGTGATGTGGAGAAAGTGGATACGGAAAGGTTATTTACTAATTCCCATAATACAAGAACTAGGGGTCCCCAAATGAAATTAATAGGCAGCAGGTTTAAAACAAATAAAAGGAAGTTCTTCTTCACGCAGCGCACAGTCAACTTGTGGAACTCCTTACCTGAGGAGGTTGTGAAGGCTAGGACTATAACAGCGTTTAAAAGGGAACTGGATAAATTCATGGAGGATAAGTCCATAAATGGCTATTAGCCAGGATGGGTAAGGAATGGTGTCCCTAGCATCTGTTTGTCAGAGGATGGAGATGGATGGCAGGAGAGAGTTCACTTGATCATTGCCTGTTAGGTTCACTCCCTCTGGGGCACCTGGCATTGGCCAGTGTTGGCAGACAGGATACTGGGCTAGATGGACCTTTAGTCTGACCCGGTACGGCCGTTCTTATGTTCTATGTAGTAAGGGAGGCAGAATCATGCTGTAGGAAGCTCTTGCTCTTTTGATGATACCCCCCAAATTGCTTCCCTTTGCACTCACTGAAAAAACCCACAAAACACCCTCACTTCATCAGGCAGGAAAAAAAGCATTAAAAGACAAGATTCATGCTTCTCTAAATCAAAAGAACGAGCAGATGTCTGAAGTCATGCAGCCTTTTTTTGATGGGAAGCGGCACATGTCCCAGCAATTGGAGATACAATAAGGTGTCATTGGACTGCATTAGAAAATACTTTTGGTTTCCATGGACTTCCTTCTGGTGGGTAAACATGTCTTTCCTCCTGTCTCCCTTCCATTCACTTGGAAGTCACAAATGGCTACACTGAGCAATGAAACATAGGGAGCAATCCTGCTTCCCACCCCCACACTGATATCAATGAAAAATACTCAGCAAGTTCAATAGGACCAGGATTTCACTTTTTGGCCCATGTCTACACAGGGATAAAAAACCCACCGCATGGCCACAGCTGTCCAAGCCAGGATCAGCTAACTCAGGTTCGTGGGGTCAGGCTCTGGAGCTGAAAAATCTTTGTGTAGATGCTTGGGCTTGGGATGGAGGCTTTGACTCCAGCCCAAGCCCAAAAGTCTCTATATAATAATTTTTAGCCATGCAGCCCAAGCTCCGCTAGTCTAAGACAACTGACCTGGGCCAGCTGTGGCTCTGCTGAGTGTCTTTTAGCCCGGTACAGACGTACTCATAGTGTGCAAAATAGAGCTGTGTGAATAACTGATTTTTTTGTTTTGTGAGCAGTTCTGAAAAATAATAATAATAAACAAGAAATAATTTTCGGTCGACACAAAATGAAAAATTTTCAAGTGTTTTGGTTGAACCAAAAAGTTGAAAATGATTCATTTCAAGATAAATGAAATGTTTTGTTTGACTCAATCCAAAATGTTCTGTTTCAATTTGAGCATTTTTTTCAATATGTCTACATTTTGGAAATTTAGAAACAAAAAGTTGTTCTGAATTGAGAAATTGAAATGATTCATTTTGATAATGTTGAAATCTTTTGATGTTTGTAGACAGTTTTTTGTTGGTGTTTTTTTCTCAACATGAACAATTCAACAAAACTGACATGAATTTACAAAACATTTTGGTGTTAACAAATCTGCATTTGTCACCGAAAAAGAGCTTTAGATGAAAACCTTCACTCAGCTCTAGCAGTCCAAAGGATACTGACAGAAATTCCTTCACAGATTATTGTACCTGGATTTAGAGTAATGCCAATGATTATGTTCGGTGGATTTCCAAAAACCAAAATGAAATTGAGAAGGAGACATGAAACCAAAATTGAGTCTTTTTTTTTAACTTCTATTGCAACCGTTTCTGCGTTAAGCTCCCACCAAAAGCAACAGAATGGGATTTCTTGATATTTGTTACAGAGGAATGAGACCTCATCTAGTTCTGTGATTTATGCTTCTTGAATTTACTGTGATCGTTGTCCTCTTGAAGATATCTCCAGCTCCATATCTGCTGGCTGCCACTATTGCAAATGACGAATCATAGAATCTTAGAATATCAGGGTTGGAAGGGACCTCAGGAGGTCACCTAGTCCAACCCCCTGCTCAAAGCAAGACCAGTTTCCAACTAAATCATTCCAGCCAGGGCTTTGTCAACCTGACCCTAAAAATCTCTAAGGAAGGAGATTCCACCACCTCCCTAGGTAATCCATTCCAGGGCTTCACCACCCTCCTAGTGAAAAAGTTTTTCCCACTATCCAACCTAAACCTCCCCCACTGCAACTTGAGACCATTATTCCTTGTTCTGTCATCTGGTACCATGGAGAACAGTCTTGATCCATCCTCTTTGGAACCCCCTTTCAGGTAGTTGAAAGCAGCTGTCAAATCCCCCTTCATTATTCTCTTCTGCAGACTAAATAATCCCAGTTCTGTCAGCCTCTCCTCATATGTCATGTGCTCCAGTCCCCTAATCATTTTTGTTGCCCTCTGCTGGACTCTTTCCAATTTCTCCTCATCCTTCTTGTAGTGTGGGGCCCAAAACTGGACACAGTACTCCAGATGAGGCCTCACCAGTCAAATAGAGGGGAATGATCATGTCCCTCGATCTGCTGGCAATGCCCCTGACTTATACAGCCTAAAATGCCGTTAGCCTTCTTGGCAACAAGGGCACACTATTGACTCATATCCAGCTTCTTGTTCACTGTAATCCCTAGGTCATTTTCTGCAGAACTGCTTCCTAGCCATTCAGTCCCTAGTCTGTAACAGTGAATGGGATTCTTCCGTCCTAAGTGCAGGACTCTGCACTTGTTCCTGTTGAACCTCATCAGGTTTCTTTTGGCCCAATCCTCTAATTTGTCTAGGTCCCTCGGTATCCTATCCCTACCCTCCAGCGTATCCACCACTCCTCCCAGTTTAGTGTCATCTGCAAACTTGCTGAGAGTGTAGTTCATGCCTTCCTCCAAATCATTAATGAAGATATTGAACAAAACCGGCCCCAGAACAGACCCTTGGGGCACTCCACTTGAAACTGGCTGCCAACTAGCCATTGATCACTACCAGTTGAGCTCAACAATCTAGCCAGTTTTCTATCCACCTTATAGTCCATTCATCCAGCTCATACTTCTTTAACTTGCTGGCTAGAATACTGTCAGAGACCGTATCAAAAGCTTTGCTAAAATTTCACAGGCAACCTGCATAGATTTCTTGCCACACTGTTTCCGTAGTTCATACTTTTGTCCAATTAACCTGGGACAAGAAGTACAATGCACACTCCCAGAGTCCCAGAGTCAGACCTCTGTGACCTACAGCACCTACCATGTCTGTGTCTGACACAGGGCCGAAACTCGTCACATAAATGTCTGTCTTGACTTCAGTTACGCTGTCTGAGAAAAACAAGAAAGAAAAGTAATTAGAGAAGTATTTTCATTTGCATAGAAAAGATTTTAGCATTTCATTGTGTTTTGTTTTTCATACCAGATGCTTCCCTGCTGTAGTGTTGAATTGTCATCACCATCATGTTGTGAATAATGGCCAATTTTATAATTCATACTGGGGCAAATTCACCTCTGGGACAGCTCCATTGACTTCCACAGAGTTATACCAAGGATGGATATATCCTAGTACATTCACACAGTGCATATTTACATAATGTACACAGTCACACAATGCACAATTTTCTATGGTTCTATCCATCTTAAATATAGAGGTAAACCCTGATGTTGTGAAATTCTAATCCAAAACCCCTTTGTATTTGCCGGCCTGATAAGTAGGCCATTGCATTTTTCCCGTTTTAGGAAACCCCGGTTTTGTTAAAGTTTTGGGTTTCTTTGAATGTGCAAGAATCAATATTTGGATTGCCTTTTACTCTCATCACATTTTCTGTTTTCCTACTTGTCTCTTTCACGAAGAATGACAGCTCTCAAAAGGCTAGTATTGACCCGTTTGCTATAATCTCCTAGCTGCCAGACTCCAATACCTGTATTGATGCCAAGTAACGTCTTATTCCAGGAATAGCCCAAAATCATTGGGAAGCCCCAACTCAGGAAAGCGCTTTAGGCCGTGCTTATCTTGAAGCACTTGCTTAAGTCCTATTGTCTTCAATGGGAGTAAAGCATGTGTTTAAAGTTAAGCATGTGCTAAAGTGCTTGAAGCCAGGTGTAGCGGGGTGGTCAACTGCTCCTGCCTTAAAAGGCTTAAAACAGTCCGGTGAGAGGGCTGTGGCAGGGAAGGAAAAGCGAGGCTGACTGGGGAAAGCAACCTCAGCTGGGGACCATGCACCAATCAGGCCGAGTTGGCTTAATGAGGGCCCAGCTGGCCCTTATGAGAGGGCTGGGGCCAGGAGCCAGAGACAGACTCTCTCTAGCTTTGAGAGGGAAGGACTCGGCTCCAGGGAGCTGAAAGAAGGTACCTGGAGTGGAGCAGGGCTGGGGGAAGGCCAAGCGAGTTGGGGAGCTCCAGCCTGGAAACCCCCCAGGCTGCAGCCTAGTGGAAGGCCAATTAGGTACTGGGGTTGCAGAGGTCAGCCCACGGGTAGGCAGAGGCAGTAGGTCCAAACCCCCCTTGCCTATGATGAGTGACTTTTACACTGCAGTCTGCCCCAGTGAGCGGAGGCTGGCAGTAGCCCACAACTGAGGCAAGGTGGGGATAAAGTGTTGGGGGTTCCCCTATGTTGGGAGACCCTGAGACTGGGGGGTATTGCCAAGGGGCAGCACCCCAAATACAAGGGGCACCGGGTCCTGGGAGGGACATGGAGGCCAGCATCAGCAGGACACCGGCCTGAAGAGGGTGCTCTGGAGGCTAGAAAAGCTAATTCCCTGA
Source organism: Gopherus evgoodei (assembly GCF_007399415.2). NCBI lineage: Eukaryota > Metazoa > Chordata > Testudines > Testudinidae > Gopherus > Gopherus evgoodei. The sequence goes on along the minus strand of NC_044330.1, from coordinate 68,377,902 downwards.
GATGACCAGCAGGACGCGCCACAGCGGTGAGTCACGCACTGCGACACCAGGTCAGAGTTAAGAACTGTTCCATGTGAATAATAATAATAGTAGCTAGCTCTCATACAGCACTTTTCATCAGTAGATCTCCAAGCGCTTTACAAAGATGGTCAGTATAATTATTCTCGTTTTATAGATGGGGAAACTGAGGCACAGAATGACGATATGACTTGCCCAAGGTCACCCAGCATGTCAGTATCAGAGCAGGACTCCTGGGTCCTAGTTCAGTGCTCTACTCACTAGGCATCTCCCAGAAATGTGGCCAGATTTGGCCCCTAGAACAGAAGACTTCCATTAACAGATGTTAATCAATTTAGGACTAGACTATGTGCTCTCACTTCCTTCGAATGAGACTAGATGACCAGAATGGTACTTCCTGATGGAATTGTCCATTTGAAGCCACCAAGAGAGATTCCTGGCTTCATCTAAGTACCTAACATTGGCCACTGTTGTAGATGTGATCTTGGAGTAGAAGATGCCCCTTTGATCAATTCAGTTATGGAAATTCCTCTGTTCTCAGAGGGATATTTTGTCACATTTCGATTTATTTTGCAGCATTATGAGGCTTCATTCTGCAGTTTGAAGTTTTGCAGCTAAAGTAAGATAATGCATTCTGGCAGGGTTTTCTCCTTAATGGCTAAAATATAGTATACATGTCTTTAGTTATTATGATTGGAGAGCTTCCGAGGCAGCCTGTGGCATCTGAAAAAGTGGGTATTCACCCACGAAAGCTCATGCTCCAAAACGTCTGTTAGTCTATAAGGTGCCACAGGATTCTTTGCTGCTTTTACAGAAGTCAATTAGGCATTTTTCTAAGCAAAGCAAGTCACTTTTGTAATACTTAGACGCTCGGAGTATCTCTCCATGTCCTTCCAAGCAGGACCCAAAATGAGACACATAGCAGAGAAGAAAGTGCTTATGTTTTAAGGTTCTTTTCTTTCACATGCACTGCTTTTTTTCCCTCTTCCCTTTCAGCATTCCTGACATCCATAATTTACAGCACTAATCACCATGCTAAGATCCAGGTTCAGCCATGGTCCTTGTAGTCTGCAGAATGAAATATTTTGAGGCTCAGACAGAAAGGGGTTGAGATGTTGCAAGGGAAGGTAGGTCAGAGAGAGGATCTGTCTGTCATAAAGTGACCTGCAGAACTCAGGTGTTGGAGAACTGGCACAGGAATTGATGAGCAGATGATAGCAGGCTTGTGGGGCAGTAGAGAGAACTTTGGTACATGCTTTTGAGTGATCTTGGTGGCTTTATTTCTAAGCTCATGTTAGGCACAATCCCAAGGAATATGACAGCACACGGGTTTAATTAAAAAATAGGTGTATTTTTTGCAGATCCTTCCTAGAAAGTTAGTTTCTGCATAGCTGAAACTCCCACTGTCTCCACACCAAACTTAGCAATGAGGCCTCTGTAACAGAAATAGCTGAAGAAGAATGGCTGGGCCTAGGAAGTTGTGAAGGAAAAAACAAACAAAACAAACTTAGATGGATCTAACCTGATCCAGGGTCCCAATGAATGCAGCCTATTGTAAACTGTCCAGTCCCTAGAATCTACGGTCCCTTTGCTCCTGCAGGATATAACAAATCTCATTGAATTTGGTGGGATTTAGGCATACCCTGCATCAGGAGATTACAGCCCAGGATTTTCCTCATCCGGACATTGACATGTGCTTATCCATTGAGACCTGCAAACCTTGGATGAAAGTGCACATCCGGTAACAAACTTGCCAGGTTACTAAGAGGAGGACAGACAGAACAGCTTACCTCTCTACCCTGCTGATGACTCATTCACGCTCTCTGATAGAGAGAGCGCAAGTAAGGACTGTCGCACGACAGGACCTCACAGTGCAGTGAAAAACAAAGCCATGCACATGATGTACTGGGACAGAGGCTGTTGAATCCAAGTGGACGAAACCATTTGGTAATATCAGCTCCCAAGGGCAATGGGTTTTCCCTGGTCTAGTATGTACTTATTCCTTCTCGACTCTTTGCATAAATGATACTTCTTAATATAATACATAGACAGCTGCAATCACAGTGTGACAATGTATTGGACAGTCAGTAACTGCATCATGTCAAAGACTGCACAGTGAATCATAATTGAGAAAGCCAGTGTCAGCCATCAGGCTGTCCAGCAGTCACTATCCATACAAGTGTCCATTTAATTAAAACAGTCATAGTCACAGGGATGTTCTGGAAACCACAGGTCAAATGGCCTCAGGAAAAGCACTGGGCACTGGCCTCAGGCTGTAGCCAAGACTTGCTTGGTGTGGTTGAGGATGGGAGGGGACAAAGGTGGCTGTAAATATTGCTACCTTTGTGTCCCCCTGTTCCTGGGACTGAATGGGGACCAGACCAGTTACCAAGGCTACCTCTAAACTAGAGCCAGTTGCCTGTAACCCCAAGGGGCTGTTGTCACAGCTGGGGTCATCACGCAGAGGGACACCATAGTCATTCAACCTCTCTCTCAGGAATGCATCTTGCACATTCTGGCTAAATCCTCTTCCAGTCTTTTTGTCTGTTACAGGCCAGCATCGCATTACCTTTGACAAGAGCGTGATGACTGCACCTTCCACCACACATGCTTCCACCTTGGTCCAAAGATCACAATTAGTCACATCTTTCCGCCCACACAGAGCTCAGGGGCAGCAGCTTGCTTTATCCACTGTGCCTCCTGAGCCAGAGAAGCCAATTTATCCTGTAGAGCCTCTACATCTAAACTAAGTTGCCACTCTGTATCTTGGCCATTCACCCTCATGTCATGGCCCTGAGAGCCTTCCCCACCCCTCAACCCCCGGCCTTTTCTTTAAAAACCAGATACACCCTTCTACTCCAATAGACTTGGGCACAAATTCCACTCTGCTTGATGTAAATGCTACTGAATTCAACTGAGTCACACCACACCAACACATCTTGCATCTCGGCAGGGGGTTGGACTTGATGACCCTTGCAGTCCCTTCTAACCCTATGGCTTCATGATTCTCTGATCAGCGCAAACAGTGCTCTGTAGGGAATAAGGGGATTTCAGACAGAGGATCCCAGAGTCATAGAATTGCTAGCCTCACTGTTGCTCCTCTCCTGGGCCGTTCATCCTCCATCCTCCTCTGTGTGACAGCACCCAGAGATACCCCATGTGGCTGGGCTTGCAGGCATCCTGGCTTCCACAAACCCTGCCCCCATGTGCCTGGGGGACATCCCTGGTCATATAGGAGAGGCATAATCTGACTTTCTTTTGAATTAGAGGGATTTCCACAAAAAAAATAGCTGATGCCCACATACAAATTCTGGTTGAGCTATGAAAGTTGTAACTAACAAAAGCACTAGCAGATCACAGCAAACTACAGTCTTTGGGATTAAGGCCATTCATGATCCTAGCAATATTATGCAGCCCAAGGACTTCTGCAATGCATTGCTTATAGCACTGTATGAGTTCACCGGCTCTGTGGCAGGGTGGATAAAAATCAATGATTTTTTTTTTAAATAAAAAAATTGATTTTTTTTAATTCAGATTTTTTTGATAAAATGATTTTTGAGGGAAAAAACCTATCTAAAGATAGTTTTAATTAAGATACATTATAGTTCAAAGATATCTCATCATGGAATAGGGATTATGAATTCTAATTCTATAGTATGAGACAATATATTCATGTAATGTTTAAGAAAAGTTTTGTAAATGAGTTCCAATAGTTCATGGATTAGGGACCCAAGCTTATGGGGTTCTACAGGCTTCTGTATAGATTATTTAGGTTAATCTTTCTACCTACCCAATGGGACTCAGTGCTCAGTCTAGAAGATACCATCAGAGATACTTAGTTTTTTTCAATTCTCAAACTGTGGATTTGTCTCTCCAGAGGTAACATGCTTATTAACAGCAAAAATGTTTTTAAACAAATAAATAATATATTGAGGTGAGAAATAACAGACCTCAACTCTGTTGTCCCTCTGCAAATTTGTGTACACAGAACCAATCCCTTACCTCTCTCTAAAAGTGCAAAGTTTCAAAAAGTTCAAAGAATAGAAGATTGTTGGGGGCGGAATAGATCTGGACAAGGAAAAGAAGACTGGAGATAAATGTGAGGAGGGAGGGACATATGCTTTTTTGTTAAAATATTGTTTGCTGTTGAAGAAAAAAAATCCAGAATACTTAATGTTGTTGTTTTAGTTAAATAAAACAATTTAAATGTCTGTCTGGTGACAGCATGGCAAGAAAATCTTCCAAATATTAATGATTAACTGGGTGAATTGGAGATAGTTCATCTCCCAATGACTTCATAAATATCTGCTTCAATTATCTTTGGTAAATGAAATAACCAATCACTCATTTTCTGATACAGCTGTAAAATTAATCTGAAAAGTTTTCAAAATAAATCACTGTTTAAAAATATATAGTGTGTACCTTCTAAAAATGAAAACTACATCTATCTCTGAGTTGTGAAAAATATGTGTTAAGGTTACAACAACCAACAAGAGTGCACTTCTATGTAGAAAACCAGGAGTAAATCAAGTCTTCCTGACAAGTGATTTAAGTCATGATTTAAATCATGATTTAAATCAAATCCACCCTGCTCTATGGTAATGATACATTCTGTCCCTAGCAGAATCCTACAGATATTTAGATTAGAAAAGCAAATATCAGGAACACATTGCACGTGTTTTTACCTGGGCAGAAAGCAAAGAGCAGCCTTTTCTATTACAATCCAAAATACAATGCAGAGTAGCCTTGCTAATTCTCCCCTTCCTAGTCTGCAGACCTGATCATTCGCCCATGGAAAACTGGCCATCTCGCCACACATCCCAGCAAATATTTAATAGCTGAGTGCTAGATAACTGACACTTCAGCGCTTTCACCAAATCGGCCGCAGAACATTAAATAACACTTAGTCCTTCTCTAACATCTTCCCGCCGAGCCTCTCAAAGCTGGTTGAACACATTCATGAACGAAGCCTTGCAGTTCCCTTGGAGGCAGGTTAGTGTTATGATCCCCATTTTACAGATAGAGAAACAGAGAGAAAGAGACTTGCACAAGATCATTTAGGAAGCTGGCAGTTGACCAGGGAATAGAACTCAAGAGAGCCAAGTCCTTAGCCCACCTTTCTCCAGTGTAGGACATATGGTGCACTGTGATGCATTGCTAACAATAATCGCTTGCTGTTGTCTATTGTCCTATGTGTAGTTTGTAAGCCTCTTGGGACAGGGACCATCTTGTGCTCCTGGGCCTTGACTATGGGGCTATAAATAATAATAAAATGGACACGGTGTATGTTGAGATGTCACATCTCTGATTTCCCTATTCTGTTTGCAAGTGACTACTGTATTTGTTAAATGTTAACATTCTCTAATCCACCATTGGCCTACCTTCCCAGCCACCAGCGCAATTTATTAATTCACACTAGTATTGATATTGCAGTAGCACCTAGAGGCTTCAATCAGGGATCTGGGTTTTGTAGCGCTAGGTGCTGTACAGACACAGAATAAAGACACAGTCCCTTTCCTAAAGAAGCTAATGACTAGATGTAACAGGTGGCTGTAATAAACAAATGGGGAGGGATGGCAGAAAGTGGAGAATGAGGCAAGTACAATAAGCATCTGAGCAACACACACTCTGCATGCTGGGTCTATGCTGATTCCAGGTCTGTGCATCTAGGACAGAGTCATTAACCTGTAGGGTGACCAGACGTCCCAATATTACCAGGACTGTCCTGATTTTAGGGGACCTGTCCTGTGTCCTTACCTTACATCAGTCGGGATGCCCTATGTCCCAATATCGGCGACCGTCCGAACCACAACCGTGGTGCCGCTGCTTACTGCTTCCTGGGGCAGCTCCTGGCACCTGCCCACTGGCAGGAGTGCCATGTGCTGCGGGGCGGGGCTTGTAGGCACTGGGAGTGGGCAGAGAGCCCTCCACCCCCACCCCCAGACCCAACCCGAACCGTGACCCAAGGAGCCAAAGGGACCAGTCTGCCAGATGTTTCCCAGGACGGGAGCAGCCCCAGGTGAGCACCGCTGGTACTCCCCATCTCACTCCCTGGCAGGTTCCTCTGGCTCTTAGGGTGGGGGGCTCTGCGTGCTGCTGGCACCTGCAAGCCCCGCTCTGCAGCTCTGGCAGCTTCCATTTGCATTTTTCCTGGACAATGGGAGTCACAGAGCTCATGGTTGTGGTGGGCACAGGGTCTGGAGAGTCCGGACACTCCCCTCACCGCTTTCACCCTTAGGGGCCAAAGACCTCCCAGCAGGGTTAGCGAGTGTGGCCAGGGAAGGGGGCAGGGTGTGTTGGTGAGTGTCTGGGAGGTGTGTGTGTGTGGGTGTTGGGCTGTGAGGGTGTGGAGGGTGCTGGGCAGTGGGGGAGGTTTGTATGTTTTGGGATGCTAAACAGTAGGGGCTTGTTGGGGGGTGCTGGCATTGGGGGAGATCTGTGTGTGTCAGGGCACTTGGCAGTGTGGGTCTGTGTGGGGCATTGTGTAGCTGTGGTGGTGGGGTGTGGGGAAGGGCACTGGGAGGGAGGAAAGAACGGAGGGAGGGAAAATCTGTGTGTATTGGGAAACTAGCGAGTGGGGTATTCTGTGTGGGGTGCTGGGCAGCTGTGGAGGGGCTTTGGGCAGTGGGGTGCTGGGCAGGGTTTGAGTGCACAGCACTGTGCATCTGTGGCAGAAGGGTTTTATGGGGCTCTGGGCACAGTGGATCCAGAGGGCACTGGGCAGGGGAGCTGTGTGGCGCAGCATGGGCCCACCCTCAACAGGAAGGGGCATGCTGGTAGCACAGGTCCAGGCGGACCAGTGTGCCTCTGGTTCCAGTCTGGGCTGTGCACCTGTGTCTCCCCTCCAGAGGTGAAAGTAAGCTGGTATGCCCCGGTACGGTGTACTGGCAAGAGCTGGTGCGCCGTACCAAGGTGGATCGGCTTCCCCTGGTAGCAATTTAAAGGGCCTGGGGCTCTCAGCAGCGGCTCTGGAGGCTCTGGAGCAGCAGGGCTCTGGAGCCCTGGGGAAGCAGCGGTGGGGCTAGGGCGGCAATTTAAAGGGCCGGGGTGCCTGCCGGAGCTACCATCCCGGGCCCTTTAAATCATCCCCAGAGCCCTGAGGTAGCGGCGGCAGGGCTCCAGCAGCAATTTAAAGCATCCAGGGCTGCAACAGCCCTTACTGCCCCAGCCCTTAAAATCACCTCTGGAGCTCCGCCGCTGCCTCCCCAGGGCTCTGGAAGCAGGGATCTGGGGACGATTTAAAGGGTCCGTGGCTCTGGTAGCTGCTACTGCCCTGGGCCCTTTAAATCATCCCTGGAGCCTGCCGGAGCCCTGGGGTAGTGGTGGGGGGCTCAGGCGGTGATTTAAAGAGCCAGGGGCTCAGCTACTGCTACTGCCACGGCCCTTAAAATAGCTGCCAGAGCACCACCGCTGCTACTCCAGGGCTCTGGCAGCAGGGCTCCGGGGATGATTTAAAAGGCCCAGAATGGTAGCGGCCGCCGGAGCCCCAGGCCCTTTAAATCACCACCTGAGCCCCCAGCTGCTGCTACTACCCCAGGGCTCCGGCAGCGCAGCTTGGGTGGTGATTTAAAAGACTTGGAGCTTCCACTGCCGCTACCCTCTGGGGCCCTTTAAATCGCCACCCGAGCCCCACTGCTGGAGCCCTCGGGTAGCAGCCACGGGCTCTGGCAGTGATTTAAAGAGTCAGGGGCTCCTGGCTGCCACTACTGCCATGGAGCCCCGGGCCCTTTAAAGCGTCACCAGAAAACTGGGCCCCCTACGATGGTGATTTAAAGAGACGTGGGCTCCACTCCAGTAGCAGCAGCTGGAGCCCCAGGACCTTTAAATCACCCCCGGGGCTCCCAACCACCTCTGCAGCTGGTAGCTCAGGGAGTGATTTAAAGGGCCCCAGGACTCCTGCTGCTGCTACCCCAGCCCCAGCCCCGGGTCCTTTAAATCCTGATTTAAAGTGCCTGGGGATTTAAAGGCCCCGCCTCTTCTGGTAGAGGCGCCGCCCCCTCACAAGGACTCCAGAGTACCGGTAGGTCCTTTAAGTTACTTTCACCCCTGCCCCCCCACCCTCTACCCCCAAATCGACCAGTGTATCCTGATATTTCACTCTTGTGATCTGGTCACCCTATTACCTTGCAAGGGGAGGCAATGTTTTCGAGTGACAAGCTAACAGATCCTTCGGTGCTTGGGATTCCAGCGGGGGAGGAGGTGTTCTCATTTGTTAGCAGTGACTGGGAGGGAAGGAAGGAGCCAGACTCATCCTATCCAGCTACTGCAGTGTTAGTTAACCAGTGGCTTATGGTGCACGGTGGGGCCAGTCGTGACGTCAGAAATGGATATATGTAGGTGTCTTCAGTGGCCATTTGCAGCAGTCAGGAAAGATCATGGCATAGATTAGGTAATGTCCACCCCCACCCCTGAGGAGCTGCCACTGAGCATAAGCCTCTCTTCTCCCACACTTTCCACTTCCCATGGTAGTGAGCACAGATCTTGGACTCACCCTGTCCAGGACTCCTGCACTGAATGTCGGGAGCACTCAGCACAGCTCAGAGTGTGTGGCACAACAATGAACTGAACACAAGGTCTTCCAAGATTCTGGCTAGTTCCCTAATCACTGCAGCATCCTTCCTTGCCAAAGAGCGTATTCCCTGATTTGGGTGTACTTGTGTTTCTAATGCCATCTGGAGAAATTTTGCAGGCAGAAGCAATGCACTACAGGCTGAGCAGAGGCGCTCCCCCCGCACCCCCACCCCAGCACAGAAAAATATTTGTTAACTCGCCCCTCCTTCCCAGGCAATGCTGCTTGGCTCCTGTTGCAAAAATCCCCCAGAGCTGGGGCAGATCTTCAATAGAAATGTAAAACAGAGGCCAGAACATCCCTTCCTCAAGCATAACCCCCTGTTATTCTCAATACCCGCTCCTCTTCAAAAGCTACCCTCCCCATCTCCAAAAAATTCTCAGGCCAGATCTACCTTGCTTGCAAAGACAATAAATAGCTGTATTCACTCGACACCGAGGACTGAATTCTGCGCCCACTGATTCCAACAAGCAGAACATTGACAGTAGCATTATCCAGGGCACTGCAGGGCTTCCATGACACAGCACATTTGGGACATGCCTCATATACGGGGCCAAAGGCCCATTTTCTTCCTATTCCTGGCTGTTGCTGCTGTGCATCACCTAGACTATGAATGATCTAGTCCCTGCTTCTTTTCCTTGCTGGCTCCCATCCTTTGTGCTGCAGACAGAGCCAGCCTGCCACCCCCTCACCACCCACTCATTCCTGAAATCTCCCATTTAAGTGCTCACGACTCCCTGGGCAAGCAAGGGGGGTATATATTATTTACAAAATGACTGAGTGCTATTTTTATTTGCTTCTCAGAAGCACTAGCGGCAGCTGAGCTGGAATACAAATTACCCTGTCTCAATTCCTCTCCCTTCTCTGGCTGTCTACAGTGGGACTGCCTCTACAAGTGATTAGGGGAGGGAGGGAAGTAGGAAGGCTGTTATTAAAAATTCAGCTGTAATCACCAACTGTTATTTATTTAAGAATCTCAGCCCTAATATAATCTGCTGCTATGTTTGTGTGTCAGTTTGTAGATGCTGCGCTGTGATGTGCCATAGCAGGAGTAATGCAGTGCTAGGGGATCCCAGAGGCTGGGCTGCATTCTAGCAGAGAGGATGCAGTCGTGTCTCATTGTGGGGTGTTCCCGATGGTGTACTGTAAGAAAATGGGGAGTGAGGCAGTTGGGGCTTAGTGCAGGAGCTTTCTGAGTATTGTGCCAATATAGTGGAGGTTACACTGTCTTGCTTCTGTGCTGGTGTGTTCCAGATGCTGTGCCGTTATACTGCAGTGGTGATGCACAACTGCAAAGTGCTGAGAGGGTCCCAGGTGCCGTGCTCATAGATTCTAAGATCAGAAGGGACCATCATGATCAACTAGCATGACCTCCTGCACCTCGCAGGCCACAGAACCTCACCTATGCCTGAAACAGACCCCTAACTGCTGGCTGAATTACTGAAGTCCTCAAATCGTGATTTAAAGACTTCATGTTATAGAGAATTCACCATTTACACTTGTTTAAACCTGCAAGTGACCCCATGCTGCAGAGGAAGGTGAGAACTCCTCAAGGTTTCTGCCAATCTGACTCAGGAGAAAATTCCTTCCTGACCCCAAATATAGCAATCAGTGAGCATGTGGGCAAGACCCGCCAAGCAGACACTTGGGAAAGAATTCTCTGTAGTAACTCAGAGCCCTTCCCAGCTAGTGTCCCATCTCCAGCAGTTGAATATTTTTGCTACTAGCCACATGCCATTGTAGGAAGTCCAATCATATCATCCCCTCCATATACTTATCAAGCTCAGTCTTGAAGCCCGTTAGGGTTTTTCTGCCCCCACTGCTCCCTTTGGAAGGCTGAGCTATATCGGAGGTTAGGAAGTCGTTCTCAATGCTAGAGGTTCCTGGATCCCTTGCTGTATTATGGCAGAGGTAAAAGTGTCATGTCTAAATGCCAGGAGCTTCTGGGTGGTAGGTGCTGTGCTGTATGCCAGCAATGTCAGAGGAAGGATGGGTTTGTGGTTTAAAGCACCAGCCAGGGACTGAATTCAATTATTGACTCCAGTCTTTGTGTGTAATTTTGGACACACAAGTCACTTAGCCTCCCGATGCCTCAGTTTTAAAATGAGACAACAATACCACCCTATCTCTGAAGGGTTTTGTGAGATTAGCTGCATTGATGTTTCTGAAGCAGGTAGGGTCAACAGAGATAGGCATATACAAGTGTCAACAGAGAGAGATGCAGTTTTATCCCAATCCTGGAAGTAGCCATGTTCTGTGAACTGTACCGGTGGGTCCTGGCTACAGTCATGTCTAGAGCTTAGCAACGTATTTTGTCTCTGACAGAAATGTCTCAATAAAAAGCATTTTTCAGGGTTCTGGAATTGTTTGTGAATTCAGGTCAAATCTGACAAATAGTGAGGCATAAAAACCTAGAAAAAAATGAGTTTTGACAAGACATTTTGTTTTCAAATTTGGCCAATTAAAAAAATGAAGTAAGATGAAAAACACCTGAAAACTGCTGAATTTAAACTCAAAACTCAAAACAAAAATTGTTTTGTGTTGACACAAAAAATATTTTGGTTCACTCAATGGAATTTTTTTAGTTTTTTGATTTGACTATAAGTTTTTTTTAAAAATTGGTTTCAGTTCAAAGTGGATTTTTCCCCCTCTAGATTTTTCTGTTCTGCTGCAGAACCAAAATAATCCATTATTCACTCTGATGTGCTCGTGTCTCAGTGCAGGAGCTCTCTGATGCTGTGCTGTGGTCTAGCAGAGGGAATGCAGTTGTGTCTCAGCGCTGGGGGTTCCTGGGGGCTGTATGATGATATAGCAGAGGGAATGCGGTTGAGTCTCAGTGCAGTAGGTTCTCAGATGCTGTGCAGTGATATAGCAGAGGGGGTGTAGGTTAGTGCTAGGGGCTCCTGGGTGCTCTGCTGTGATGATATAGCAAGGGGATACCGTAGTGTCTCACAGCAGCAGATTCTCATATGCTGTGCTGTGATATAGCAGAGGCTTCTTTCTCCCTGAGAGTTGTGTCTACTTTGCTCTTCTTTTTGCAATTAATTTAAACACAACGCACTGAGCAGAAACACACTGAGCAGAGACTGGGCTGAAAACTTTAAATTCCTGCCACCTCCCAAGTCCTTGCCATCATCAGATGGATGAAACACCTAAGTACTAGAAGGTAATTTCTACAGCTGCACGCAGAGGCTTTATGGTTCTCTCATTCTTCATTTTCTCAGCTTCTCATTTTGGGGATTTAATTTCTTTCCAATTTTAGCCCTAGGAACAAAAGAGGAACAGAAATGTCTTTTCCTTCTGCGACCTTTGCTGCCGCCCCAGGAGAACTGCCTTCAATTAATGTGCCTGAGGCTTAACAGAGCTGGGACTGTGCAAAAAAGAGTACTTGAAACAGGGCAGTGCTCTCCTGAAGGGGGAGGAGCACTGTAGTCCCCTCATCAAGAAGCTCCACCCTCAGGTTCCTCCCTTCTCATTCCAGAGAGCAAATCCCGCTGAACACTGGGCCTTTGGACTCACTCCACCTCCTCCATTTGCTCTCCAAGCCCCCTTCATCACAGGGACCATCTGGCTAAGATCCAGCGAAGCACCAGTTTTTGTCTCTGACAGACCTTTTATCTGGGTAACAGGGGGTCCCATCAGTTTCGGCAGGGCAATAGACTTCACCATGCAGACATGAAATCCCACTACATCTTTAATATCACACTGTAGTGACCGAGCCTACCCATTGCAAGCAGGAGTCTCCACTCTCCGGCCCCTTTTGGTCCTGAGCAGGTCCTTATATTGCATGCAGCAGGGAACCGGGGCTTGATTCTCTACTCCTGAGGGCATTCTGCATCAAAAAACTTAAAAATTCTGTGCCAAAAAATAAAAATTCTTCACACAATATTTTAAAATTCTGCAAAATTCTGCACACTTTATTTGTCAGATAAATGTGGCAGCTCCAGCATGTCATTGGGGAGCACAGGCCAATGGCAGCACAGAGGTGGGAGATCACTATGCAGCTCCCCCTCTGGGACACAGACTCAGTGGTGAGGCTGCACCCAACCCTGACACAGCGCAAGGACCAGGCCTGCCCCAGAAACACCTCAGGGCTCTGCCCCTCTGTGCCAGGTGCACCAGGTGTGGGCAGGCAGGCTCAACAAGGCAGGATCTGAGTGTGGAGGGGCTTAGTGGGGGGGGATCCAGGTGTGGGTTGAGAGGGTTCTGTGTGAGGCAATCTGGGCACTCTCCGTGGGGGATCCTGGTGTGTGTGTGTGTGATCTGGATGCACAGGGGCTTGTTGGGGTGCTCTTGATGCAATAGGACTCTGCAGGGAGGGTCTAGGTGCACGTAGTTGGGGCTCAACAGGAGGGGTGTCTTGGTGTGAGGGGAATAGAGCTCGTCAGGAGGGTCTGGATGTGAGAAGATTAGTGGTGGGGTCCAGATGCTGTGGGAGTGGGGCTCAGTGGGGTGGAGATCCACATGCAGCTGGTTAGGGCCCGGTATGGTGGGGATCTGGGTGCGGGTGGCTCATTGGGGTGGTGCAGGGGAAGTGCAGTTCGTTGGGGGGTTCTGGGTGCAAGGAAAGAGGTGAGGCTGAGTTGGGGGAGTCTGGGTACAAGGGGGTCTGGATGCACAGGGGTTTGTTGGGGGGCTCTTGATGCAATAGGACTCTGCAGGGGGGGTCTAGTTGCATGTAGTTGGGGCTCAACAGGAGGGCTGTCTTGGTGTGAGGGGGATAGAGCTCATCGGGGGGTCTGGATGCACGGGGGTTGGGCGGATGGGGGAGCAGCTCCATGTACAGTGATCCCTCCTCCTGCAGCTGAGGCGTGATGGGTGCAGGAAGTGTGCAGGGATGAGTTTTCAGAGCTTTCTACAGCCGGTGAAGAAATCTGGGGGTGAGATGCCATGCAGGGGAAAAGGAAGTCCAGTCCTCCCCAGCCCAGGCAGGACTAGCAGCTGAGCCCAGCACAGGGTAGGAGCCATCAGCTGGGTCTTCCCCAGTCCTTCCCCCTGCCCCACAGTGATTTACCTCTCTGCTGGCAGCCCTGGGAACCTGAAACATACTGCTGGGGAGGGTCAGTGCTCTTGTGGCTTCCTTTTGCTTCCCCATCAGAAAGTCATTTTTCTGCAGGGAAGCAAAGAAATCTGCAGGGATCATAAATTCTGAAGATGCGCAGTGGTGCAGAATTCCCCTAGAAGTAATACTCATCATACTAATGAGGGGCTAAGCCAGCACTCCCCTAGCTGGAATTATTCCAGCATTCCCTGGTTCTTCTGTGCTTCTGCTCCTGCTCATTCCTTCCTGTCTTGAGCACGTACACACCACACTCTGTCCCTGAGCTCAGCGTGAGCAAACTCTCTGCACCTTTATCACATCCCTAGTTACTCAAGCAACCAAACCCCTTTTGTCAACAAGGAATTCTCTCCCTCAGCACACTGCCCTGGTCTTTCTCCCCCGGCACCACTACTGGCTCAGCCCCATCTCTGTCACGCAGGGAGCAAGCCAAATACTGGGTGTAGGCTGGGAATAACGCCTCACACACTAAATCCAAAAATAGGACAAGACAATCCCTGCAAACTCTGTTGTCTCCAGCCAAATGAACCACATTGCTGTCCAAGATATACTGGGCCAGATTTATCCCTGGCACAGCTCCCTCAGAGTCCCTGGAGTTAGCGGGGACCCATCGTGTTCTTTTCTTTCATTGGAGTTAGAGCTTCATTAATAGCCCAGGTAACCAAAGTGCACAGATCACCCACTGAACAACTAATGTAAACTCTCCCCAACAACATGGGCCTCAGCAGGAAGGAACCACTCCAGGCCAGAGGGTGCTCACTGGGGTCTCAATAGTGGAGGCCATTTGGGGCCAATTTGCTGGTGCAAACACTTGCCCATAAGGAAATGGATGGAGAGCAACAGTGGCCCTCACATAAGCCACCAGATGGCCATGACTTTCCGTTCCTGCCAGCCTAACCTGGGTTTCAGAAGGTAACCTAGGAGTGGAATCCCTGGGGTTGTTTCATTCCCCCAGCCTGTGGTTCTGGAATCAGGACCGCTGGCAAGAATGTTCCCCTCTCAAGTTAGAAGGGTGCAGCTTTTACTAGTAAAGAGGGAGGAAAGAAAGGGATGGGTGAGAGAACTCTGCGAACAGAGGAGGACTGGTCCATGTTACAGTAGAGAAGAGACAGGGCTGGTCTGGAATGAATATAAAGGGGGTTTTCTATTGCAGCTACTGGACACAGCCAGACCCTGTGGTCTCTCTAGTTCACTAATGTAATCCCACAGGGTCTCCCTGAGGCCTACTACTACACTATTAATAGAGGAAGAGAAAACAGGAGCAAAGGAGGAGATGAAAGAGTAACTCAAAGGTGACCTGATAATCTAGTGTCACTAAAGAATACACCAAGCCAGAATGACAGGAATGCCTCCCCTCCCAGCTCTCTGCTAGGAACAACAAACCCTTGCTGTCTCCCTGACTACTGCTCTGTGCTGTGAGACACCGCATACCTCTGAGGCTGTTGCTTTTGCTTGGGAGCAGCAACACAGAAGAAATCATCTTGCAGAACAAGGCTCACCAAGACTGGCCTTGCCACACCGGGCCATCAACTCCAGACATCCAAGCCCAAGAAAACCCATGTGCTGTTGCTGGTGGGAAAAAAAGAGACCAGAAGAGCATCCCCTGCCAGCACAGTCCAAGGCGCAGGGGTTGGGAAGGGGCAGAGTGAAGAGAGGAAAGCTGTTAGTGCCTCCTCCAGCATCAAATCTGCATCTGAGAGAGTGAGAGAGACAAGGGCCAGGAGCTCAGGCACATCTTAACAGCTCTCAGCAAAGCAGCTTTTCTCCTCTCGACTGGTTTTGACTTGGGGATGTTTCTTGTTTTTCTTCATTGCATGTCCACCTGTGACAGCCACAATGTGTTTTCATAGTGACTAGCAAGAGAGAGCACAGTCCAGGGGACAGAGGGGAAGAAGAGAGCTTTTCCTTTCTCCATTTCATTCATGCCTGGTGAGGAAGGGCTTTTGTTAAGAATGAGCCACTGGGAGCAGGGAAAAACACTCCATAAACAATAAGGACCTGAAAGGAAAGGGGCTTGGGAATCATTTCAGAGCCAGGGACCAGATCCTCAGCTGGGATACACTAGCTCAGCTCCATTACTTCAGCATTCACCAGCTGGCCCTACTGCTTCAAAAAACACCGTATAATTAAAGGGTTTCTGAAAACCCATGAAGGGCAGCAGAGGAAAAGGCACATTATTCTAGAAGCGATTCCACATCACAGGACATTTTCTCCCCTTGTAGACAGAATGTCAACAGAAATCATTTCAGACAAGCATTCGTAAAGGTCTTTTGGCCACATATGTATACAGACAGATTAGCCAGTGACCACATGCATGCAGCTTCAGCAGTAGCACTCACCACCATTCCCTCCAGAAATACAGGCCTCTGCCACTAAACTAATTAAAATCAATAAACTAAATAAAATTAATAACCAACTCTTAAATAGCCTATTTCATCTCAAGATCTCAAAGCACTTTGCAAAAGAGGGCAAATTCATTATCCCCATTTCACAGCTGGGAAACTCAGGCAGAGAGCAGGCACAGCCAAAACGTTCATACTTGTGTTTCTACAGTCAATGGGTTAAATAAGTGGCCTAGTTTTCAGAAGTCAATGGGAGTTTCAGTGGCTTAACATCAGCAGATTCTGACATTGAGTAGCACCTTGTTCCACAAGTGGCCCCATTAACTGCAGTGGGCCGCTTACAGAATATGGTATATTCAGAATTTGGCCTAAAGCAACTTGCCCAAGCTCACACAGAAAGTCTTCTTTTTGAATGTCAAGTTACTTATTTAAGAGCCTAGACTATGGAGGTTAGCCTCAAAGGTCAAGCACACAAGTTTGAAAATTTTGGCATATATTTATTTGTCAAAAGCATACTGTAATGTGTGCGCATATCTTAAATATAGTTTGAACATTATAAAATGTGGGTATTGTTGCTGGCATCCTTTCGTCTACGAGAGATGGTGGGAATTGCAGCCTGTGATGTAGATGGTTTGCAATGTCTCATGTGACTGAATAGTCCAATCCAAGATTTGCATGAACTTTGGCAGCTATTCCAAATGTATGTATCTTGATTGGGAACCGCGCGAGCAGCCGACCATCCACAGGCATGACTGCGGCAGCTCCACCGGAGCCGCGGACCAGCAGACCCTCCGCAGGCACCACTGCCTGCAAACTGCACACTAGGAAGTTTAGACTTGAAATTAGACGAAGGTTTCTAACCATTAGAGGAGTGAAGTTCTGGGACAGCCTTCCAAGGGGAGTAGTGTGGGGAAAAGACATATCTGGCTTTAAGATTAAGCTTGATAAGTTTATGGAAGGGATGGTATGACGGGATAGCCTAATTTTGGCAATTGATCTTTGATTATCAGCAGATAAGTATGCCCAGTGGTCGGTGATGGGATGTTGGATGGGATGGGATCTGAGTTACTGCAGAGAATTCTTTTCTGAGTGCTGGCTGTTGAATCTTGCCCACATGCTCAGGGTTTAGCTGATCGCCATATTTGGGGTCGGGAAGGAATTTTCCTCCGGGGCAGATTGGCAGAGGCCCTGGAGGTTTTTCGCCTTCCTCTGCAGCGTGGGGCATGGGTCACTTGCTGGTGGATTCTCTGCAGACTTCAATAACTCAGACATAGGTTAGGGGTTTGTTATAGAAGTGGATGGGTAGGGTTCTGTGGCCTGCTTTGTGCAGGGGGTCGGACTAGATGATCACATTGGTCCCTTCTGACCCTAGAATCTATGAGTCTATGAGTCTATGAGCTCCACCGGAGCCTCCTGCCTCCCCCTCCGGCAAAATGGCGCTCACCATTTATTCTGGTGCCCTACGTGATTGCCTAGGCTGCCTAAATGGTAGTGCCGGCCCTGAGTTTACCTGTGAAACACCATGCCACAAGATAAAATGAGGCCAAGAAAAGGATGGATGTTTAAGTGGACAATGAGAACTATCCACAGTAACATTAGATAGGATCAAAATAAAAGAACAGAAGCCTCTTTGTTTCATGGTATAAGCCAACCACTAACTCACTGCAGTTAGGAAGAAAATTCTTCTATGGGCACGTTATTACACTGAAACAGCTAGAGTGCTGACCCCTGCCAGAGATGATATATATGACTAGATGGGCCACTGGTATGATATGGTATAATGCTTCCTCTGAGCCCAGGCATAATCTCCTGCACCTGATGCTGCTGCAGCACACTGGAGGGAAATGACACTTGTTCCTGTCAAGGTGTATTATCCCCCACTACCCCATCTCCTATCAGCATCTATAATCGGTTCATGATATTGTATACTAACAATACAAATCTATTTATGGAAGTTAAGTGCCAAAACTCATTGACTAACCTCATTAGCTGGCGGCAATAGTAGACTGTTAACCTTTCAGTGGACTAGTCACAAAAGGAGAATGCAATTTAAGAGAGAAGTTGTGGAATCCCTGCCATTGGAGGTCTTTAAGAGCAGGTTAGACAATCACCTGTCCAGATAATACTTAGGTCTATCTTGAGAGCAGGGGACTGGACTAGATGACTTCTCTGAGGTCCCTTCCAGTCCTACAATGCTATGAAGAGCAGAAGGATGATTCAATAGTTAGGGTGCTAACCTGGGGTTTGGAGACAAACAGGTTCAGTTCCTTGCACAGCAAAAAACTTCTTGTGGACCCTTGGGCAGATCACTTAGCCTCTCCATGTTTCACTTCCCCATTTGTAACCTGGGGACAATAGTACTGCCTAGCCTTACATTAACAATGCATTAAAAATTGTGAAGTGCTCAGATACTGCAGCAAAAGGGGCCATAAAAGTACCTTTGATAGATAGTGGGTTGGGGACTGTAAGTGTAAGGGGTTGCAAATGCACTTATTGCACTGGGGTTGGGCAATCAGTCCTCTTAAGTACTCTAGAGTATATTAAAACACACAGTGATAAAGGAAGCAATATAATGAATGAAATAAATATCATGCTCTAGCAAAGTCGGGGCTAGTGAAAGCCTCAGGGTATTATCAAGGAGAACATTGCACCAGATTGCCCTCTAATTGCATTGGAAGATTTGTCTTTAACCATTTGTCTAATGCAGTTTTGTTTTGGCTAGTCAATAGCTTCCTGAAATAGTATCCTTGTCTGTTTGCTAAGGCTGAAGATTTCATTCTCCTCATTCTGGATCATGGATCTGACTCCATCCTCGTTATGGTTCCAGTGACTTCCAAAGACTTGCGACCAGAAACTCACATATAAAAGGGTGGCTGTCGGTCTCCCTCAAAATCATCCAAACACCGAGAGGCCCAATGTCTCTCACCAAAGACCAGTTTATCATCTATCAATTACAAAGAAAATTCCTTCACGCTGCCAGCAATATAACTGTACTGCGAGTTCCAGCAAAGTTGCATGATGGGCTGCCTGAGATAATTAATCACTTTCTTCTCCCTGGTGCAATGGAATGTCACTGTCTAGAATCAGGTGTCCTCCAGCCAGACTGGAAGAGAGCCATCAGGACTGTAAACCCAGATATGCATATGGAACCATTTCCTGCCTTGTTCTTTACGTCATCCTGGAAGGCTCAGCATAAAAGAAGCAGGAGTTAAAAAGACTTCCAGAGAGCATCTTGAGAGATGCCCAACGATGTTGGTTACACTGAATGAGAGAGTTCAGCATGTTCTACAATTATGTGTCTTTAATTTTTTAAAGTAAAGCCATATCTGTCAAATCCCTCCAAGGGACAGTCTGCTTCTGTGCTCATTTCACTCAGTGTAGTGAAGGTTTCAGAGTGGTAGCCGTGTTAGTCTGTATCAGCAAAAAATACGAGGAGTCCTTGTGGCACCCTAGAGACTAACAAATTTATTTGAGCATAAGCTTTTGTGGGCTAGAACCCACTTCATCAGATGTAGTGAAGGTTATAGAATAGACCATGAAATTTACATACATTTAATTACAACTGGTATTCCAGTGCCTTTTGCTAGAATTGATCTCACTGATAAAAAGTGACCATGTCAGCTTGCAAGCCAAGGGTCAGAGTAAGTGTTTGGTTGGGCATTGCAAAGGAGTATAGATGCCGAATATGTATAATCACCAGGACTGGGATCTCACCAGATATTACATGCTATGTAGGGTCAGTGCTTAGGATGAGAAACGACTAAGAAAACCCCCAGGTGCTCCATGATGTGCAGATAGGCCCAAGTCTCAAGGATCAGATACTGATTTGAATTTCCCCCAGATTTGGGACATACTGGATGTAGTGTTTTTACTGGGGCTCATCTGCTGTAGGAAGTAGACTAGACAATGCAGTAGGTTTGATTTAGGTTCTGAATTAATATTGCACCAGTGCACAAGTTTGGTGCCAACAGGTACTATGATCCTGGATGTGCCGTACTTTGGATGAGAAGTAAAACTGTGGCCATTAGTGGTTCTATAGCACTATTCATAATTACATTCAACCTCTCTAACCATGCTACTCCCTCCCAGCAGTTTCAATTGCATAGGATAGCCTTGACTTCCTGTCAAAAACTACTGTAAGGTGAAGCGGTGCACAATTACATTGCTCCTCAGTTCCACCTGAGCCAGGATTATAAATATATAGGGTGAAATGTTGCTCACACAAAAATCAATGGGAAAACTCTCATTGATTTAAATGAAGCCAGGATTTCACCTATCTAATCAATGATGGTGTGGTGTGTTCCCATTTTATCTGGACAAAACTGGGATGGGAAGAAGAGCTGGATCTAGCCTATAGAACTCATTCCTGGCAGGGACAATATTGACTGCAGTCCCCACCAGAACAGATGATGCAAAACTGGAAGGTGTTGCCAATATAGAGGAGGATCAGAATATCAGACAAGATGATCTGGGTGATCTTGAAAAGTGGAGAAATAGAAACGGGATGAAATTAAATAGCGCAAAGTGCAAGATCATGTATTTACGGGCTAAGAAGAAGAATCTTTGCTATAAACTGGGAATTTATCAGTTGGAAGAGACAGAGGAGGAGAAAGATGTAGGGGTATTGGTTGATCACAGGATGATTATGAGCTGTCAATGTGATGCGGCCATGAATATGACTAATGCAGTCCGAGGATGCATCAGGCGAGGTATTTCCAGCAGAGACAGGGAAGTGTTATCGCCATTTTACAAGGCATTGGTGAGACCTCATCTGGAATGCTGTGTGCAGTTCTGGTCTCCCATGTTTAAGAAAGACGAACTCAAACTGGAACAGGTGCAGAGAAGAGCAACCGGGATGATCCCAGGACTGGAAAACCAACCTTTTGAGAGGACTCAAAGAGCTTGGCTTGTTTAGCCTAGCCAAGCGAAGGCTGAGGGGAGATATGATTGCTCTCTACAAATACATCAGAGGGATAAATGCCAGGGAGAGAGAGGAGTTATTTAACTTAAGTGCCAGTGTGGACACAAGAACAAATGGATATAAATTGGCCATCAACAAGATTAGGCTTGAAATTAAAGGAAGTTTTCTAACCATCAGAGGAGTGAAACTGTGGAACAGCCTTCCCAGGGAGCAGAGGGGCAAAAAAACCTAACTGGCTTCAAGACTGAGCTTGATAAGTTTATGGAGGGGTGGTATGATGAGGTTGCCTACAATGGCATGTAGCCGGCCTGCAACTGCTAGCAGCAAATGTCTCCAACAGCTGGTGCTGGGACACTAGAAGGGGAGGGCTCTGAGTTACTAAAGAGAATTCTTTCCCAGGTATCTGCCTGGTGGCTCTTGCCTACATGCTCAAGGTCTAACTGATCGCCTGTTTTGGGTTGGGAAGGAATTTTCCCCCCAGTAGGATCAGCAGAGACCCTGAGGTTTTTTGCCTTCATCAGCAGCACAGGGCAGGGGTCACTTGCAGGTTTAAACTACTGTAAATGGTGGATTCTCTGAAACTTGAAGTCTTTAAATCATGGTTTGAGGACTTCAGTAACTCAACCAGAGGTTAGGGGTCTATTGCAGGAGTCGGTGGGCAAGATTCTGTGGCCTGCAACGTGCAGGAGGTCAGACAGGATGATCATGGTGACCCCTTCTGACCTTAAAGTCCATGAGTCTAACTAAACATTAACCTCAGTTATTTGACTTAATTTCCCTCTCTGTTACTAACACACACACACACACACACACACACACGCTTTTATTATTAAACATTTACAATGCAGTAGCATCTAATTGCCACAATCAAGTTGGCTCCATTGCACTAGGTGTTGTACAAACAAATAATGAATGACAATCCTTGTCCCCAAAAGAGCATTCAGTCTAAAAGACAAGACATAACTGGTGGTTAAGACAAGCAAGTGAGCTGGTGTGGAGTCGGGAGACAGGCTAAAAAATAAATATAACAAGGTGTACATAGTTCATAACAGACATATCGCATGCATCTTCAGTTGGTCAGACCCACAGACAAATACACACCTGCAAACATGAAAGAAACCCTATAGATTAGTCAAGTTATTTCTGCTACAGGATGGAAAGGAAGAAAGGAAAAAAGCTATGGCTATTGTAGTTTCTATTTAAAATGCTTAGGAGACCCTTAGATATTATAGGGATTAGGGGGACAAGGCATGTGTGTGTATATATATTTAAAGCTCATACAGGGATTTAAGATCCTTCAGTAATGGGATAAAAAGTGCTACATAGATCTAAGATATTTATTATAAAGACAACCAGAAAGTGCTTGAGTATAAAATAACATACAGGGGAACCTCAGAGTTACAAACTGACCAGTCAATCACACACCTCATTGGAACCGGAAGTATGCAAGAGACCAAAAAAAACCAAAACAAAAAAGCAAATACAGTACAGAACTGTGTTAAATGTAAACTACTATAAAAATAAAGGGATTTTTTAAAAAAAGATTTGACAAGGTAAGGAAACTGCTTCTGTGCTTGTTTCATTTAAATTAAGACGGTTAAAAGTAGAATTTTTCTTGTGCATAGTAACGTTTCAAAGCTGTATTAAGTCAATGTTCAGTGTAAACTTGTGAGTTATGAACATTTCAGAGTTATGAACAACCTCCATTCCCGAGGTGTTCATAATGCTAAGGTTCTTCTATACACCATCATATTAAATATTAAAATTCTGCTTCTGATGGTTAATCTGGAGGAAAGGCAGGATGGGAACTGGTTTATGACACCCCTTCCATTGAGGGCCAGGCAGCTATTGTCTCAAATGGTGTTATTGCTAAAACACGCCAATTGCAACAAAAAGCTTTAAACCATCCGATAATTCAGAGACCTGGATTCTTAGCCTGTGTAAATAGATGCAGCTCTACTGGTGACAAGGGAGCGACACTGATCTAGAGCAGCTGAGAACCTGGCCCAAGGATTCTGCAAGCATTCAGCTGGCTGCAATAGACAGCTTTCCTTTTAATAGTGGTCTGAAGGCTAGTGGTGAAATATCAGATCACACTTAATATTTTATGAGTTACCTCCTAACCTGCCCGTAACAAAAACTGGATCTGGTTCTGTGACCTCTCAACAACCTGTGTTCCTGGTAACTCATTTGGAGTAGACCCTGATATTGATGTTAATCTGATGGCACACCCTCACGGAACTACTTATGCACCCTGAATACCCTGGCTGCTCATCATGTACCCCTCCAGGAGATACTATGTCAGCACGAATCAGACACTGGACTGCTGACTTCATAGCTTCTCCTCTTCACACAATGTGCTCTGGTAGTTCAGCTGAGAGAGAACTATTATACTGTGTCTAAGCAGAACCGCTGTATGAACAATGGCAATACACCTACGGAACAGTCAATTCACCCCATCACCCTTTCAATAACGTGGTTCATTCTTCCAACCAAACTACTGCACTGGGAATCAAAGGATCAGCTACCTCCCTCAGTAAGGACTTTGGGATTCAGCCCATCACCAGTAACCCCCCACTTAAAGAGCAAACATAGTTATTTATCAGCTAGGAACTCAATCTGTATGGCACCTTCACAAAACAGTTATAGTTTAAAGACTGGCTCTGCTACTCAGCTCTGAGAGAACCATCTCAACCTGGCAGCTGTCATATTTCAGCGCATACACAAGTCAGTTCACCATACTCCCTGCTCACCAACAGGAAACATGCACGTGGAGCTATAAGTAACTATCCCTATACCACAGGCAACTATTTGGTGGTTGTCAATAATACTGGACTAACTCCAGTCGAGGATGTTGAGAAAAATGGGTGCAGTTTTCCTTTGCAGCAAAGTTCACATGGTGAGAAGCATATATCACCATGTAGAAATTGTGCACTGTCTAAAAGTAATTAAATTCCAAGCAGCATCCTGAGCCTCGGATTGGGTTGCACTGCTCTAGTATCTCATTCTGGCTGTATGGAAACCCAATATCAGAGACAGCAGCCAATTTCTACCTAGCTTTAACACTGGTGTAACAATCAGAAGACAAACTTAACTGTAATATTTTACATTAAATTGCTAAGGCAGTCTCCCAGGAAGGAACTTATGACCCTATCTGAAGGAGGAGAGCTCAACACAAATTATTTACTATTTGAGACTCATTAATTCAGAGAAAGTGACTGAAAAAGACTGTAAAGCTAAAAAGCAAATGGGGAAATGCACATGAATACCAAACACAGAAGCATGCCATCCTGCTTATTGGATGTTACCAGAGGGGGAGAGGAAGCCAGTAATAACAACAGAGAGGGCAATGTGGTCAGGGCATAGCACTGTGAGCGTGGAACTCCTGAGTCCTAACTCTAGCACTGACTCACACCTCAGTTTCCCCATCTACACTTTAGTCCTAACTCACAACAGCCCTGCTATATCACATCACTGGGCCTCTCTTGCTAACCTGCTGCCATTTGTGCTGAATTTTGCCAAACTACACAGTAGCTCTGTAATGTGCATACAGGAATTGCCATACAAATCTGATGAGTTGGCCATCTAATCCACTATCCCATCTCTGACAGAGCCCAGTACCAGCTACTTCAGAGGAAGGTACAAGAAACCCTGCAGTAGACAGCTATGTGATAACTTGCGCCTGGTTTCTTCCTAACCCCTCTTCATTAGTGGTTGGCCAACAGCCTGAAGCATGAAGATTTATGTCCCTTCTAAGAGGGTTTTTATATTCCTTCTAACATGGGTTTTATCTGAGCTAATGATACTGTGCATGTTCTTATTATCCATATGTGGTTTATGCAGGGGGCACTTTAATGCTTTCAGTATTAATTTTCCATCCTACTCCTCATTTTGCTTGCCTTTTTTGACTGCTGCTGCTGCACACTGAGCAGAGATTTTTATTGAACAGCACATAGTTGTGCTGGTCGTTTTCCATGAGCGGTCACCAATAATTTAGAACTCAGCAATATTTATGAGTAGTACAAATTAGTCTTTCCAACATGCATTTGTCAGCTGTTAGTTTCCTCTGGCATCGGATTTCCCATTCATTTACCTCGGTTAGGTCCCTCTGAAGTTCCTCACAGCCTTCTCTGGCATTGACTAATTTGATCATTGTGTATCACCTACAAATGTTGTCACCTCACTGCTCACCCTGTTTTCTAGATCATTGGTCACTAGATATCTGTGGCATTCCACTGTTAACTTTTTGCCACTTGAAAACTGAACCTGTACTCCTACTTTTTGTTTGCTGTCTTGTTTTCACTTGGACTATTCATCAGTAGGTCTCCAGAAAGACAAGGTGAAAATATTCATGGAGGCAGTGTTACCTAGTGGATAGAGCATTAGACCCGTACTCAAGAGACCTGGATTCTATTCCTCTCTTGGCCATTGGCCTGATGGGTGACATCAAACAAGTTACTTCCCTCCCTATCCCTCAGTTTCTCTATCTGTAAAATGGAATAATGATACTGACCTTCTCTGTAAAGCACTTTGTGACCTACTGATGAAAGTTACTAAATGAGAGACAGGTATTAATTATTATTATTATTACTAAGCCCTCACATCACCTACTTGCCAATATGGATTTCCATACCCATCTAGACAAGTCCTTGGCTAACAAACATGGCTAGTTCATCCAAACCTGTTAAAGCATAACCAGGTAGTCCAAATTTCAAAACTATTATGAATTATGAAAACATACACACAAGACCAAACCCATTTACAATTGGCTCAGTTCAAGCTCAGCATCTTTCATTCTATAGCAATTTCAGTACCACAGTATCTCCTATTCTGAGTATAGGATGGTTCTTTGTTTACTGCAGTCATGTGAGGTGGTAAATGCTCACTTTTCAATGGTGCCCACTACATCTGCCAGCAAGAAACATGAGTTACGATAACCCTGCAATCAGCCATAGTTAGAGAGCAGATGCCTGCAGACGTAATTTTTAATTTCCTTTGCTGCGGATAATGTTTCCTTGTTTTAGAGATGTTGCATTCCAGTTGTTATGGCAACTTTCTGGTTTTATTTTGGATGTCATTTTTCACCACATCTCTTCAGAACAAGACCACCTCTTGTCAGAACTTGTAGAGAAAACCTCTCAGATACTGCTTCATTGCCATGTTTCTCTGCTCAGTCACAGCCTGCTAAGGAGAAAGCTGTCTCCAGAAATATGTTGGCTGCCAAACTGCCTTTTCTCAGCTTCTCTTTCCAGCCAGCACTCTTATTTTTTCTGCCACATGCATATTAGCCAACACCTGCTCTTTTTTCTTTCCCCTTCTGTTCCTCTTCCTCCTCCTCCCCTCAAAGTAATTGTAGTGTAATAAGTGATTTTTCAAGTTGTCATGATATCCACACCTGGTTTGTTTCTGACTGGCACAGACACCATCAGATCTGTGCCTTTTCACAAGAGCAAAATTTGGTTGCTAGATCTGATCCTGTAACAACAGCTGATGGACCCGCCAAGGTCCTAAGTACCCGACTCACCCTTAGCCCTGTTTTTTTAGGGAGGCTGTGCACTGCTACTCCTTTACAGACAGACCCTTCAGCTGCTGCAGGGAATGCCTGCTAGGCCTGCGTGATCAGAGTTCATAGGAACCAAAACACCTTGGGATCTATGTTGGCTTATCAGGGGGTTTTCTTCTGGTTTGTCTTAGATAGCCATTTATGGGTCTGACCATGCTTCTATCATCCAGAATCCAAAATATTGGAAGGAGGTGCCTTGAGATTCACCTGGCATAGAAGGATGTTAGCGAGTCAGTTACAGACCTCACTCACAATCTACGTCAAACCCTTAGGTGGCTCTAGCTTAGGCCATCTGTCTACAGTTCCTATGGGATCATATGCCACTGGAGAGTCAGAAAGCACAGCTGTGCTCTGCTCTACCTCCACCCCACCTCGACATTCCTCCTGCTGCAGGGGGAGCAGGGGAACAGCTCAAGAAAAAAGCCAGCATAGCCGGGTTTTATATGCTGAGCACTGACTAGGGGAATTCTAGCCTAGGCAGGAAGGGCCAGGAGCCACAAGAGCAATGCAAAGGAACCAGTACAGGGGGAGACAACCATGCCCAAGGTCCAGCATTCTTTTGGCCCCATAAATGGTTTCACAATTTAGTGCAACTGCACCTGGGGTCCCTTTCTGTGGTCCCTTGAGGGCAACCACCTTAGGCTCCCAGTTCCTCAGCCATCACCCCTCTTGAGAAGATACCTGTGTCTCTCTCCCTCCTGACTAGGGTTTTTCCAGGCTGCACAGTTCCCTGCCTATGCTGTGACATCCTCAGCAAGCCAGACTGCATAAACTGCCCAGCATCTGTGCTTTGCTTTTTCTCCCAAGACTATGACTAGAGTAATGGCCCAAAGTTAATAAATTACCTCTCAGCTCTTTTTAAGCAAGCACATTTATGAGGAGAGACTGTAGGCTAGATGAGCTAGTAATCCCTTCTGGCCTTGAACTCTATGACAGGGGGAGGGATAGCTCAGTGGTTTGAGCATTAGCCTGCTAAATCCAGGATTGTGAGCTCAATTCTCAAGGGGGCCATTTGGGGCAAAAATCTGTTTGAGGATTGGTCCTGCTTTGAGCAGGTGGTTGGACTAGATGACCTCCTGAGATCCCTTCCAACTCTGATATTCTATGACTCTGTAACAGATCATCAGCAGATAATGGCCCTCTCCTCAGGGCATAGCTTCAAAAGACTGGGTTTTGCACTATGGAAAATGGGGAATTTGCACACACCTCTGCCTAGATATTATCCAAGAAAACCACTTCACAGTCTTTGTTCCAAGACTTTATTTGTTTTTGGCTCCTTGTTCAATATAGGCCTTTGAACACCCAGATCTCAACTCTGTCACATCTCACCCGTCAAGAGGTTACATACAACCCTTGCATGCAATAATACAGAAACCATTAATTTTATACAATGGACCTCAAATAAACTTAATTCAACAAGGGCTCCCAAGGATATTGCAGGAAATTGCCATACGTCTCACAAAGAGATCCCTGCAGCAGTGTAAACCCCACTCAGAGAAACAGAACTACTGGAATCATACTACCAACCTTCTGTGGAAGTAGGGACCATGTCTAGTTCTATGTCTGCACAGTGCACAGGGAGCTGAATAGGATGGGGGCCTCTGAAAGCTACTAAAATATTTATCTTAAAAAGTGACCATGGACCATGCAACATACAACCTGACCATACCGCATTGATTCAGTGACAGTTACATATCCTCCCCATCCCACAGAGAATGTTTCCTTAACCTGGTATCCAGCAAGACACATGGGCTCAGGTTGCATGGTACCACTGATGCCAGACATCACCCGACCAGCCATTAATCAGACATTATTCATAGGCATTTTTACTGAAAAGTCTCAGCCATTTAGTGAAGTATATGGAGGGCCACGTGCTTCCATAACATGAGATAAATATTCATGGCAACAGCTTTGGAGGGAGTGAGACTTGGTCTTTGTCTACCCACAGTAGCTGTATCAACTTAAACAGGAGGTGTGAGTTTAAACCAGTTTAACTAAACTTACCAGAGAAGGCTGTGTGGAGACTTATTTCGATTTAAAAGGGGCTTATTTTGGTTTACCTTAAGTCAGTTAGGAATCAGTTTAAGATAAACTTAAATAAGCCCTTTTTAAACTGAAAATTCACCCGTCTTAAACTGAAATCTAAGTGGCCACATAAGAGTTTGCTGGTTTAGCTAAAATGGGGGTTTAAAATTATTTCAGTTAAACTGGTTCTATTTGTTCATGCCTTAGCATACAGCTCAGCTGGCCCTTGCACAAAGAACCTCTTGAATGCATACTGGATGAGACTCACGAGCTCTGTGCTGCTTTGGCCCTGAAAAGTGCCCTGGAGCAATCTTTTGCCATCCAGCCAGCAGCATCTTGGCACGGATGGTGTCTGTCTTGGGAAATGTTCTACAGTTCCAGAGCCAGCTCCTCAGCTCGTGTAAGTTGGTGTAGATCCATTGACTTCAATAGGGCAATGCTGATTTATACTAGCTGAGAATCTGGCCACCATTTTTAATATGATAGTGACCTCAGTGGAAGACTGTGGCATGGTTAAAATGGCAAAAAAACAAATAAAAATCTTCTAATCTTCGGAAGTTTCCTTCCTCAGCATTTATTCCAATGGGTTAGAAACAAGAAAAGAACATAGTTTAATACACCAGCAAAGACATCAAATAAAGCCCACACATTTGGGTACAAACTGGTCTCATGATCACTGGGCATGAAGCCCGACCTTCCCACAGATGTCCTTCCTCTTCTGTCTTCTTCTTATAGACTGCACCCTTGAGCATCTGGAATGACAGTTGAGAATTACCCCTTGCTTGCCAGCAACGAGCTAATGTGCTCACACCTTGTTCCATAGAACAGTGGTTCTCCAAGCCAGTCCGCTGCTTGTTCAGAGAAAGCCCCCAGCGGGGCGGTCTGGTTTGTTTACCTGCTGTGTCCGTAGGTTTGGATGATCGTGGCTCCCCTGGCCACGGTTTACCACTCCAGGCCAATGGGGGTGGCAGGAAGCGGTGGCCAGCATATCCCTTGGCCTGCACCGCTTCTCGCAGCCCGCATTGGCCTGGAGCGGCAAACCATGGCCAGTGAAAGCCATGATCAGCCGAACCTACGGATGTGGCAGGTAAACAAACCAGCCTGGCCCATCAGGGGCTTTCCCTGAACAAGCAGCGGACCAGCTTTGAGAACCACTGCCATAGAACACATATCAAGGATCCTTATTTGAGTTCTCCTTCTGAAGGCAGCAACTAGCAACCAGATGGACAGACATTAAATCTGACACATGGATGAAAATCAGCAGAAAGCCCACATCCAGACATCCTCTATCACTGTGCACTATTATAGCCTCTAACTTCTTCATTGTTAACTGGAGCGGTGAGGAACTGCAGCTTTTAAAGTAGCAATGCAGGGCAATTTAATCATGGCTAAAACTCCTGTCATGTTATCTTCATCAATACCTATCCCTTGAAAAAGGCTGCTTTCAAAATCAAGTGCCTCATTTTGTCATTAACACAAACTGACTTGTTTTCATCATTAAAGCCTCAGCCTCATTCCCATGCACTTTCTCCCTACAGCGCTCAGATCTCTAGGGAGGATTTGCTCTCCCTGTTTGCTTTTCGGTGTTTTAATGACATGAAGGTTGTGACTAGCCCTGCAGTGGCACACAAAGGGAGGGTGTGGGGAGAGGCTGCGAACAGTCTTTTCCACCCCTTTTGCCTGGGTGCATGGAACTAGTCGCAATCACATCCCTTGTGCACGAAGTCTGTGTGAAGATAATGCTCTCAGTGGTGCCAGAAGCCACTCTGGCTAGTTCTCCCAGGCCAGGAAAAATACCTCTAGGTCTGCTCCCCCAGGGACAATGCTCCTGTATAATGCATGGGCACTGCTCGGTGATTAGAGCCCACTGAAATCATACACAGTTGTTTGGATCGGTCATATTCATTACTAGTAATCTGCAAACTTCCATCTGGGCTTTTGGCCTCTCTCACACACACGCGCTTGCCCAGTCAGACTCTTCGTTTCCTTCCTCGTGTTAAAACAGGAATCCAGGACCTCAATGATTATTCTCCCCATAGACAGCCAGTAAACCTGCCTACCTGAAAGCAGTGCTAGACATATGATACCGTACTAGATGGTGTCATTCTTTTAGTTTACTTTCTCTTGGATGCACGGTCAGACAAATAATGTCATCTGCAAAATCCTGGATGTAAAAACATAAAGCTTAATTGCCTTGAACAGGGCCTTTTCTATTGGCTTCAACAGAAGGGCCATAAATATTAATACATCTATAATTAGCCACTTTAAATTATACATACAAAATTAAACCTCTTCCCAGGAATAAATCAGTCAGGATATGATGTGAGTTTTTTGCATCTATATCAAAATACCAACATAATAACTACAGTTTTCAAGGAGAACGATGGAAGGAAGTTTAAATATTTTAATATGGTTTGAACGTTCAGGTAGGTTGCACAAGATTAGCCAGACCAGTGTGTAACTGTTAGCCTCATTTTCCCTCCTATTGTTCATTTAATGTACCGATTGAATCTTGTCAAAGTAGATTCTAGGTTCTTTGTGGCATGCAGATCATGTCACCTTATACTTTTGTATTGTGCCCAGCAGATACGGGACAGCTGACTGTATTGTGCCTGATCCTGATTGGTGCCTCGAGCCATTATTAAAATATAAATAATAAAATTAATGCCCATTAAACGAAATGCCAATACCTTCATCATCTCTCCTCTGTAGCCTGAAATGAGAAGGTCTCATCTGCAGTCTGTTCACGCCAAAGCAATCTCTCGTGCAGTTAAAAGCCTTCTTGTATGAGAATCACATCTGCTTTCCTGATCTGCAAGTTAATTATATGTAGCTTCCCTTGCCAAAGTAGACTTAATGTTATTAACATTACATGACACAAAGGGAACTGATCAGGAAGCCTTTCTCACAGCAATTCAAAGTAAGTGAGCGGCGGGGGGGGGGAGAGAATCAGATTTTACACTTTTTTCTTTAACTGTTCCACGTGAAGGGAGAGATGATCTTCTCCCAGAAACAGCAGGCGTTCCTGTTCCAGAATTCTCAGACTCATCTGCCAAAAAGAATTAAGGCCCTGATCCTACAAACACTTATGCACATAACTTTATGCACATGTGTAGTCTATTCAGTCTCTTTGACGTCAGTGGGACTATCAGTGTACGCATTTTTGCAGGATCATGGCTGTGATATTGGAGACTGCTCCTTTAGCTTAACGACTGAGCTTTCCAGACAGAGCACCATAAGAACATAGTGAACTGATTTCTGACCACCATAGCTGCCTTAATTTGCAAAAGTGATCTCTGAAAGTGTGCAGAAACCTGCGTTTGGGTGAGCAAATAGGAATGTATCTGTGAATCCCTGATCTGCGTCCTAAGTGCCTGTAAGTGAGCAAATGTGCAGGCATGGTTAGAACTGTGAATGGACAAGATGCACACACAGTACTATGTACACAGTAACTAGATCCACTTCCAAACATTTGTTCCAAAATGTTCAAAGGAGGAATCAATCCCATCAGTCCTATCAATGCATCCTTCTCTCCAGCCTCCAGATCCTGACTACTCTGTTCAGCAGTCCAGCCTTTATTGCCTAAGTGCTCACTAATTCTTAGTGGACCGTATCAGCTTCCTGAAGCTCAGATGGGTAAATAAGACGGCTTCCTTCTTGCCTTTCAGTAGTTCTTGTAGAGGACACTGGCACCTTTCTTCTTTCTAGAGTGCTGCTCCTTTCTCAGTGTCCGTTCTCAAAATCCTCCTTTCTCAAATCTTCTCCTGCTGAAGTTTCTCTTATTAGAATTTCAGGCAATTCAGTCTGGAAATCTCTGGATTGACTTTTGCATAGCTGGAATATTTTCTCTGAAATTTTCAGAACCAATTTGTTTCACTCAAGTTATGTACCATCTTGCCCACTGATTCAATCTGAACTTTGTCATCAACAGTAATTTCCAGCAGGTTGTGGCAAGGCACCTCCTCAGTCTCCCCAGTCTCTGCTGCTTTCAGCCCTGGTGAGACAGGCTCAGGTAATGCGGTCCCCCTTGGGACACAAGGGAAATTTGCTCCCTGTATCTCCACTAGTCCTGGTTAGTGAATTCTTACCCCCCTTGTGGGAGAAAGTACGGCCTCTCCTCCTGGAGGGTCTCGCTGTTTTTCTGCTCCTGCACTCCTGGCAGCAGGGCTTCTTCTTACTCTACTCTCCTCCCCTTCCTTCCACAGGGAAGGGTTTAAAAAGGTCTCAGGCAGCCCCAAGTTGGAATCAGCTGGTCCCAATTAACCTCAGGTAGCTCCCCCCTCAGCTGATTCTAATTTACTACCTTGGTAACCTTTCCCAGCTGAACCTGATTGACCTGTGGTTGCCTCTCAGTTGATAAGGAGGAGGGTCTTTTAACCTTCTGTTACTGATTCCTACCCCTCCCTTGCAGCTATCTGTCCTGAGTTTATCACAAGGTTTATAGAACTACACTCGTTTTCCAAGTCTGCATGCTCACTATTCTGGTTTAATTAATGTTCTGTCAAAGAATAAAGTGAACAGAATGTCCCTTCCTTATAAATTACAAACAATCTCTCCTCTCTTGTCCATACTGGCTTGTCTCATTTCCCTCACCCCTCCACTTGCTTCTTTCTCAATGACTGTGGATAATATCACCCTCCTGCTTGTCAGTCAAGCCTGTAATCTAGGTGTCATCATTGACTTGGACCTCTCTCTAGGCCTTCATACTTAGGCTATATCTGAGTTTCGCAGATTCTAACATATGGCCTTTCCTAGCCATCCACACAGCTAAAACTCTCACCATCATCTTGATTACGGCAACATCTTTTTCTCTGGTCCTGACAAATGCAGCCAATTCAGAATACTGCTGCAAAGGTCATTTTCCTAGTTTATGGCTTTGACCACGTCACCCCTCTCTTTGCATCCCTCCACTGACCACCCCTCCTCTATGGTATCAAACAAGCTACCAGTCTTAGCTTTCAAGACCCTTTATGGTCAATCCGCACCCTGCCTATCGTCTCTCATGCATTATCAAAAGGTCGAATCAGCCCATGAGGCCAGCCTCCATTACTCACATGCTACATTTTCAAACAAGCACCTTTGTGCTTTCTCCTGGGCTGCCCCTCACACTTGGGAGGTGCTCTCTGTAAACATCTGCCAAGCCGCTTCAATGTTCTCCTTAAAGCTCTTTGCCATGATGCCTACAAAAAACTTGGCAGCAGTTAGGCTGCTGGCATGCTCAGACCACTGCCTGTCATGTTCACTGATTTTGTCTCAGTGTTTTCTTATACTCCCCAGTCATAACCATTCATTTTGTGTTGTCTTATACCTTGATTGCAAGCACTCTGGAAAAGGAACAGTCTTTTTGTTCTGTTTGTACAGCACCTAGCACAATGCGGTCCAGAACTCCCATTGACATCAATGAGGCCAGGATTTTCCCCATAATTAGATTACTAGGTCAAGAGTCCCAGTGTAATATAAACTTTAGAGCCTTGCAGGCGTAAAACCCTTGGATCCTTTCAGAACCTAAGAAAATCCAGCATGCCCCGTTTTTTATGTAATGAAATATAAATATCCCTTACAGTAATGGGACAATGTTCCAGGCCTTAACATGGGTCCGACTCACAAAATGGTCCCTATTATATTCGCAATTAATGTAGCCAAGGATTTTTCCCCTTGTCAATCACCACATAAATTATCTATACGACCTGACCAGCTTTATAGATGGCTGAATTATATTTGCCAGAGTAATTAGTCACAATTCTGACTCTCAACTGATAAAATATTTGCAAGGCACAATGTCAGGGCTTAAAGTCAGTGGGGACCACCAGATCATCTCATCTGACTGCCTGTTTGTCATAGGCCACCACACCACCCAGCCACCTCTACTCAAAGCCCAACAATCAGAGCTGGACCACAGTATTAAAACCCTCAGGAGACTAACCCATTGTGTGGCACAGGCAGAGAACGAGAGACACTGAGGTGCACCAATACCCAAGGCCTCTGCAAATGTTTCTTTATTCGATCTGATCTACCATCAGAAGCTTTCCAGAATACCAAAGAACTAACTAAATTTGATTTCAAACTCAAGTGGGGAAGGCCAGTAGGTATGGAAGTGGCTCAGGGAAAGGCAGCAAGGTGCAGGAAATGGACCTTGGCTGATGTGTAAAGGGTCCCTGAGCCAGCCACTGTGGGAGTGGCACTGTGAGGCAGTGAAGCAGAAGCTGAGACTGCTGGAGAGCAGGAACCTTGATGCACTGCCCCACAGAAGGTGAAATCACAATAGTGAACTTGCCGGAGAGCAGAGTCAAAGGACAGCTGCAGCTCCTGAGAGTGAGAGAGAGGCTGCAGAGGAGAAACTGATGGGGTGAAACCACTGGAAGAAGTGTTAGCCTGACCAAGCTAATCCCCCAAACTGCCCGGAGGCAATGCCGTCCAGCAGTGAGTGGAGTGAGCCACCCACAACAGAAACTTAGAATACAACCATTTGTAACTCAGCACACTGCCTGCTACCATTAATTGCCCACTTCAAACCCTTTGTGCCAGGGCCATCTTTAGGCATACACGCTGCATAAGGCACCCAAAAATTTGGGGCACCATTCCCCTCGCTGGCCGCGGCTGGAATCCTCTCTTCTCTGGCCTCTCCCCTGCACTCAGCCCCGCCCTCTCCCTCATTCACTCCTCAGCCGGCTAAGGGCTCCAGCCTCCGACTGTGCTGCCCCAGCCCCGGGGAGCCCAGAGCGGTGCAGCCAGCCACTGGCAGTAGAGTGGCCTGGCCCACTGCCACCTGGAGTGGAGTCCCTCCCTGGACCCTGCCTGCCTGCACCACTCTGTCTCCGGCGGGGGCCAGGCCTGGACCAGGGCCAGGACAGGAGGAGTGAAACTTCCACCTGAGTCAGTGGGTGGGGGGAGGGAGCCGGGCCGAGCCGAATTGGGAAGGGAAGGGGAACTTAAAGTGACAGTGCACTCACTATGTCTCACTTCCCTAACACACCCTAAGACACACACACCACTCTGTCTCACACACAGACTGGCTCTCACATCCACATACACTCTATCTCTCACTAGTCACAGTCCCTCAACACTGGCTCTCTCTCTCTCACACACACACTTGTATTAGTGTTGCTGTTATTACTGCTTAGTACTTCCTGTCAAAATGCTCGTGGTGAACCAGGTCTGGCTAGGGGCTGCAGGAGGGATGGGGGCTCTGGCAAGATGCAGCCCCCATGTGACAGCGTGAAGCCTGCCTTGAGCCACTGCATCAGCATCTTCTGCATAGAAGCTCGGTGTGTGTCAGCAATGGGGGCGGGATTCTGGGGCTCCGCAGGCAGGGGTGGTAGCTGTGCCCCCTTGACACACTGGGATCAGTGGCGCCAGCTAGGGACTGCCTTCAGTGGAGCATAGGGGCACTAGATTAATAATACTGCGTAGGGCCCCATAAATCCTAAGGACGGCCCTGCTTCATGCATTACAATCTGACCCCCCAATTGCCC
This sequence comes from Gopherus evgoodei, assembly GCF_007399415.2. NCBI lineage: Eukaryota > Metazoa > Chordata > Testudines > Testudinidae > Gopherus > Gopherus evgoodei. The sequence continues at coordinate 68,341,933 of NC_044330.1, read as the reverse complement.
ACTTCATTTGAAGTGACTGCCTCCCACATATTGCCCCTTCTGTTTCACACTCTGTATTTAGCTTGTATTTAGCTCAGGCACACTGCTTCTCTCCCTAGACCTGAAAAAGAGTTCCATGTAGCCTGAAAGCTCGTACAGCAGTTGGTCCAATAAAATACATTACCTCACTTCCCATGTGTCTGCTATACTTTAAATGTATGTTTAAGTGTTTTCCTGAACCCATCACCCAATGAAATCCAAGGAAAGCTTGCATGAATGAAATGGGCATTGGATTAGGAATCTGGGATGGACCTCTCTCTAGGTTACATGTACATCAGGAATAATGTGTCTCTATCCCAAACAAGCACCAGATTTCACTCATTCCTACAGTTCTGGTGGCTGGTTAGGTAATTGCCATGGCAGGTAGTCCCTGTGGAAATCCCAGGGGTACATAACCCAGGCTCAGTTTCCTATTTGAATGTGATGTATTTAGGCAACAAACTACTTTCAGAGTGAATGCTGTTTGAGGCAGGGACACTGGTACTGGTTCCATTTTCTATTGTACAGTACTATGAGCAGCTCTGTTGTAGGAGGGAGAGCTGTAAGGCTTACCCAAGGTGTGTACGCTCCCTTGGATATTCCAGGGGATATAGCCCAAGCCCTGTTTCACACTGAACGTTATTAGCCTGATTTCACAATGGATTTCTAATATCTTTGGCATGTGTGTGTTCTCTCTGCAACTCTGATCTACTCTTGTTGCTCTAAACAAATTTAGAACTTATTTAAGACAGGATTTTGACCTTAGGCATAGCCATCAGTTCTGCCTTTCTCACATGCCTTGGGAGTTGTAGACAGACCAGACCTCATCATGCAAAACTGCCACTTTCCATATGACATGGGCTCTAAACAAAAGCACTTCGGTGAACAGCTGCAAAAGAGATAGTGGCAAGGTCTGTGTATCTCCATTGGTAATGCGACCTTCAGAGAAAGCTACTCATGGGTAAGCTAGCTTTTTCTGCTATTGATTGTAGATTCAAAAGCCAGAAGGGACCACTATGATCCTCTAATCTGATCTCCTGTATAGCACAGGCCAAAGAACCTCACCCAGGGATCCCAGTATCAAGCCCATATCTTGTGACTGCATTACAGCATTTTTTTTAGAAAGATATCCACCCCTGATTTAAAGACTCCATAGGATGGAGACTTTGTCATGGTTCTCAATAAGTTGTTCCACTAGTTAAGTATTGTCACTGTTACAAATGCGTGCCTCATTTCTAGCCTGGATTGGTCTTCCAGCTCTTGGATTTTGTTATGCCTTTGTCTGCAAAGACAAAGGAGCAATATACTATCAGAAACCCTCTCCTCATCTAGACACCTATAGACTATGGTTGCATGACACAAAGCTTTGACTGGAGATAGATCTAGACTATGGAACTTACAGTCACAAGAAAGATGAAATGAAAGGTCTCACCACATTTAAAATAAATCTAAAAACCTCTCCTCTTGGATTTCCTCTTCCCTCAGTAAATTCTTCATACACACACAACATGCACACTCACCCATAAACTCTATAAACTATTAATCCAGCTAGTTCTTCTACAGGCCGGGAAGGTAGAAATTGTTATTGCTGCATCTATTTTTAAATACTTGAAGGCAATGTTCAGATATTGCTCATGATGATGGGGGCCAGACAAGTGAATAGATTCAATAGATTTGGTACATCTTTAATCCACAAATGCAGCCTGTGTTCATAGATTATTTGCCAAACTCCTGAAATGTAAAACAGCGTCCCTATTGGTCTGAAAGGTAAATATAAGACAGTGCTGGTAAGACAATTCTCCAGCATTAAATTATAATTCTATAAAGGAGTCTCAAAGAGATTGAAATATTTTCTTTTGGAGTCAAAGACAAGATATGCATTCTTAAAATAGAGGGTCAAATTCCCCCCTGGAGTAATCAATCCCAGGCATCAATTCAGACCACAAACTAAAAAAAAGTTAGGATGAGGGGGTAAGGCTATAGAAATAATATGTTCTGTGCTAACAGGCTGTCCTTACACATGGGAACTTGTAGCATAAAACACAAGGTGGAAGGGGAGAGAAATCCCCATGCTCAGCACAGATAGGGGAAGACCAAGATAATGTTACAACACAGACACACATTGAATGCCTTCATGATACTACAGTGAGAAAGCAATGTTTGTAAGCTTAAGGACTCTGCACTACCGCATGTCCAGTCTCATCTGGGTAGCCTAGGCACAAGATTCCAGTGCTGCTGTAGGGTGGAATGAACCTTGACTTGCCCCTCAAGTTTCAATCCTAGATCAAGAAGATATGTGATAGGACAACCAAGTGTCAATGACTTATGGACACAGGATCCCTTACTATGTCCATGCGCAATGTAATAAAAGGCTGCGAGGGCTTTTGAAGGTGCTTTATCCACTCCAGATGGAACCTAAAGGCTCTCTTTAGGTCCAACTTCTGCTGCAGGAACAGCATGAAGGCAAGATACTGAGCAAACAATTACATAGCAGAAGGCTGAACTCTGGAACCACCTTAGGAAAGAACTTCAAGGGAGGACTTCAAATCCCCTTGTTCTTATAAACAGCAGCATAGGTTGCATCATTCGCTACAGCCCAGAGATGGCAGATGGTATAGGCTGAAGATGTACATCTAAAAATTAGGGAACTCTCTGCGTCTGCTACTAGGAAACAAGCTTTTTAGCAAAGTACTTGCACTCAATTTAACCTTAAAGCTCAGAGGGGTGTTCTTCAAAAAAAAAAAAAAACCCACAGGGTTTCCTAACGGGAGGTTTCAGATGCACCAAATACCTCATACTCTGGACTATTAAAGTCTAGGCAGAAATCTTGTACAGGTTCCAGAGAACCTGAAGCTACAGCTATGTGGACTTTCAGAAGTAATGTCCAGAGGCTAGATTGATAAATGCAGAAGGTGCTTATGCCGCTGCTTTTGCTCAAACTTCTTCTGAAAACCCTGACTGGAGCAAAGGGAGAAGAAAGGAGGGTGGCAAATGCTGCTGCAGGGATTCAGTCATACACACCCATGCTTATGTAGTGGTCTAAGGTGGAAAGTCTCGGATTATTCTTCCAAGAGTGGAATGGAGATCCAGCCTTTCCCCTGTGGCCCCCTAGTGGTTTATAAAGCATCTGAAATCTGAGCAGAGACATGAAATGAGACTTTGAATGTATAGTAGGGTTGCTCAGGATCCAGAATTTCCAGTCCATCAAAAGTTCTGACATTTAAAAAAAAGTTCTGAATTGAAATGAAAAGCTGAAATTTTGAAAACACCTATGAAATGAAAATTGCAATAATTTTTTAGTCGAGGTCATCAAGATGAAATCATTTAGGACTTTTGCATTTTATTTAAAATATATCAATTTTATAATAAAATATTTAATGTAATAATATAAGTAAAAATGAAACATTGATTTTCCCATCTGAAAGTTTCATAGACATTTACATGTTCCCACTGAACATTTCAATTTCAACAAAATTGCATTTTTTAAATGGAAAACTTCCATAAAAAAAATCAACCACACTAGTCTTCACCTGTCCCAACCCCTTCTTGTCTATGCTCACACAGGCCCATCGCAGGTGCCTAAATACCTTTGAGGATCTGGGCCATAAGGACTAACATGTCCTTGGCTGAAGGAGACCAGAATAAATTGATGCATTGACATGCACCAACATTTTGATGTTGAAAGTCCCAGTGCAACATTGTGATTCAAAGGAATTAAGGCAACCATGGGTGGAAAGTGCACCAAGACTCAAGTTCTCCATGCATCAACATTTGAATCAATGCAATACAGATGGGATGACTTCAGTGCTAAGTGTTCGCAGGAGAAGGGTAGCAGAAGGGTATCTTGGTTGTTTTTGAGACATCCTGAAAAACTACAGCTGCATATTTTAAAAAAGAAATAGTGCATTGTGTGTGGGGGTGAGGGACAAACCCAATCAATGAAGCAAAACTTTAATGAACTTTGCTTATTAAAGAACAAAGGGAATATTAACTGGAATAAAACTAGGATAAATATTAAGTGATTATAGATCAATAGAAAAACAGACTATATAGCTGCTTCTGGGAAAAATAATAGAATGAGGACATATAGACCATGAAAGCATGTTCAACACCAGACAGACAGATGAAATCTAAATACCCAGCCCAAATCCTAATGAAATCAATAGGAGTCTTTTTCTTGACTTCTGTGGATACTGGATCACATTCCTAATGACCAAGCTACACATCACTTTTCTGCTGCTTTGAGATCCACTGACAGAATTGACCTTAGCAATAGCACATTCAGTAGCTTATCTCACATCCACTCCATATTCTAAAGCTCTTAGGTATGGGAGATACATAGGAGCTGCTATCATGTAAAATGCACTGCAATAGATCCGGGCTTTTTTATTTGTCTCCTCTTCAATACAGAACCCCACGTAGCACAAAAAAATAACTAGGGACAAAATACCTGCCCAGATTATTTAAAATTAGCTTTAAAACTGGGAATATAAAATCTCTCCTGTTCTTCAGGAAGAGAATGTGTTTCTTACAGGAATTTAGTGGTATTCATCAGGCAGGGCAGGAAAAATGCTGTAAAAGTGTTGAATGTGGAAAGTGGCAGGACTGTGCAGAGATAGCCCTCATGGATAGAAGTCTGAAGCAAACAGAGTAACAGAAGCTGATCCTGTGTTATCTCAAAGTCCCTCTCTCTCCTTTAGAGATCTTCCACAAAATCCTAAAATCATCCAGAGCGATTTTCTCAAGGGATCACAAGGTTCAACTCCAATCCAAGATTTTGGAACTCCCTCCCAAAGATGATTATGGTCAGACCTGTGATGCCTCTTCTTCTCAGCATTTCCCAAGGAACCAGAATGTTGGGGAATGAGGTGGTAAGCTCCAAAGTAACAAACTGAGGTTAAGCCAACAGCAGGATCAAGAGCTGACCTCAGCATGGCCGGATTAAAGCATGGACACTATATGCCCTTGCACCAGGGCCCAGATTCTGGAGTCACATGATTACAAAATCTGAGCTTCCATTTAAAAAAAAGATGAGCTAACTAACAAATGCAGTGAAACCTGCCTGAATCTG